>NW_027491243.1:1200000-1800000 GCF_021521415.1 Bidens hawaiensis
ATGTGATGTATTTGTATTAAACATTTCATGCGCAATGAAAATCTTACTTTGAATGTTTGCAATGGCCCGTGCTTAATTATCAATCCCCACTCGCGCGCGCCCGGCTGTTTCCGCCGTTCAGGGCCGGGTGTGACAGATTGGTATCAGAGCACTGGTTATAGTGAACTAGGAAAAGAAGTTTTAACCTAGACTATAACCGTTGGGGGAATCGCATGAAATATTTTTCAAAGAAAATATTTTCAAAAGAAACTATACACACACTTAGGAACACGGGTCACACAGTGTCTAGTAAATAAAGAAAACATTATGTGCTCAGAGTACATGCGCTAAGTTTGATATGTTTTCATTCTCTTTTAAAGCGAGAATGCCTCCAACTAAAGCCAAGGGAATTACCATGACACCCGAGGAACTCGCGGAAATAATCGCGCAAGCGATCGCAACACATGAGGCCAGCAAGGCCGAATCTAGTCAGGGTCGTTAGGAGAACGAGACCCCAGAACCCGAATCAGGAGCTTTGGACAAAGGATGCTCCTACAAGACATTTATGGCCTGTAAGCCTTGGCCATTCAAGGGTACCGAAGGGGCCATTGGGCTCTACAACTGGATTGACAAGATGGAGACAGTTCTCTCCATTAGCAGATGTAGTGAGAACCAGAAGGTCCTTTACGCGACCTGCATGTTCCAAGAGGCAGCTTCGTCTTGGTGGAAGCTTCAAACGAAAACATTGGGGCGAGAAGTTGCTCTCCACAGGACCTGGGAGGAGCTGAAGGAGATGATGATGAAAAAGTTCTGCTCTCGCGCAGAAATTCAGAGTCTGCAACAGGAATTCTGGAACCACACGATGGTAGGAACGGATATCGACGCCTACAACAACCGGTTCAACGAGCTTTGCCAGTTGGTGCCAGACATGGCAAACACGGAGGAAAAGAAGATCGACAGGTATATCTTTGGGTTACCTCCTGTTGTTAGGGTTCCGCTCAACGCCGCTGCGCCTCCAACCTTTGATGAGGCGGTAGCGCGGGCCATCACCCTTACAAGGGATACGGTCCGTGCGGGTATGTTGACTACGCGCGGAAACGAACAGCGAACCTCTGACTCCAAGAGGAAATGGAACTCTCACCACCGAGGGTCCGACTCCAAGCAGCCACCGTTCAAGAAGCAGGAGAGCGCAAGGGTTTACGCGATCCAAGCCGCGGAACCATCAAAGAAAGGATACAGCGGGCCTCGCCCATGGTGCAACAAATACAAGTATCACCACGAGGGTGAATGCGCAAGAATCGAATGCGCCAAATGTGGCAGACCAGGGCACAAGGCGATGAATTGCCGTATCAGAGAAGCTGGAGCGAGTGACAGCTGCTACGCATGCGGGAAGCCAGGGCATTTTAGTCGGGATTGCCCGCAAAAGGGAAACCAAGCTCGCGGGAGAGCTTTTGTGATCGGCGCAGGCGAAGCTAAAGAAGAGCCGAATGTGGTAACCGGTACGTTTTTGCTTAACCGCCATTTTGCATCTGTCTTATTTGATACTGGCGCTGACCTAAGTTTTATATCCGCTGAGTTTAAAGACTCCCTAGTCTTAGCGACCAGTAGGCTAGACACACCTTATACTATAGAACTAGCCAATGGTAGGCAGTTATGCGCGAACGAAAGAACTGAACAATGTGTAATAGTCATGGGAGGTCACGGGTTCAATATTAACTTGTTGCCAATAGACTTGGGAAGTTTTGACATTGTGATAGGTATGGATTGGTTAGTCGAGAACCACGCGGAAGTTATTTGCCATGAGAAGCAGGTTCGGATCCCACTGTTGAACGGAGAAACCTTGGTGATTCAAGGGGAAAGAAGGGGAGTTGCGAAGAAACTGATTTCGTGCCTAAAGGCGCGCAAGTGCTTAAGGAAAGGGTGCTACGCCTTCCTGGCGCATGTAGTAGAGAAGAAAGGAGATGAGCGAAGAATTGAAGACTTACCAGTAGTGCGTGAATTTCCAGAAGTTTTTCCTGAAGATTTGCCCGGATTACCGCCGCCGCGACAAGTCGAGTTTCGTATTGATTTAGTCCCAGGAGCTGCGCCAGTAGCTCGAGCGCCTTATCGACTAGCTCCATCTGAGATGCAAGAGCTATCCAATCAGTTACAGGAACTATTGGATAAGGGTTTCATACGCCCAAGCTTTTCACCTTGGGGAGCTCCAATACTGTTTGTTAAGAAGAAGGATGGTTCGTTCAGAATGTGTATTGACTACAGGGAGCTGAATAAGCTGACAGTCAAGAATCGGTACCCCTTACCGAGGATTGACGACTTATTTGACCAGTTGCAGGGATCCAGTTATTATTCGAAGATAGATCTACGGTCAGGATACCACCAACTTAGGGTCCATGAGGAAGATGTGCCGAAAACAGCCTTCCGAACTAGATACGGCCATTATGAGTTCTTAGTGATGCCTTTCGGGCTAACTAATGCGCCGGCTGTATTCATGGATCTGATGAACCGCGTGTGCAAACCATACTTGGACAAGTTTGTGATTGTATTTATAGATGATATTCTGATTTACTCTCGGACCAAGGCCGAGCATGAGCAACACCTGAGATTGATTTTGGAATTGTTGAGGAAAGAAAAGTTGTATGCGAAGTTTTCCAAGTGCGAGTTTTGGCTTAGAGAAGTTCACTTTCTCGGTCACGTTGTAAACGAGAAAGGAATACACGTTGATCCTTCCAAAGTCAAGGCCATCAAAAACTGGGAAGCGCCAAAAACACCAACTGAGGTGAGGCAATTCCTAGGACTAGCTGGCTACTATCGACGCTTCATTGAGAACTTCTTCAAGATAGCTCTACCTCTGACCGCGCTAACTCAGAAAGACAAGAAGTTTGTTTGGGGCGAAAATCAGGAAGCAGCGTTTCAAATGTTGAAACAGAAGTTATGTAGTGCGCCAATTTTGTCTCTGCCCGAGGGGACGGATGACATCGTCGTTTACTGCGACGCTTCACAGCAGGGACTCGGATGTGTCCTTATGCAGCGAGACAAAGTCATAGCGTATGCCTCGCGCCAACTCAAGACCAATGAAAAGAACTACACAACGCATGATCTGGAACTTGGAGCGGTTGTCTTCGCGCTAAAGATTTGGCGCCATTACCTCTATGGTACAAAGTGTATAATCTTTATGGATCACAAGAGCCTTCAACATATATTTGATCAAAAGGATTTAAACATGAGGCAACGAAGATGGGTTGAATTGTTGAATGATTATGATTGTGAAATAAAGTATCACCCTGGAAAGGCGAATGTGGTAGCAGACGCGCTAAGTAGGAAGGAGCGAATAAAAACGCTACGAGTCAAGGCTCTAAGGTTGACCATTCGCGCAGATCTCTCTACCCGCATCCGAGACGCTCAGCAAGAAGCCTTGAAACCAGAGTTTGTTAAAAACGAATCCCTTGGGGGTATGATTAAGAATTTGAAACTTAAAGAGAACGGCAATCTATATTTCGCTAACCGCATATGGGTCCCTCTCAAGGGAGGATTGCGCGAGCAAGTATTAAACGAGGCTCACAAGACGCGGTATTCCGTACATCCTGGCGCAGACAAGATGTACCAAGATGTTAAAGCGCTGTATTGGTGGCCCAATCTTAAAGGCGCCATCGCGACGTATGTCAGTAAGTGCCTGACGTGTTCGAAGGTAAAGGCTGAATACCAGAAACCGTCGGGGTTGCTTCAGCAGCCAGAAATTCCCATGTGGAAGTGGGAACAAATCTCTATGGACTTCATCACCAAACTGCCAAGGACACCTGGGGGTTACGACACGATCTGGGTTATTGTAGATCGGCTAACTAAGTCAGCGCACTTCCTGCCGATCAAGGAAACCGATAAGATGGAAAAGTTAGCCCGATTGTATATTCGAGAAGTAGTTTCAAAGCATGGGATCCCGGTGTCCATCATTTCTGATAGAGATAGTCGGTTCACATCAAGGTTTTGGAGATCGTTACAAGGAGCTCTAGGTACTCGCCTTGATATGAGTACAGCTTATCATCCTCAAACGGATGGGCAAAGCGAGCGAACAATCCAGACATTGGAAGATATGCTGCGCGCGTGCGCAATCGATTTCGGTGGTAGCTGGGATACTCATCTCCCATTGGTTGAATTTTCTTACAACAACAGTTATCACACAAGCATCAAGGCTGCGCCGTTTGAAGCTTTGTATGGGCGCAAGTGTAGATCCCCACTGTGCTGGGCTGAAGTGGGTGACAAGCAAATGACTGGTCCAGAATTGATCCAAGAAACAACAGACAAGATTTTTCAGATACGGGATCGCCTTAAGACAGCGCGCGACAGACAGAAGAGCTACGCAGATGTGCGAAGGAAACCATTGGAGTTTCAAGTAGGGGATAAAGTACTTTTGAAAGTCTCTCCATGGAAAGGAGTCCCCCGTTTCGGCAGGCGAGGAAAGTTAAATCCGCGCTACATTGGACCATTTGAGATCCTGGAAAGGATCGGTCCGGTTGCTTATAAACTCCGTTTACCCGCCGAACTCAGTGGAGTTCATGATACGTTTCATGTGTCCAACCTCAAAAAGTGTTTATCTGACGAAACGTTGATTTTACCGTTGGAAGAGATTCACATCGACAAACAACTACACTTCGTAGAAGAGCCTATAGCCGTAACCGATTGGAAAGAACAAAAGTTGCGCAGAAGTCGAATCAAGTTAGTAAAGGTTCAATGGAACTCAAGGCGTGGGCCTGAATTTACTTGGGAAAGAGAAGATCAAATGCGCCAGAAATACCCACACCTCTTTCAGAGCATGGCTTCTGCCAGCGACGTCTCCTAAATTTCGGGACGAAATTCTCTTAACAGGGGGAGAATGTGACACCCGGTAATTTCCCAACCCTATAAACTAAGTAATCAACCTAATAATTAGGTGATTGTAAATATTAAGCGCACTATGTTAAAATCAGCGCGGGTACGTTATATGCGCCCTGCGCGAGCGCGCTATGTTAGTCAGCGCGGGCATGTTATGTGCGCCCTGCGCGAGCACGCTATGTTAGAATCAGCGCGGGTATTTGTTATGTGCACCCTGCGCGAGCGCGCCATGATAAGAACCTGCGTGGGCATATGTTATATGCGCCATGCGCGAGTGTATTGGTTTTATGTATCCATAACTTAATGTTGTCTATTGGGTTGACCGTCTCGCATGATGCTAAGGCGGGTGCATCCCAAATCGTTTATGCGCGTGCGGAAAGGGAACTAACCTCCCCGCATGGCGGGAACATTGAGAGCTAGTTTGTCTGAAGCTCCAAGATGGAATTGACTTCAACATAACTGATCACTATGTTGAAATACCAAGACCACCTGGAGAATCTACAAATGAAACTCAATGTCCCTGACTGCGAGAAGGTTACGCACCTACCCGCAGCAAAGAAATGTCCTTCACGCAGAAAGCTATGCGCACAAAGTTATACGCGCAGAACACTTGGTTTATTCTCCAGATGTAAGGAGATTATTCCCGCCCAAAAAGAAACAGTAGCGTGTTTCAGAGATTTCTACTTTTTACTGTACACTGACAAAAGTACCTGAAAAAGCACACTGTAACATGAAAAGTCAACTGTCAGCCACCCTACTCCCACCAACCACAGACCTGCATGTCCTGTCCAAATCAAATCAAAATCTTTTATCCACTACTCCACTTTTAAATAAATAATAATAATTTCCATACTTTATCATCATTACACCTAGATATGAAAAGATTACAATCCCCTAAAGCAAGGGATTGTGTTCCCTTGAGTTTGCCTATAAATATGTAACCTAAATTATCACCCAAAACACACTTCAAAGAACTGCAAACTTGCACTAATCCTCTCCCAAGCATCCGTTGTTTTCATTTCCGATCCTGTTACTAGGTAAGCCGAGAATATAATCTTGAGATCTACTTTCCAACCCTTATATTCTCCTATTTCTTGATCTTAATATATATACTTCTTGTTATTTAATCGTATTCTAGACCTTCAATTCCGAGGCCAACACCAAGAAAACCCGAATCTCGATTAATCCCTTAACAAGAACCACAAGTGAGTCTCACAGCCCCTATTTTCACTGTTTTCACTATTTTTAAATTGTTTTCGGGGCGAGGGACACGTACTTAAACTATGTTTTATCATGATACTCTTACAAGCAATACAAGAAATTATGTGTTTAAATAATGTTCATTATGGTGTATTTACGAGCAATGCAAACGGTTATCTACGGTTTACTATGTATGTGCGCCAGAATTCGAGTAAGTGATCACTTTACCATTGGAACTCGAAGGGTAGGGACTGCTGGTTTGATCCACCCACTCGTAGGGGTCGCACCTCTTTGCATGGACGAGTGCCTAGTATGGTCATGGGGCAGTACTACGGGATTGAGCCCGCTCGTAGGGGTCGCGCCTCTTTGCATGGACGAGCGCCTTGTTTTCCGGCACAACGTCCGCGCGTAACCCACGGGACGGTATTATTGATTAGCTCGTAGGGGCAACGCCTCTTTGCATAGACGAGCACGGTTTTTCAGAAATGTCCACGCGTAACCCGCGGGACGGCATTACATTATTTAGCTCGTAGTGGCAGCGCCACTTTGCATGGACGAGCACGTTTTCTAGAAACGTTCGCGCGTAACCCGCGGGACGGTATTACTTATTTCGCTCGTAGTGGCAGCGCCACTTACACAGACGAGCACGGTTCCCAGAAATGTTCGCGCGTAACCCGCGGAACGATTTTATCAGATTATGTTATCAGAACTATGTTTTACTAAGCATGTGTTTCAATGATGCTATCAGAATTATGTTATAGAATGATTTTTATAAAGACTATGACGCGATACGATTTATCAAGTTACTAAAACTTGTGAACTCACTCAGTTTATACTGATTCAAATGTTTTTACGTGTCTTTCAGGAGATAACTAGGTAGCGCATGGAGTCACACTTAGAGCACCTCACGCTGAACATCTAAAACTAGCTTTTTGGAAGATTCTAGTTCTATCCCTTCGATGCGCGTGGTTGTTCCCGCCGCGCAAGGGGATATGGCGTGGAAATCATCAATAGTTTTTATACTTGGATGTTTTTATGTAATTTTTAAACAATGTGATGTATTTGTATTAAACATTTCATGCGCAATGAAAATCTTACTTTGAATGTTTGCAATGGCCCGTGCTTAATTATCAATCCCCACTCGCGCGCGCCCGGCTGTTTCCGCCGTTCAGGGCCGGGTGTGTCACGTGTCCCTTGTTTTCGTCTGGTTCCTGTAGTGCTTCCTAACAAATACAAAACTGCACACAACCAAAAATAAAACATGATAATAAACTGAAAATTGGATGTGGGACTACACACACCTGGCCTCACTGAGCCTAAATAAGTCTAAATAAATGGCTTGGATACACCAACATAACAACCAACAAGTCACAAACAAAGCAGAAAATAAAAATATCTAAACAAATATCCCACAATAATAATAATAAAATACTACCACCCGCCCACGCTACCATCACCCAAAGTTGTCACCATCACCCGTCAGTTACCTAGTGGAGCAGGGTAATAAGGTCCCCACTGGCGGTCCTACCGCTCTCACAAAAAATGAACATCCTACCTGAGTTCTGCATACCGGGTGGTACGTTGCATACCTATCGGGTGTAGTATAGCTATGGGTGTTGCAAAAGTGTCGTAGATACGAGTGAATTTGTTTAGGTGGCCCGGCGCGTCCTCGTCTTCAAGTCCGTGAAATAAGGAGGAATTAGTAATAGAATTCATGACGTTGGTCGGAATCTTCCAGCTATTAGCATCGGGCATCGCTGGACGTGTGATAGTAGATCGTCTCCCAGTAACTCCATCATTCGCTCTCGAGTGAACCGTACGCCTAGGGGGAATAACATCATCCATATCTAAAGAGGAATCAGAAACGTGTACCTTGCTTTCACGTATAGCACGTGTAATATCCCGAAGCTCCCTACGACGCTCACGAAAATCTCTCTTGGGTTCGTCAGAAACAGTGAACTCTGGTGGTCCTGGCGAACGAGTACGTCGCATACCCTGAAAAACAGATAAAAGAATGAGGACCCAAACTTATCCCTAAAGCACACAAAGCACATATAGCAATTAAGTAATAAAATAAAATAAAATAAAATCTAATTATCAAAACCAAAACTAAAAACAAAGAAAAAGCAAATAGAATCTATTTCACCAATTACCAAGTGTCCCCAGCAACAGCGCCAAAAACTTGATGCTCTAAAAGTGGTATATATAAATATTGCAATTAATCAACCTTGCACAACGAGTAATAGAAACCTAGAATACCCTAAACCAAACCACTAGCAACAGGCAAGTGAACCTATCGGGTGTTGTATAGCTATGGGAAGTCCGGAAATATCGAACCCTAGAGACAGAAATTAAATTAACGAAACTAGATTCTAAAAGCTAATTAAATTAATAATTAAGAAAATATTATTTTTTAAGATTTTTATTTATTTTATTTTAAAACTAATAATTAATTAAACTAAATTAAACTAGAAAAAATAAATTAAAGTTCTTAAGAATTAGACGAAGACAATAATGAGAAAGGAGTTATCTAGGCTTGAATTCCTATTTGTGAATCTTGGATGCTTATCGGCTATGGAAACTGTGATGGAACCGGGATCTAAAGACACGACGCCTTATACATCCTAGTGGATCCCTGATCATTCTCTGGGTGTGACCTAAAGTATTACTTAAGGGACGTATGACGCAAACCAGTTGGTCGGATTACCTCTCAGTCTCTCCAACAATATTAAAGTATTCTAATGACTAGATTACCTCTCAGTATCACTAATCACAATGCATCCGGGTGTGTAAGGGACGCAAGGAGTAACCTAAAAATGCTAAAAAAGACTTAGGATAACAAAAATCAAAAGACAATAAGGGGAAAATCCACTCTCGTGCAATCTATACCCAAACCAGCTAATAACAAAGACAACCCCAAATACCAATAAGTTGGTTACAATAATATTAGTCCAACACAAATAACCCAATACTGACAAGCAAACCAAAAATCAACAAATATTCATTCAAACCTAGGCAACTAAAAAGATTTTAGCCAATAATCATGCTCAAAACAAAAGTAAAATAATTTGGTTCAACACCCAAGTTCATAATAAAAACTAATAAAGTTAAACCAAAAGAATCGTGCTTAGATGAGTAGGTGTGAACCCGAACACCTCCAAAATATTTGACTTGCTGCTGCTTCCAATCCCTTTCTGTTCGGCTCCCAGGTGATAAAATAATGTATTATGAATGCTTCTTGCGATATCCTGACCTTTGCTTCAAGATAATAATTAAATATTGAGCCTGTCTTTTTCCCTATCAATCTTCTCAATCCCCAATCCTCTCAAGATGGCGGCAGCCTTTCTCTTTTGTTTGAATTCCGAAATTTTTTTTTTCAAAACCCTTAAGAAAGAATAATAACATGGAAAATTTTGAAAATCTAACATTCTAGAAATAGTCCACTCAAATCTATCGAAACCGATACATTGGGAAGAAATCCAATGGTTTTCGCAAGACACTAACAAACTGCCAAGTGCCCCACTACCCACCTACCCAATTGATTTTCTCCTCAAACGGATCGGTCCAGATTGTTTTTATTTAAAAATCATTTTTCAAAAATCAACTTTATTTGGAAATCATCTACATCGAAATTCGTGTTTTTTTTAAATTCGTCTGACTATATGAATTTCATGTGAATTTCATCTTTGGAGACGAATTTTAAAAAACCATCTTCATCTTCTTCATCACCTTCATTATCTTCATGTACTTCATCTTCTTTATCTTCATGTTCATCTTCATCTTCGCCTTCTTCATCTTCATTTTCGTCACATCCTCCCTTCGCCGCCGCTGCCACCCATCTCCTTCCCCGAAGAACTCCAAGAGCTCAACATTTTCAAGGCGGGAAAGGTTTGATGATGGTGGCCGGAAAAATGAAGAGCTCAACATTTTCAAGGCGGGAAATGCGTGATGATAGTGGCCGGAAAAGTGAGAATGGTGGTGGTGGGTGGGGTGGTGGCCGGAAAAGTGATGATGATGATGATGATGATGGGAGGGTGATGGAGGTGATGATTGGAGGAAAAGTGGGAATGGTGGTGGTGGTGGGTGGGGTGGTGGCCGGAAAGGTGTGATGATGATGGGCGGGTAATGGAGGTGATGTTTGCCGGAAAAATGGTGGTGGCGGCGGTGGGTGGGGTGGGGTGGTGGCTGGAAAATGGAGATCATAATGGTGGTGTTGGTGGTGCATGTTTATTTGAAAATTATCTTCGAAGATGAAATTCACTTGAAATTTATCAGCTCAGATGAATTTCAAAAGAACACGGATTTTCATGATTTTTGGAGATGGTTTTTATGGGGAGATGATTTTCATTCCAAAATTATTGGTCCAGACGGATTTCATTGGAAAACCATCGGGGGTAGGTGGGTAGTGGGACACTTGGCAGAATCTCTCACTTCTTTTGGATCATTTTAAAAATTTTCCAATAATAATATCTCTCTCAACGTGACGGTTAATGGGTCTTCAATGTCCACGTGAACTTCAAGAAAACCCTAGTGGGCCCTGCCCAATTCCATATGACAAAAAGAAAGACATTAAATTAATAAACATTATTATTATTATTATTATTATTATTATTATTATTATTATTATTATTATTATTATTATTATTATTATTATATCTATACTATATTAATATACATATAGGAAGGGCATCATCAAAAACTCTTAGGTGGTGTTTGGTATGCATAAATGAGAGGCAGAATTGAATAGACCTTGTGATGGAATGAAAAAAAATGTGTTCGGTTGGTTAATGGAATATAATCACCCATTACAATGGCCATTCAATTCCCCCTAAAATACCTCAAATTCATTCCATCCACCCCCCTTGTTTTTTTTCATTCCATCCCACTTTCAGTCTTTCACACTATGTCACCTCCACCACCCTCCCACCACCATTACCCATTTCCCTCTCACCACCCACCACCACCACCTCCGCTACCCGCCACCATCCACCACCACCTCCGCCAGCGGCCACAACCACTACCCTCCTTTGCCGCCATCACTCACCAGCGCTGCTCACTACTGCCACCACCAACCATCGCTCCCGCCATCAGCACCACAGCCCGTCACTTTCCGCTTACCACCGTCATCACCACTACCACCCAATATTAACACCACCAACAATTGCTCCCGGCTCCCGCCGATCGCCAACACCGCCCACCACCACCATCATTACTACTCGCCGCCCACCACCACCATACCACCGCCACTCACTACCATTTTTATTTAGTCACAGCTTTTTCTAGCTTTTCAAAAAATAAAGACTAATAATTAATTTCATTCTCACATGGTAACCAAACATATCAATGGAAATGTAATTATCCATTCCATTACCATGTCCATTAGCTCGTTCATTCCATTCAATCACCCATTCCATTACACCATACGAAACAGACATTTCATTTTAAGAGTTTTACAACTCTTTTAAGCATGCATTAGAAGTTTATTCGGTGCTGTTTGTTTTTTAAGACAAAAACTGTCTGCAATCTGATTTCATCTGATTTCATGTCTGCAATTGAAGATGTGGTCTGAAGGTCTGCAATATGAAAATATAATACTGTTTGTTTTATAAAATGGGTATCGTCTGCATAAGCTGAAAATTAGTTACCTATCATACATATCGTAGTAGATAGAAGTCATTTAACGTCTGTAGACTAGTAAAATAGTTGGTGGTGGGTGGTGGACGGTGGTGGTGGCGGACGGTGGGTGGTGGTGGTGATGGTATTGGGTTGCTGATGGTAGGTGGTGGTCGTGGGTGGTGGTGATGGACGGTGATGGTGGTGGGTGGTCGATGGTGTTGGTGGCGGATGTTAGGTGGTGGTGGTGGCGGACGGTGGGTGGTGGTAATGGATGATGGTTGTGGCTGACGGGCGGGTGGCGGTGGTGATGGATGGTGGTGGTGGTGGTGGGTGGTGGTGATGGACGGTGGTGGATGGTGTTGGTGGCGGATGGTAGGTGGTGGTGGCGGACGGTGGGTGGTGGTAGTGGACGATGGTTGTGGTCGACGGGTGGGTGGGTGGTTGTGGTGATGGACGGTGGTAGTGGGTGGTGGATGGTGGTGGGTGGTGGCGGTGATGGACGGTGGGTGGTGGTGGCGGACGGTGGGTGGTGGTGGTGGCGGCGCATGATGGGTGGTGGTAGTGGTGTTGGACATTGGGTGTTGGTAGGATGTTAAGAAGTGTGAAGATGTGTGAAGAAGTTAAACAATAGCTTCTTTTTTAAAGCCATAAAAGCAGTTTGCAGATCTTATTTAAAAAAAAAACAGTCTTCAGAAACTTATGTCTGCGTTAAGCCTCGTACAGATATTTTAAGCTAAAACAAACACCACCACCTTAGCTGATATGCATTCTCGGTCCGTCTGATCTCTTAAAATTCAAAACTCAAAACCTTGTCAAAGGCACCTCCACATTACATAGAGAGAAAGAGCATCGCTCCTGGCCAAGTACGTTAGCACCGGCGACGTACTTTAAAGTCCATTATCACTTCCTCCGACGTTCGTCGCATCATTTCCGGTTAGCTATCTATCTACTATTAATCATATCGCTTAATTGATTTCAGTTGTAGATTTTGAAATTGAAATTTGATTTCTGAACTCGATTATATTTTTAACGCATTTCTCGATTTGTAGCTCAGTTAGCATGTTAACCGGAGGCAGGCCGGCTAGGGTTTTCATCTTCCAACAAAGAAAGCCCCTGGACCACCGCAAATTTTGTAACGGGGAACCCCCCTCTTAGAAACACAGTAGTTTGTTAGGGTTCTTGAAGGTCTACTTGGTCATTGTGCTCCTCCTACAGACGGTATAACTTATACTTTATCAACAATTCAGTGTTTTATCTTGATTTCTCTCTGACTAACTATAACCTGTGTTTTTGTATTACTATTTTGATATTACATGTTACAGTTTAGTGGGTGGATTTTGGTTCAGAAGATTGGTCATTTTTTAGGGTTTAGGGCCTGAAGAAACACTAATCGACCCCGGGCAGATTACGGATAATCTTGGGGTTAAATAGATGTTTCCCACGAGGGTTAGGTCCGGCAAGATGGTTCCTCTGATGACCTGCAAAACAGACACCTTGAGCTCATCACTGAGAAGGGGGGGGTACCTCCTTGTGACCACCCTCCGGCGTGAGAATCAGACAAGATTGCTCTTGAATATAAACGTATATTAAGAGATTGCTAGAGCAGATATCAGGTAATATATCAAGATATGAGATATGAGATATAAGATACAAGATAATGATACCGTTCCAAGGTGTTGGAGTATTTATAGCCGAAGGTAGGTTTCCAAGCCGGTACAGCCGGCTGAATAGTGTTCCTGTTCTGCCAACTATGGGCTACGCACATGCCATGCTGGTGGTTGGTGGGTAGGCAGTGGCTGATAGTGACCAGGCCGGCTGTGTACTATTCCTGTTCCACCAACTGCAGGCTATGCACGTCCTCCGACAGGTTGGTGAGTAGGCAGCGGCTAATAGTGACATACAGTACAAGAGCGTCCTGCTCGTCATACTGTTGTCAGTGGGCTGTCGTATCTTTGGTCAGATCTTTTGTCCATACCTCGTCAGGTACAGTTCAAAAGATCCTCCAGTATCGTACGGACTGGCTCATTTGTGCGGGAGTGTTCCCGGCTTTGTGCGGGAGTGTTCCCGGCTTGCTCATCTCCTCTTCAGGTGACATTACTGAATTATTTAAGAGTTAAGTGCCTTGTGCGTGTAGCCTTGCTGCGCAGGTAGCTTTCCCTGATGGCTTGTATCTGCAGCTGCGGGAACAGGCGGAGTACTTCACCATTGGGAGGCTTTTCCTGCGGGAACAGCTTATGTACTGCGCGTAAGGACGTCACGTCTCAGAGCATGGTGGGTTCTGCGGGCCCAGTTGGTTTCTGCGCAGACGTCCCTCTTCTAGGGGTTGCGAGTTTAGCCTTTGCGCAGACGTCCCTGTTGAAGGTGAGTCTTGCGGGTTCAACTGCGCAGACGTCCTTTGAGGTGAGTCTTGTGGGTCCAACTGGGCTCTGCTGGGACCTACCTCTTCAAGTCCCCCCAGTCCAATGTTCTTCTCATGAATTGTTAATAAGTGAGGTGAACTTTTGGACTTAAGCAAAGGGTTTTGAAAAGGGTTGAGTTTTAAGGTTTTCCATGGGGATTCTTCCCGCGGAAGTCCTAATGTCACGCAGAAACTCCCGACTTTTCTGCTTGATCTTTGGGTATGATGCGGGTAGGTCTGTAACTTCCTCGCAAGTCAGGAGCGTTGAGTTCCACTTGTATAGATTCTCCATGAGGTTTTGGTAGTTTTGGACATAGTGATCAATTATGTTTAAACAACCAATTCCATCTTGGAGCTTCAAACAATCTAGTTCTCGACGTTCCCGCTATGCGGGGATATTATTCCCGTTTCCGCAAGCATGGCCCAGAAGATCCTTCTTGGTTTCAATTCCCTGCGGAGTGCTAGGTATGTGAAGCGTTTTGCCTTGACACTGTTCCCGCACTCGTCTTATAGTTACTTTACTTCCAAGGTATTCCTGGCTTCAATTCCCTGCGGGTGCTTAGTATGTGAAGGGTTTTGCCTTGACACTGTACTCGCACCCGTCTTATGGTTACTTGTTTGCCGAGGTATTCTTGGCTTCAATTCCCTGCAGGTGCTAAGTATGTGTGTCGGTTCCCTGGACGGATCACACGAGATATCCCGATATACACAGGTGCGGAATCCCTGTGTAGATCGTTACGGACGTAGAACACAAACACACGAACACATGAATACGATACGAACAAACACACGTTATATTAATAACTCAACACGTGATATAATCACAGTTACAGACTCTCGACCTCACGTCACTTGACTCACTGATTTACACGAACAACTTGAACACACCAACAACGATAAGCCGTAACCTATATAAATACACGACAACTTCGCCTCAGGCGAAGTTGTCCATAACTTCGCTTGGTTAACAAGTTCGCCTAAGCTAACTTGTCAACAACTTCGCTTGGTTAACAAGTTCGCCTAGGCGAACTTGTCAACAACTTCGCTTTAAACAAACAAATACATAAACAATATTACAGACTCGATTACAGACACTAGACATATGAACTACTGACATTTATGCACCAACAGACTCCCCCTTGGCAGTAGCTTCATATCTTGATCTTTCAGCTCTTGTCTCGTAATCCTGTAACTTCAAGCGTGCACTCCTTCTCTAACGCACACCGACACAACCCTTTGATATTTCCTTGCTTCATCCTTCCAAGCAGGAATATAAAAGATCTTTTTCTCGTTAAGCATCTTCAGATCAGCTTGCGATAAGTTAACAAGATGCATCGGATCGTAAACTCTAAGGATCTCTTGTTCATCCTCATGTTCCATCACTGCCTCCGCTGTCTCACAATCAACGAACCACCCCTTTAGGTCTTTGAGCACATCCTTGGGCATAAGCTTCATCGGTACTTCTTTAAGGCACCGGATTGGTTTATACTTCATAACCATCCAAGGCTTTCCATCAGCTCTCAAACCTCGATCCTTGTCTTCAACAAGTTTCCCTTTCTGTGGTTTCAACAGCTCAAACTTCTTTTCCTTTATGCTCTCTTTCCATACGATTTTCCCTATGACTCTAGCCATATTATCATCACTTCGATTGATCAACCCCAATCTGGCTAAGTCTTTAACCTCACATTCAGGCAGTGTGTTTAACGATCTCAACATTCTTCTAAGGTACTGAACTCCATCATATCGTTTAATCACGAAGAGCCGCAACTGCTCATCATAAATCCAGCATATAATCCCTTTCTTTGCTTCAGCATAGCCCTTAATATTGTAAGTCTTTTTGAACATGGTAGGGACTGCCGGTTTCTTCGTTTTGACGAACCATTGAGCGTATCCTTCCTTCCACCTCGGCTGCTCTTCCCATTCAGTATCTTCAACTGCCGTCTGATCACCCATATCGGCCTTCTCAACCTCTGGAATGTCATGTTCGACATTTTCCTCTACTATCTCGCCTTCCTCAATCTCATTCTCAATCTCAATCTGCTCACCAATCTTCTCAATCACATCACTCGGCAGCACATCTTCATCAAACAACACATCATCGCTGAACATATCATCGTCAAGTTCTTTCAACGCATCAATCACGTCATCACCTATATTCTCATCATCAACCAACACCACATCATCACCACCAGAACCACCAGCCGCGTCGGCAGACTCCCCCTGAGCTGTGGAAGTACCAAGAGCTAGAGTAGTTCTTGGCAACTCACCACCTGCATCTTTCGATGCATTGGGATCATCGTCTCGGTCATTTCTTCTTTTCGTCCTAAGCTCGTCGCCTTTACAGCTCATCTCCCCCTGAGATGCCAAGAACTCCTTCAAGGCATCTATAATTTTCCCATGCTCAACCAGGAGGGATGACTGTAGTTGATTTGCTTCTACTAGGCGTTGAATAGTCTTCGATTGCTCTGCCACGATCCGCTCTAGTGAAGCTATTCTCTCTGAGTCTGACATAGGCGTAGGCGAGACATCAAAAGCAGGCGTAACCGCAGGTGGTACCATACCTGATAACCCTGCAGTAGTGACGACTGTTGACTCTACAAATCGTGCAGCAACCACCGACTGAGTAAGCGTTGGAGGTGGTAGAGACACAATCTCCGGAGTCGTCATCTGGATAGTAGTGGTAGATGGAATGCCAGCAGATGATGTAGCCACCACGGGAACATCCGCAGCGCTTATACTTGTAACCTGTACAGAAGTAGGAACGATAGACATACCAGACAGTGCAGCCGGAGCGAAACGTACCATCCTTGAAGTCTCTCCAGCTCCCATACCTGCACCTGTCCTTTCCCGTCTTGAACGTCGTATCAGCTTATGTATATCTTCTTCCTCTTCTGACTCATCATCATCCTCCGGCCTCTTTCTTTTCCCAAAAGTTCTCTCTCGAGACACCATCAACCGTCTCTCCTCATCCATGATCTCATCCAAATCTGAGTCAGCCATCGACGTAGCTGCTCTAGTAACACTCACACCCGAACCCTGTGCAGCAGAGACCTGCACCTCTTCCAGCGGATCAACTCGGTCCATATCAAAGTAATCTTGACCACCAAATACTTCATCAAGATCAATATTCTCCTCAGCCGTCACAACAGGCACAGCAGATGTAGCTTGAGTTGCTCTTGCCTGTCGCGGTTGAGGATCTCTGAACTCGTCCCCACCAGCAGGAACATACTCTGGGTTGATTAAAAACCCAAACAGTGGAGTATGCCTTGGACGCCGCTCAGGCTTGCTCCTCGCACTCGAAGTGCGGCATTGAGCGAAGATACGCTTGCTCACAGATTCCACGTATCTTATTGGTCGTCGCTGAGGTAGATTCGGAGCCACATGGTTCAATATCATCTGGATGAAACGTGGATACATAATGAACCGCTCCCGAGCCATCGCCCTTCTCTGTCTATCGATCTCGTAAAAGACCATCTGACAAAAACTATAGCGTTTATTGTAAGTCAGTGCAGTCATTGCGGACTGCGTGGTCGCACCCATACCGTCAGTGCCCGCCTTCCTTCCTGACATGCAAACTATCATGACGTGCATAAGGAAGCGCCACTGACCAAGTAGAACCTTCCGTCTCTGTGTATCGCCTAATGGACCAGAATAGCCCATTCGGAGAAACGCTCCATCACGAAACGGAGCCACAAACTCAGTTGGGTCGTCCCTCGTCTCTTCTCCAAACCGTAATGCCACCCGAATCTGTTCAGAATTTAACTGAACCTGTTGATTGTTCACAGTCGCTCGCATGACCGGGGGCTCAACACGACAATCGTATTCTACCGTCTGCCAAAAGTCTTCGATATTTGGTAAGGATATCGGCAGAGTCGTCGTGATATCATGAAAAATCCTCGAGCGTATGAGGAAAGTAATAATCTCGCGTTAATCCTCAACGACGCTCGCTTCCGGTTCAAGGGTGATGTACATATTGTGACCCGGGAAAAATTGCCTCTGATTGTCACCATCGTCTCTTCCTGCACCTCCAGCACCAGCTACTGCAGCCATATCTGCAACAAACGAACCAAGTTAGATAAACGTTAATGAATAACACAAGTTCGCTGGTTACCATGAGCGAAGTTGTGATAAACTCTGTATAGGCGAAGTTAAAGATGAGGCGAAGTTGGGAACAACTTCGCTTCAGCTTTAAGTTCGTCTATTTAACATTCAGTAAAATTGATCTAGGCGAAGTTAATGTTAACTTCGCCTCATCACAACATCGCCTCAGGCGAAGTTAATGACAACATCGCCTCAGGCGAAGATATGCCTCAGGCGAAGTTACGGATAACTTCGCCTAAACCTTAAGTTCGCCTGAATCTGAATCGGCGACAGTAAGGATTATGGAACAACGTGCAGTTGATGTTTTCATGATTAAGGAATCCGGAAAACATGATGTTAAGGTTATCTAGACGATCAAAGTGGTTCTTAACACGTAAAAACAAGTTTTTGAAAATCGGTTGATAAAGGTCGATCGACCGAGGACACGAAACAGGTCGAAACGACCTCAGATTAACATCTATGAACATCGAATATCAGATATAGGAACCCAAACAACCTTTAAATCGGTTTGAAATCGAAGAAAGATAACAAAGATGATTGACAGATAAGATCGCCGGAAAATCAGTTAAGTTCGCTGGATTTTTGCAGAGTATAAGTTCGCTGATAAAATAATGAGCGATTTGACCTTAAGTATTCTTTATATATGGGCGGAGTTACACAGGCGAAGTTACGGTTAACTTCGCCTAGGCGAAGTTATTCACAACTTCGCCTGTTTAACAACATCGCCTATATTTACAAAATCAAACCTTATAATTTGAACATTTTTCAATGACATGATCAATTCTAAGTAACCAGTTAAAAAATCATAAAACTATCTAAATACAAAAACTTAAAAAAAAAATTAAAGTATAAGGGATCAAATTTCAGTCTAGTTAGGGACTACCACGTTTTAGAAAAGACCCGAACAGGAATCATACTAATTACGTGACTGTCACATAGATCCGTGTTTAGCTGTATTATGACATATAGAGACAGGTTGTAAGCAGGTATAACTTAAAGTGGTTTTCATCGTTTCTGTGATACGAGTTAGGTTCGATTAAGCCTCAAAATTTAAGTGGGCAACAACTCAGAGATTTTGATGCCTCCTATCTATTCTCAAAGCGTATTTGGCTTTCCCCAAGTCACCCCGAATTGACTTTGACCCATAGTGTCTGATTAAACTTGTAAGTATTCTTGATCTGCTTCCCGTTCTTCTCTCTTACTCAATGATTGTGAAGTCTTGATTTTGTCATCTCTAATATGTTTCAATAACTCCAATTTTTTTCTTTTTTTTTTCTTCGAATAAACATAGACTTCAAAGTAGAAATTAACTGCAAGTCCCGAATCTGGATCACTGCAGTATCTTGAGACGCTATCTTCACGGGAATCAGAACACTTACGGACTCGTGTATGACTGGGTAATCACTTTTCTGCCTATCATTCGGAAAGATATATATGAAGACATGCAAAACTCTTAAGGAGTTTCCACGTAAAATCAAGTAAATTTAGTTTGTATCACATCTACTTTTACGCACCATTAAAAAGTTACCATGACATACAATGAATGTTCTAAAGCCTTTAAGCCTAATAACTTCACTAGTTAAGCACACAGAATCAGTATAACTATCATTTTCCAAGGTTGGATCAATTTTCTGTTAAACATAGCAAATGAACTTCTTACGGAGTAGTAGACTTGAAAAGTAATTTCATTTCCCAGAAAAATTTTGAATTCTATCGCCCCGATCGATTCAAAGTCTTCAGGTAAACGGTTATCCCGAAGATTCAATGGATCAGCTGGACCGACCACATACTAGTACGTGTCCTTCTAACTAATTATGATCGACTAATTTTCAGCGAAAGAATAAAAACTCATCATAACAACCCCGGTCACTTTCAGTCATCTGGTTAATGGCTATCCTCATATTCTATAAGGACCAAACATATCCTAAGACATGTCCTTCAAACTGAGGTAACCGACATAATTTAAAGCGATTAGTGACGTTTTTTTTTTTATTTAAATACAAGAAAAGCATGGTTACTCGGGATTGATCATCCCATTCAGTTCAATAAGGTTTTGAAATCTGGATTTGTCAAACGCTTTAGTATATAAATCAGCGAAATTATCAAGCGTATCCACCTTTTCAAGCACAATCAATTTCTTCTCAGCACAATCCCATATAAAATGATGACGTATGTCAATATGTTTAGTTTTACTATGTTTCACGGGATTGTTAGTTACTGAGATAGCAGCTGTGTTATCAATGCAAATAGGAGTAAGTAAGAAATTCAGACCATAGTCGCGCAACTGTTGTTGAATCCAAAGAACCTGAGAGCAGCAGTTGGATGCTGCCATGTATTCTGCCTCACAGGTTGAAATTGCGACTGAAGTCTGCTTCTTGCATTGCCACGACACCAATCTGCCACCAAGAAACTGACATCCTCCAGTTGTTGACTTCCGACTCTGATTGCACCCTCCATAATCAGAATCTGTGAAAGCGACCAGCTCCAAGTCTCCTCCTCTCGGGTACCACAACCCCAGCTTCGGTTTGCCCTTGAGATACCGCAAGATCCTCTTCCCACCTTTCATGTGAGATTCCTTTGGGTTTGACTGAAAACGAGCACAAAGACAAACAGCAAACATTATATCAGGCCTAGAAGCAGTTAAGTACATTAAAGAACCTATAATAGCCCGATACTGAGTTGGGTCCACATCTGCATCACCGTCTGACTCAGCACCCAATTTGTGATTGACGTAGATTGGAGTTTCATATGGAGAACTGTCCTCCATCTTGAAGCGTTTGAGCACATCATGAACATACTTCGTCTGATGAATGAACATCCCGTCCTTCTTCTGATCAACCTGCAATCCTAGAAAGAAAGTTAGTTCACCCATAGCACTCATTTCAAACCTTTTCTTCATGACGGCCTCAAAATCTTGACACATGGAGACTTTTGATGCAGCAAATATAATGTCATCCACGTAGACTTGCACCAGCAGGAAGTCACTTCCATCTCTTTTGAAGAACAACGTGCTATCAATTTTCCTTCTTTCAAAACCATTCTCGAGCAAGTAATCCGATAAAGTTGAATACCAGGCACGAGGTGCCTGATGTAATCCATACAACGCCTTGCTCAACCTGTACAAGTGATCTGGAAAGTCTGGGTCAGGAAAACCCGGAGGTTGCTCAACATACACAACCTCATCAACTTTCCCATTCAAAAATGCACTCTTCACATCTAGCTGAAACACCTTCATCTTTTCATAAGCAGCAAACGCCAAAAACAATCTTATGGCTTCCAATCTGGCGACAGGAGCGAACACTTCATTATAATCAATCCCCTCTTGTTGATTAAAACCTTTAACGACTAGCCTCGCCTTATTCCTTATAATGATCCCCTTATCATCTCTCTTGCACTTAAACACCCATTTTGTGCCTATAGCATGCACATTCTTTGGTTTTTCAACCAAAGTCCAAACTTCCATCTTCTCGAATTGAGCCAACTCTTCTTGCATGGCTTCGACCCACGAGCTGTCCTTTAAAGCCATTTGATAATTCTTCGGTTCAATCTGGCTTATAAAGCAGGTGTATAGGCATTCATTGATTATTCCTGTCTCCTTAATGCTTGTATAAACACATGTGTGCTCATTCAAGCTACTTCTAGTTTGTACACCGGAGGACACATCACCAATCACATTCTCCAAAGGGTGATCTTTATGAATTCTCGTGATCGGAACAGAACCGACATGCAAATTGTCTTCCAAGTTAGAAGAGAGCTCGTCAATGGTTGTTTCATGCTGAGAGTGAAATGGATTGAAAAATTCTTCTTCAGTCGAGGCAGCAGGGGGTACCAATAGAGTTTGATGAGAAAGGTTGACATTTATCAATCAGCTGTCTTTGCAATAGATTTTCTTCCTCATCAAGTATCATCTTCGTCGCAACTCTCTCTTCCTCTTCTGCAACATCCAAAAACGGTACTTTAAAAGACTTAAAAAGTTTAACATAGTCGAAAAGCTCAGCAGGTCCATTGCTTGGTTTTGGCGGTTGGTAACTTGTGATGTCGGTGTTACACACCACCTCCACCTTGCAGGTCGAAGTATTGAAGACACGTCTGTTAGGAGTCCCAACAACATAACCGACTAAGATTCCTTCATCGGCTACTTCACCAAATTTAAAATTTGTCTTCAAAATCGAACAAGGGGACCCGAATGGTTCAAGACCACTCAAATTGGGCTTTCTCCCATGCATAAGCTCGTAACACGTTTTATTAAGCCTCTTAACCGTTAAGACTCTGTTCAGGACATAACAGGCTGTAGCAACAGCTTCAGCCCAGAACACCACAGGAAGCTTCGAATCTGCCAGCATAGTTCTGGCTCCTTCAATTAAAGTTCGGTTCCTCCTTTCAGCCACTCCATTTTGTTGCGGAGTATACGGAGCGCTGTATTGGTGTTCAATTCCTTTCTGAAGACAGAAGATCTCCATCTCAAAATTCTTGAACTCCGTTCCATTGTCACTCCTGATGAATTTAACTGTTTTACCCATGACGTTCTCAACTTTGGTAATCAAATTCTTCACCATTTGAGCCGTCTCATCTTTCGATTTCAGAAAATATACCCACGAATATCGCGAGTAGTCATCAGTGATCACCAAGCAGTAAGAAGTACCTCCTAGACTTTTTGCATATACGGGACCGAAGAGATCCATGTGAAGCAATTCTAGAGTACTGGCAATAGAGTTGACCTTCTTGGTGAGATGGGATTTCTTGTGTTGCTTTCCCTTCTTGCATGCTATACATTTGTCTTCAAAGTTAAAACTTTTCAAGGGAACGCCCATCACAAGTCCATTCCTGACAATGTTGTTCATCTTCCGAAGATGAATGTGCCCCATCCTCCTGTGCCACAGTTCGGATTCCGATTCGCTTGCTTTCGTCATTAAACATGATTCTTCCGTGGCCATTTCAGTAGACCTCATATCCATCACATAAGTATTTGTATCACGTGGAGCTTTCATCACTATCCACTCGTCTGGTATCTGAAAACCAGGCTTCAACACGATCGCCTCATTCTTCGTGAAATGAACAGTGTACCCCTTATCACAAATCTGTGACACACTCAGCAGATTGTGCTTCAACTCTTCTACAAAGTTCACATTCTCAAGAGTCATTTTTCCATTGGACACCGTTCCTCTTCCAGTAATTTTGCCTCCACTTTCATCGGCAAAGCTAACTCTCGCTCCTTGAACAGGTTTTAAGTCGTGCAACAAGTATTTGTTACCCGTCATGTGCCGGGAATAGCCGCTATCTACAATCCAAAGACTGTGGGCAGCCCTGTTCAACTGTTCCTGCACAATAAAGCAAAGGATTAGAATCTAGGGACCCAAGACCAATTGGTCTTGGATCTATACATTCCGTACTTCGGCTTTCCAAAGTTAGCATCTGGATGATTCCTGTCAGTCCTATTAGGAAATCTCCTTGGAAATTGAGTGTGAGGCCTTCCAAACCTATGTGTATTGAAAGTATTATATCTTGCGGTTTGGTTATTAGCATTGTTAAACTGAGGTTTGTTTCTGTGAAAACCTGAATTAGTTACATTTCGGAACTTTGAAGGGTTTTCATTTTTAGCAGTATTAAAATTACCATTAGGCTTATGCTCAGTTTTAATAGGCCTCACACCTCTGAATTTCGGCGTCAGAGGGCAATCTGCAACAAGATGTCCTAACTTACTACACCTAAAACAACACATATGCTCCATTTTCTTTTCAAAGGTTGTTTTGGATGTCAAGGCTGTGTTACCGGCCGTTCGTCTCACATAAGGTGGGACGTACGGGTTGAGTGGAGTACTCTTTTTATAAGTTTTATCTTTTTCTCCACCAGTGGGTAACACTACCTTCTCATTTGTCTTACCCGATTCGGACAACTTATCCGAATCTGATGAGACTGGACTCGTAACAGAAATTTTCACACTTGAAACAGGCGAACTCGTTTCGCCACTACTAACACTTGGTTCTTTACTCGTAACCTTGATTGGAACTGTCTGAGGAACTTCAAAATCAACAGATTTCTGAACACTAGGGTTAAAAGTGTAATTGTGGTTATAAGGTGGTGGAACCTCGTGATAACCAATTCCTCACCTTTTCGCAGAGGAATCTTGACCACTAACAAGGTGATCAAGAATAGCTGAGGAATTTCTGAACTGCTCAAGTTTTCGGTTCAGTTCCACCACTTTCACCTGGTGGTCAGCAATCAGCTTTTCTCGTTCAGCAATCAGTTTAGTCTTTTCTTCTAAAACCTCATAACTTAGATCAATTACTTCAATTTTTTTAGCAAGTTTTGTTTTTAAGCTTTTAACATCTTTTTCACACGCTTTTATTTTAACTTTGTAACTGTTTTCTCTTGCTTTCATAAAGTGATGATCTTCTTTAAGAGTTTTAAATTCAGCATCTAAACGAACATACTGATCAGTTATGGTAGCAAGTTGTTCAGACAGATTCTCACATTTAGTACAAATAGGTTTAGAACTTACCTCGTAGAGTTGATCCTTGTTATCTGCCATGAAAGCTTTTTCCTTACCAGTAGCTTTCTCTTCTCCGGTAATCTTCTCACATTCTTCATTCTCAACCTTAGCCATATTTGTCTTCTCACTAGTTTCATTCGAATGCAGGTTCCAGTTGTATTCACCTGCTTCTCTGGACATCATGGCATTGACTTCTTTACTACTCCCAGTGTGCTGTGCAGACCGGCCTAGACCACGTTCAACTCGCTCGTTTCTGCACTCTTTGGCAAAGTGCCCGCTTTGTTGACAGTTATAGCACCTCACCTTAGACTTGTCGAACCCTGGCCTGCCACCAACAAACTTTCTCCCCGTCTTTCTCATAAACTTCTTCACTCTCCTCACTATCATGGCCATCTGCCATTGTAAATCCATTTCCTCCAGATCATCAGCATCGATCTGGTCATAGTCTTCATCCAGCATCGCTGGATCAACAACCTTTCCTTGAATATAGTTTTAATATGAAGCAATAAACGAAGCATAGAGGCCAAACTGCTCTTCAGCAGATTTGACGCTCATTGGCATCTTAGAGTAATTATTGCTTGAGGAACTTGAAGAGCCACTACTCTGGCTTGCTGTCTGTTTAGTACCACTTGATCCACCGGCTAAAAAGCAAACATCCCCATTTGAGTTTACTGACACATGCCCCTCCTGTGAAGACTTGGCACCCGACTCGCCCTTCGTGTAGTAGGCGGCAGAATCAGTCTTTGAACTTGAATTGGAGTTTACTTTAGCACCGTACATGCCTGGATCTTGAACCTGATCCATAGATGTTTCTTTTCTTACCATATTAAGCTCAAAAGTTCTGAGCTTGTTGACAGTGGTTTCAAGATCATAAGTAGGGAAGTCCTTGTCTTCCCTCATCAGTACAGTATACATCTCCCATTTTGGTGGGAGGGCATCGAGAAGCTTCTCAACTATTTCTTCTTCTCGGTAGGAAATAGAATAGTTACTCAATTCAGTCATTAGATGATAATATCGAGTGATAATATCATCAAGAGATTCGTTCTTCAAGTACTTAAAGACTGAAAATTGAGTTTTGAGCAACTTTATCTTTGAAGCCCGAATACCTACATTCCCTTCAAATCTGTTCTCAAGAGCTTCCCAAAGCTCTCTAGCTGATGTATACTTTCTGAACGTATGGAGGATCTCCTGTGGAAGAGCCATTGTGATTGCAGCATGAGCCTTGCTTTCGGCTTCATACATCTTTTTCTCCTCCTCTTCCATTTTACTGTATTTCTTGATTTGGTCTCGACCCTCATACTCCATGACTGGTGGAATATATCCATCTTGGATGCATACCCACATTTTCGCATCCTGGTACTTAACGTATTGTATGAACCGATCCTTACAAAGTCGGTTCCCTTCAGCAACCTTGGGGCCTTTGTAGCTGACCCCGCTTCAACTTCCATCTTTACAAGCTCCGAAATGTTGATCGATGACATCCTTCTTGAAGACTAAGAAACCCGAAAAATTCTGAGTAGGCGAAGTTAAAAAATTTCCTCTGAACAGTACTGTAGGCGAAGTTAAGGATAACTTCGCTTAAGTAATAACTTCGCTGGATCTTTCTTAAATTCGCGTGACTGGGCGAAGTTGAGAATAACTTCGCTTAGGGTAAGCGAACTTAGGAAGTAGGCGAGCTTGAAGAAAAATTCGCTGAGCTAGGCGAACTTGATGAGAACTTCGCTGAGTTAGGCGAAGTTGAGGAGGTAGGCGAAGTTGTAAATAACTTCGCTTCTCCTTATATCTTCGCCGAAACCCTACGTATCCTGACGGCAACTTCGCCTGATGAACAGCAACTTCGCCTGACGAACTCAAACTTTCTGCAGATCTGAAAATTGGATTTTAACGAGGTTTTTGACGATTTAAAGGCTTGAACACACTGGTAGGAGGCTAGAATGAGCAAAAACACCAAAAACTCGTCCCGTGAATAGTCGAAACGAGACGAATTCTACACCCGCGTGAATATCCCGAACCACACAATCGAGCAAAAGCTCTTATACCAATTGTAGGTTCCCTGGACGGATCACACGAGATATCCCGATATACACAGGTGCGGAATCCCTGTGTAGATCGTTACGGACGTAGAACACAAACACACGAACACATGAATACGATACGAACAAACACACGTTATATTAATAACTCAACACGTAATATAATCACAGTTACAGACTCTCGACCTCACGTCACTTGACTCACTGATTTACACGAACAACTTGAACACACCAACAACGATAAGCCGTAACCTATATAAATACACGACAACTTCGCCTCAGGCGAAGTTGTCCATAACTTCGCTTGGTTAACAAGTTCGCCTAAGCGAACTTGTCAACAACTTCGCTTGGTTAACAAGTTCGCCTAGGCGAACTTGTCAACAACTTCGCTTTAAACAAACAAATACATAAACAATATTACAGACTCGATTACAGACACTAGACATATGAACTACTGACATTTATGCACCAACAATGTGAAGGGTTTTGCCTTAACACTGTACTCGCACCTGTCTTATAGTTACTTGGTTGCCAAGGTAAGGGGTATATTCCCGCTTATTTTTGAATCTTTTTGAATCTTTGAAATTCGAAGAGTTGGTGAAAGGATAAGGACAGTCCAAATTGTTGAAACGTCGTCCGACGGTTTCTTCTGACAGTGTCAGGACGTGCAGGAAGTTATGGCAACGTGACAGTACATGGTCATTCCAGATGCTTTTTCAGGCGCGTGGGCGCGATTTTTCGGGCGCGTGGCCGCGAAATTAATGGCACGCGTCCTTTCAACAGCTGTTGCCAGCTTGCTCTTTGCCACGTGTCATAGTTTCATTGCACCTTCGATTTCTCTCTCTTCCGCATTAAATTCATCGCATTAATTGCGATGAGTATATAAAGGGGGAGAGGGTGCATCTTAATCCACACCTTCACTCTTCTCTTCTTGTAAACGATTTCCGGCGAATACTTTCTGCCAAGCATTCTCCTGAAATCGTTCTTCTTTACCTCCAAACCATGTCTTCTACTCACAATTTTGAAGCTGCTGCCGAGGAATCTGACGTGCACGTCGAGATCCCGACGTCTACGTCTGATAAAGACGATAAGAGCACTGCTGGCGAATGCCAGTGTGCCCTTCCCACTGAGCTTTTTCAGTACATCGTCCGGAAGTTCATGCTCGAGCCGTTCGAGCCTGAGTTTTCGGAGCCACACCAGACGGTGTACGATGCCCCCAAAGGCAAAATAGGGGTGTACGCTGCATTCTTCGTTTATGGGAATCTCAGGTTCCCATTGACGAAGTTTGTATACCGTGTCTTGGAGAGGCACGGTGTGCATCTGACGGAGGTACACCCGATGGCGATCGCCAAGATCCGCCACTTTGAGTGGGTGTGCCTCATTCTGGGCGTGGAGCCCCATGTTGACCGCCTGATGACCTTCTATTCTTGGAGGTGCATCCAGGGGTGGTATACCTTGGTCAATCGGATCAAGGGTCTGAAGATCTGCGCAACCGAGCGCAGTCTTCGGTCGTGGAAGAGGGAGTTTTTTTATATCTCCGCTCGCGTCGTCCCGATAGCGATGACGTTTAAGAATGGGAGAGCACTCCCCGCCCTTCACGCCCCCAACTACCAGTAGGCGGAATGGTTCGCCAAGATCTCCCGGATCCAGACTCCGGTGTACCGCTTTCCGGAGTCTGGGATGGTGATGCTCGGGATGAGCCGGGTGTGGAAGAATGCTGGGGCGGAGGCGCCACAGGTTCCCATTGTCCTCGAATACGGTTTGAACTTTATCCCTTACGGTATGCTCTGTCTTCTTTGTTGATTTAGGTTTTTCTTCTAACTGTTCCTTTTTTATTTCAGAGGGGAATGACTTGCAGTCGCTCCTGCATCCGCGGGAGGCTGATGGTCCCGCTCGGATGGGTACTCGTGCTCTCGATGAGAACGAGTTGCCCATCTTGGATCAAACGAGGGATCGGTTTGTGGAGGTCTACCCGCCGGGCCACCCGATTCTGAGCGCCACGCGCCCAGGTAAGGAGTTATTTAACCCTCGCCCTCTCAATGCTAAAACCTCTGCTGGAATTCCTCTAATTCTGTCATCTTCTGATGAGGAATCCGCAGATGGTCCTTTGTTGGTGCGGAAAAAGAAGGCTGCTGCCGGGAAGGGCAAGGCGAAGGTTGCCTCCACTGCCCATCCGGTGAGTCGGTCTGAGTCAGAGACCGAGAGTGACGAGGCGGCGGGGAACCCAGGTGGTGTTGAGACCACTGCTCCGGAGGTTGAGACGGCTGTCACCTCCGGGCAGCCCAGTGTGACGGTGAGCGGCGTGAAGAGGCCGGCTCCATCGGGTTCATCCCCGCCTGCCAGAACCTTTAGGCTCAAGAAAACCCGTAAGTACAATCTTCCTTTACTTTAACTGCATAGCTTTCCGCCATCATACTTATATTCTTCTTTGTGCAGGCGTAGATGCTTCCGCATTCCAGGGTGAAGCGGGGAGGAGCACCTCCGGACCCATGACGGTAGGCTTGGTCAACCTACCTGAGGCGGTGACCCAGGCGACTGCGCCTGCTTCAGTTAGTTCAGTTGCTCACCCAGTTGAGCCAACTGTTCCAACTGTGATGACATCTCCGCCGGCTGTCAGTGCCATACTTACTGAATCTTTCACTGAGCCGGCGGTGACTATTTCTGCGGGCTCCTCCGCAGCGGCGACCACGGTTGTGAGTTCACCTCCGGTGAGTTCACCTCCGTTGGTTTCTACCGCGGCGGCCTTTATGCCTCCTCCGACGTCGGCAACTACGGCCGATCCTTCAGGTATGCTTGGGGCTTCTCGCCAACCTCTGCCTCCTTCCCATCTGCCTGACCAATTGGATGGATTTCCCTTGTGTTCAGGTGATGGGTTTTGCGGCTATCGGCCTGTTGTCGACCCTACAGGTGCGTAGGGTTCTTTTGGCCTTTTTTTTTTTATATATATCATCTTTTCCTAACTGATTTTTGTTTTTTGCAGTGTCGGATTCCAATGAAGTGTATGTTCCACGATGGAACATCCGCCGAGGAACAACCCTTCGCACGCCTGTGGAGTGCGTGGAGTGGGCTCGTCACGCAGCTCCCAGTGGTGCGTTGGGGGAAGCAATGGCTAGCTACCAGGAGAGTAGGCTAACCAATGAGCTTCGGATTCTCCTGGCCCGGATACAGCCGCGCGTCGAGCTGCTTTGTCATGAAAACGACAAGTTAAAAGCAGCTCGTATCCAAGAAGTAGCTCAGGCGCGGGCTGTCCGGGAGGAGAACAAGAGGCTTACCGCAGTAGCTGTGGAAAAGGAGAAGGCCTTCAAGGCCCTCGAGGTTGAAGTTCAGGCCCGGCTCGAGGCCTGTTCCAAGGCTGCCCAAGCTGTTAACGAACAGCTTCGGTTGGCTAAGGAAATTGCACGGAACGCAACTGAGACGGCCACCAAGGCTGAAGCTGTTGCCGAGCCTCTTCGCATTGAGAATGAGGAGCTTAAACCAAGCTAGAGAGGCTCCAGCAGGCTCATGATGCCTTGGCTATGGAAGACGCCAAGAAGCTCCAAGAGATCTTGGACCAGAGAGGTGTGCTTGACCATACTGAGCGGAAGCTAAAGGGCGTTGAAGAGGCTGCTGCTAAGGAAGTGATGCTCGCCAACCTTAACAAAAGTGAAGCCGAACGCGCCCGTAACCAAGCTCAAGCTGCCCTCCAGGAGGCTCTGGTTACCAAGGAATGGCTTCTTCGAGAAGCGTTGTCGCAGGTAAGCTTAACTTCATAATGTCTTTACGCTTTTCTTTGTACTTAGAAAAGGTTTGACACATTTTCTTTTTGTAGGTTGTGCATCGGGTCTTCACGGATACATCTTATGACGATGCTATGAGCGCAGCCCTCAACGCTTCTCATGAGGATGGGGAGAAGGCCGGCTTCTTGCTTGGTCTAGGGTTCATTGAGAAGGGCATCCCGCCTTCCAACTTCCCTTTATATGATGTAGATACCGAAGCTGTATATGACCAAGCAGTGAACCAGTATGCCACCTTCTCGCATCCGGTGGTGGAGAAGGTGAACGAAGTTGCTGCTGCTGATGATGGGCTAACCATTCTTAAGACCTTCCTTGAACCGCCACAGCCAACTGATGGTGCGGGTACAAGTGGGTTTGGGGGGAGTGGTCCTGAAGCTTGAACCTTAAGATCCCTTCCCACTGTTAGGATAGGTTTACATTGTATAGATTTATATTCTTGTAGGCGGGTAGATACCCGGCCATTCTTGTAATACTTGGATTATAAAGGAATATAAATCATTGTGCGGGTAGGACCGCTACTTTTACTGGATGACTTGCTTTGTAGACGTTGACTTGCTCATGCATATTATAGCTTAATTTGGCACTTGTTTTGCCGCATAAACAATATATGATTCACTCGTGCATACTTTAGTTTAACTTAGCAATTTTCCAAGTGTTTTGAATAAGTTAACCTTTGAACGTGGTAGATAATAGGTTGAAGTCTTGCTTCCTCCTTCGTGATTGTACGGGTAAGACCGTCACTTGCACTTTGAATAAGTTAACCGTTCGACGCGCGGTTGTCAATAGGTTAGTTCGGTTTCCTCTATCATGATTTGTGCGGTTAGGACCGGCACTTTCATTTAGTGGGATCACCAAACTTTACCTATAACTGACCTGCGTGAAGGTTTTCCGTTGTGTTTACGGGGGTTTTGCTGCCGTCCACACGCAACGATTTCTTTACACTCATTTATGCGGTGAAAACCGGCATATCAGTGTTGAATAAATTAACCGTTCGACGCGCGGTTGTCAATAGGTTTGTTCGGTTTCCTCTATCATGATTTGTGCGGTTAGGACCGGCACTTTCATTTAGTGGGATGACCAAACCTTACCTTTGACGGACCTGTGTGAAGGTTTGCCGTTTTTTGTGTTTATGCGGGTTTTGCCGCCTTCCACACGCAACGACTTACTTCCCCACTTATGTATGCGGTGAAGACCGGCATATCAGTGTGGAAAGTTAATAAGTATAAATGTAAGACCAGCAGCATCAATGTCATAAGCAGAATCATTTCCATTAGAAGTGGCTCTGGGCCTTTTCTTTACAAATTTGGAATTGATCTTCATGAAAACTGTGTAATTGAGCTCCCTTCCATGTTGGGATGGGAGTGCCATCGAGCCGATATGCGCCTGATTCTGGATCTCATTGTTTACGCAGTATGTAGTCTCCGACATTGAAGCTGCAGTTTCTACACGCATTAGCCTGCTCAGCGTTCGTTACGCCACGAGGTGCGCGAGCGTCCCATCTCTGACAAATGCTTCGACGATGTCCACGTCTGTGCATTCTTCAGTGGTGTGGCCTTTTGTCCTGTGGAAGTCACAGTATTTGCTCCGATCAGCATTGTGACGATGTTGGATTATTGGAGCCTTTGGCCATGGAAGCTCCTCAGTGGCGAATATCTCGGTGACGCTTTTGGTGAGTGGCGTCCATCTGGAGCTCCGGTTCGACTGTACGTTATCCCTTCCGCCTAACCGATGGTGCAAGCCGGATGAGGTGTCAAAGTTTACCCTTGACTGCCAAATGCCTAGCTTCCGCTTTTTGTTCAGTTGGGCGGTGAGGACGTTGTCTTCTCTTGTTTTCTGGGTGTATAGGTTTGTGCTCTGAGGGAGATCTCTACCCAGTTGCTTTTCCATTTCCGCGAAGCGTTTTGCCGCTGTCATGATGGCATCCCATGTGGACGGCATGCCATCTTTACCCGTTAAGGTGCGGATGAGCTCTGGGTCTTTCGCGCCCTGGATGAAAGCAGCGTGAACAAGATCTTCGCTAATAGTGCCCTGACTTAGCTTCTTTGAATTGAAGCGCGTGATGAAGTCTAGTAAAGACTCATCTTCCTCTCGGATGCAGTGGAGGATTGTCCATTGCTCCTCGGTATATTTTCTTTGTTGGCTGAAGTGTTGGCTGAACTTCTGCTGGAAGTCTGCCCAATCGTAGATGTGGTGGACCGGTAGACGATCGAACCACGCTCTAGCTGCCCCAACAAGCGTCATTTGGAACATGTAACACCACGTAGGTTCTGCCCAACTACTGACGGTTGCCCCCGCTATGAATCTGTTCAAATGATCGTCTGGATCAGATATACCATCGTAAGTGCCGATGTTGGACATCGGTTTGGCACTTTTCGGGGCGATTGCTTCCGCAATGTCCCTTGCAAATTTGGACGTTCCCGCCTTTGCAGCAGTTGGTCTGAAGGTTTTGGAGAAGTCACGTGGGTTTCCACCCGCGTTTTTTGGTTTGAAGGTTTCTCCAAAACGCCTTCTCGGTAGGGAGTCCGTTTCCTTACGCTTCCCTTTCGCCCTATGACGAGGGTTTGCGTCACTATCGGATTCCTCCGAATCATCGTCCAAGTACTCGCCGAATTCATCAGCCTGTTGGAGTGAACGTAAGCGTTCATCCAACTCAGCTTGGAATGCTTTTTGACGTGCTTCCGCCCACGCTTTAACTTCATCGAGTGTTTGGCGGGGGAGCCTCGTCCGTTGTCTTTCTAACTGGGTATCGGCGAATCCCAGTGAAAGATTATTTACTGCACTCGCCCCAGCTCGGGTAACTGGGGTAGTGTTCGTAAAATTTACTGCACTTGCCCCGGCTTGGGTAACCGGGGTAGTGTTCGTAAAAACTGTGTAGTCGCCGGTATCCCCCCCAGTAGCTGGGGTTGTGGTTACCAGGGTTTCTTTAACCATCTTTCCAGAAGTTTTGAGAAAACTGAAAGAATTAAGTTCTAGCTTTTATGCACGGATGGCGCCAATGAAGAAACACTAATCGACCCCGGGCAGATTACGGATAATCTGGGGGTTAAATAGATGTTTCCCACGAGGGTTAGGTCCGGCAAGATGGTTCCTCTGATGACCTGCAAAACAGACACCGTGAGCTCGTCACTGAGAAGGGGGGGTACCTCCTTGTGACCACCCTCCGGCGTGAGAATCAGACTAGATTGCTCTTGAATATAAACGTATATTAAGAGATTGCTAGAGCAGATATCAGGTAATATATCAAGATATGAGATATAAGATATAAGATACAAGATAATGATACCGTTCCAAGGTGTTGGAGTATTTATAGCCGAAGGTAGGTTTCCAAGCAGGTACAACCGGCTGAATAGTGTTCCTGTTCTGCCAACTGTGGGCTACGCACATGCCATGCTGGTGGTTGGTGGGTAGGCAGCGGCTGATAGTGACCAGGCCGGCTGTGTACTATTCCTGTTCCACCAACTTCAGGCTATGCACGTCCTCCGACAGGTTGGTGAGTAGGCAGCGGCTAATAGTGACATACAGTACAAGAGCGTCCTGCTCGTCATACTGTTGTCAGTGGGCTGTCGTATCTTTGGTCAGATCTTTTGTCCATACCTCGTCAGGTACAGTACAAAAGATCCTCCAGTATCGTACGGACTGGCTCATTTGTGCGGGTGTGTTTCCGGCTTTGTGCGGGAGTGTTCCCGGCTTGCTCATCTCCTCTTCAGGTGACATTACTGAATTATTTAAGAGTTAAGTGCCTTGTGCGTGTAGCCTTGCTGCGCAGGTTGCTTTCCCTGATGGCTTGTATCCGCAGCTGCGGGAACAGGCGGAGTACTTCACCATTGGGAGGCTTTTCCTGCGGGAACAGCTTGCGTACTGCGCGTAAGGACGTCACGTCTCAGAGCATGGTGGGTCCTGCGGGCCCAGTTGGTTTCTGCGCAGACGTCCCTCTTCTAGGGGTTGCGAGTTTAGCCTTTGCGCAGACGTCCCTGTTGAAGGTGAGTCTTGCGGGTTCAACTGCGCAGACGTCCTTTGAGGTGAGTCTTGTGGGTCCAACTGGGCTCTGCTGGGACCTACCTCTTCAGGGCCTAACCATACCTTTTCAATTGTTTGAGTTCTCTCTCAGATTAAGTTCAAATTTCTCTTAGTTGTTATACTACTGGAAGGTGCTGATTTGCTGATTGGCTTCTCAAAATAAAACTCACTGGAAAGGTGAATTTTTTTATCTCCTGTTGTAATATTAGTAGATTTATTGGTAACACATGTTTTATTGACAGTAAATGACATTACAAAAGTAACATAATTTAATCAAAATATATTGTACAATAATATGTAAAAAATATAGTTATTCTCTGCCCTATAACTATTAGTTCTAATATTGACAACCAGTGGAGAGTATGAAAAGTAAACCATTACACAAAAGTTGAAATAATTAAGTATTTTCAGGTCTGAGTGTTTAGATCTTCTATACTTTGAAGAGATGAATCTCAGATCAAAAGATTGTTAAGTTGATGAAGCATCTAAAAGTGGGTAAGATTGAAGAAGGGTAAACCATGGATGCGTTGTATCTCACCAGGTGTATAATAAATTCTTTATAAAATTCATAATAGTATTAGTATGATACCTTTATTACTGAATAGTTAAATATATTTTCAGAATCTTTTAATGGATGCCAGAGATAAGCCTCTTTTTGAAGTAGATTATGCTGGTAAGGTAAGGGAAAAAGTTTCCACCGAAGTTATTTTCATAATTTAATTTAAGTTTATTATAGGCTGAAGAAGAGAAGTTTGCATTTGATATCGGGCAAACGGCACTTCAGCATCTTGATTCTAAGTTTTTTGTTCTTAATTTAGTTGCTCTTGCGGAGGTAAGAAAAGGCTGAAAGATGTAACCGACAGCTTCATGTGTATATTTGTACATATGATTCTGGTTTTTTCTTAATGTGCTTCTGCTTTCATATCTCAGGGGATTGGGTGAAAGCTATTTACATGATTGAAGCTCAAGATCACATCAGATCAGATCGGTAGTCCCAAAATTTAGTAGCTTTTGCTTGCTGCTTTGTGTAGGGTATCATCACAATTTGCAGTTGCTCAATGTGGAAAAAATTATCGTGTTGTGCACTCGCACTCGGTTCAAGTTATTCTTCCACAAAAGCAATTGGGCTGCCGGTTTGACTTGTGAGTTAAAACATCAATGGGTCAGGCACGTGCTGATGAATACGGAATCAAATTCTTTGAAACTGTAAGTTAACGTGTATTGTTAGATGTTTAAGTTGCTACTTATAGTAATATTTAAATTTCAAACAGAGTGCAAAATGCGGAAGAGGTTTGTCTCTCGGTTGCTCGGGATATAAAACAAAGAGTTTCTTAAACGGACACAAAGGCTTAGGTATGCACATATAACATAGTCTCTCTTTTTTTATCAAATATTAAAAAAAGGCAATTTTTTATGTAAACTTGTAAAACGTTTTTTGAGTTCCGAAAAGAATTTTTTTAGGTAGTTTTTAATTTCAAACTTTATCGAATTAGTCAACCTAATTAACTTGGTTTGTTTAACAAGCATAGAAAACGGCCTTTTTAAAAAGTAAGTAGGTCATTTTAAAAGGTATTGGTTTGGTTTAGGTCACACTGAACCATTTTAAAAAGGTACCAGTTTAGTTTGGGTCAAAACAAGTTATTTTGGAAAGGTATTGATTTAGTTCATGTCATTATAAAAATGCATCTGTTTGGTTTGGGGCAAAACCAGTACTATTTTATAAAGGTATCGGTTTGGTTCGGGTCAAATCATGCCATTGTGTAATATTGTTTTAGTTGGTTGTGTATTCTGGCATGTTTAGACCTGAAAATGTTATTTCTTATGAGACTGCCTCAGGATGTTACCTCATTCTTTCTATAGACATTTTCACTAAATGCCTGATTTTGGTTTGCAATGATAATGAAAGTGTTCGAATTATTTGGTTTAGAGAACATAGATTGTCATTTTTGTTTTTTGGTTTACAACTGTGGTCGAGCTTTACAAGTGCTTTCAGCTCCAAATGCTTCAAAATATATGTTCTTGTTTGTTCATTTAACTTTAAACAAACATGAACACCTAATCTAACAAATATTTGTGTTCATATTTGTTTATTTAAAAAACGAACATGTTCATGTTCGTTTATGTTTATTTGTTTAAAATGTAAATGAATATTCGCAAACATAACGAACGTAACTGAATGAAGATAACAAACATAAATGAACATATATAAACAAATATAAATGAACACAAACAAACACAAATGAACACACTTAAATGAACTCAAATGAACAAATATCTATATTATATTATAATATATATGTAGGAAGGGCAAGAAAGTAATTTTAATAAATGAAGAGACACTAGATCGAACCGGATAGTCCGACCGGGTATTTCTCCAAATGTGAGTATTTTGAAGTGTTATGAGAAGAGATCCAAGCTAATGCCTGCAAAACAAAACACGGTTGAGTCTCTTTACGGGAAGGACAGAGTGGGGGGGGGTCTTCCCGTAACCACTCTCCGGCGTGAGAATCAGTACCGTATCTTAATCGGAAATAATATGAGTACCGGTATCTTGCGTAAGGCTTGAAAGTGTGTATGAATACCTTGAAGAGGTGATCTTCGTATTTATAGCCGAAGGTGGAGGGGAGTTGATTGGTGGAGTTGTCACTATCAAGTTATTCCCTCTCCTCCTGAATGGACACGTGTCGAGCCTTTATTAGGTGTGACAGCCTGGACCCGTTTATGGTATAGCCATTATATGTGCACGTTGTGGGATGGCCATTACGTGTCTAGATGTCCTCTTCCCACTGGCCGATGTCGCTATCAGGAGGTTTTTGAGGGAATCTTCTAGAAGTAGTTGTTACAACTGTTCTTCCATATCACGTGTGGATCATACGTGTGATGAGTCCCTTGAATTGTTTGTGGATTCCTTCTGCGGATGCTCGTCCGTGGGTTATGATGGAGATCCACAAAGCGTGTATTGGATTGTGGATGGCTTTACCAGTCCACGTGTTCCTCGTGCGGATGTATTTTGGTGATCCGCGAGTTGGGTAATGGATCCGTGGGTGGCGGATGTCTTTTGACGATCCGCGGGTCGGATAAGTCAATTGTTGCTTCCGTGAGTCGATGTCGCGGGTGAAATTATGGACTATTATCTTTTGTCGCGGGTTGCAACTATTGGCCCGTAAGATTCCTGTTGTTTGAATAGAGGTACTATTTAGCCGTCTGAGATGTGACGTCTCCTGTCTGAATCGTGTAAGGAATGGTGCTCAAGGTTGGTGCACGAGATTTTAGGCGGCTGATTCAAAATTATTTTGTTCTGTCAATTCCCGCCTAACGTGTCATCTTCTGAGTGGATGGTTTTAGCGTGTGAGATGGATCCGTCTCTCTTCGCATTAATTGCAATGTGTATATATAGGGAAGGACGTTCCACTTTCTGGTTTACTTGTGACGAGTGGATTGTAGAACCACCCTTAAGTGTAGTAATTCTAGTTAAAACTTGTGCGTTTATGTTAATTTTACGGATTTGGATTACTACACTATGTTGTGTGTTTGTAGGTACAAGCGTTGAGGAAAGGAGATTCAAGTGAACTATGATGGAGAGGAGCAAAGGACTTGAGAGTTGGTGATATCAGCCAACAAGTCAAACAAAGAAGGTGATCTTGGAGCTGAGGTTACCGTAGCTTACGGTAGCCACCGTAAGCTACGGTAGAATCTGGCGTAGGAACCTGGCATAGACAGAACAAAACTGGCGTAGTGGTTTTCAAAGCCACCGTAAGCTACGGTGGCCACCGTAGCTTACAGTCGACCCTGACGCTAATGACGGTTACAACTCGAATTTTATGTTATAAGTGCCTTTTGAGATCCTTTGGAGGCTATTCCGACTTAGACAATTGTGTGCGGTGATTTTGGTGCCTGGGAACAATATTTTTGGTGTTGCTAATTGAAGATTAACATCATAATCTTGGATTACTTCAGATTAAGCTTGGTATGATGATTTCAATTATGTGTGGATAAAACTTCTAGTATTTCTCTTTGTTGTAAGGTTATTGCAATACTATTTTTGTTTAGTGTTCTTGCACGTGGATTCATTATCGAATCGTTTAGATTAATATAATCATGTTGTTTGTTTGATTGTTTATAATTTGTCCATATCGTTTAACCTAGTTTCATTCTATACGTTCTTGGTGTTGTTGACAATCGAGATTTAGTAGAAGAAATTAGGGTTAAGATTATATTGGTTGATTACCATGTAACAACCTCGCATTCTAGGAATCCGAGTACTTAGTTCTTGATTAATCAGAAACAATTACACTTAAACAAAATCAAGATATTATGATTTATCCATTGAACTTAAACAAAAGAGTTGCGTAATAACCGAACTCCAAGAGGAATGCTCATTTAATCAATTGTTTACAACCTTCGTTTAGTTTATTTAGTTTATAAAATCAAATAAAAACCAACTTGAGAATTACTTTTTCGTCATTTACATTTATAATAGCTAATTGTTGAGCTACTATATTAACACATATTATACAAACTCCTCGTGTTCGACACCCACTTACCGCTATCTAGTTAGTTGTAATTGGTTTATTTTTGCGCGAGTCTTCGACCTTATGTCAAATTTTGGCGCCGTTGGCGGGGATTAGTACGCAACGTGTGTTATTTTTGTAGTTTTTGTTTAAATTGTTATTGTCAGTTTTCCATTGGTTGTGTTAGTGTGCAGGTACTTATAGGTATATGCATACACGACGCTCTCGGTCTTCATCACCGTTAGCGTTTGATCCTGAAATCGAGAGAACCTTTCATCAGAAACGGATTCTTCAAAGGGAGAACAAGGTTATTGGGTCACCAAGCACAAAAAGTCGAACAATTGACGCCACAATCATGGCTTTGGAACAAACTGTACCGCCAATGCCACCACCCATAAATCCACAAAACTCATCATCCACTGAACCCATTACTACTACAATCTCTGCAAGTGTACCTACTTCAACCGTGTTCAGTTTCTAGTCACCAGTTAACCTTCCACCCTTGACAAGTTTTATGCCTACACAGGGACAATCTTCAAATTCATCACAAAAATCACCATTTCACTCTCAACAACACCCACTTTACATTCAACAACTATACACATTTCCTCAAGACCCACCCATAACCCATACTTCACCGGGTCAGAGATCGGGCCCGCATTTGTATGGTGGGTCACGGTATGGTGATGGCAATAAAGGGTATGAAGAGTTTGAAGAAGGATATGCAAGTGGAGTTGATGGGAGTCAATTGAGGGTTCAAGGGCAATTTGGGTATGGACCCGAAATTCAGCCTCAACAACAAGTGCAACAATGGGTGGACCTCAAATTATTCAAGAACAACCACAACCATTGCAACAAGTTTCACAACAACCCCAATACCAATAACCTCAATTTTAACAACCAAATCATCAACCGTAATTTCAACAAAATATACAACAAAGGCCTGTTTACCGGCAAATGGGCCAACCAAGAGTACCATTGGGGGTACCAAGAAGACATGCAAGGGAAATGGTTAGGGGAATTGAAGCTCACTTTAGACCGGTCATCACCAATAACCCATCTCCGGTGATTATCCCTCAAAATTAGAATGGAAGAACGTTTGAGGTGAGAACCAATGCACTCCAAAGTTTACCAAAGTACAAGGGTCTCGCAACGGAAGAAACCTATTTTCATTTGGAGGCATATGACTCTATTTGCAACACGATTGGGGATCAAGGTTTCTCACCGGATGAGGTAAAATTGGTGTTGTTTCAATTTTCGTTGGAGGATAAGGCGAAGAGATGTTTCTACACATTGCTATCCGCATCGATTTACACTTGGGCCGAACGCAACAAAGGTTTTTGGAAGAGTTTTATACGGCCCAAAAGACTAATGATGCGAGACGAAGTCTGAGGTCTTTCCAACAACAATCAGGTGAAATGTTTCATGAAGCATTCGAAAGGTTCAACATGATAATCAAGAATTGTCCTCATCATGGTATTGCCTTGTGGGAGTTGCTAAATGCTTTTCATGAGGGGTTGAATTCTAAAGATGAGCGGGACTTAATGTCAATCACAAATGGTACATTCGGTACCAATTATGAACAAGATAATTGAGCATTTTTGGAACAAATGTCGGTCACTTCAAAAAGAAAGGCTCAAACTGAAAGAAGAGCAAGACCGGCAATTGGAAGACCTCAAGTGCATGCCGTGGAAGATGTGGGGGTAGAAACTACTAATCAAAGAATTGATGTTTGTACCAATTGTAATGAGTTGGGTCATGGGGCTGATTTGTGTAAGGTAGGGCAAGCACAAGTTGAAGAGGTAAATGCACTTCAAGGTCAAGGAGGTGGTAATCGGAATTTCAACATAAACTCAAACACTTACCACCCCGGGTTGAGAAATCATCCAAATTTCCGTTATGGAAATCAAGCAACTCAACTCAATCTGAATTTCCAAGGGACTTCTCAAACCACCTTTATCCCTCGTCAACAATACTTCAACCAAGGAAATCAAAGTCAATTTCAGCAATCGAGCACTAATCAAAGCGGGTCTTCGGGTCAAAGTTCATCAAGTGGGAATGAAGTTATGGACATGTTAAAAATGATGCAGCAAGAGATGCAAAAAAGGAATCAATTGGATGAAGCTCGTGTACAAAAGGATGAAATTCATGATAAGGCCATTCAATCATTGACAACTCAAATGGGTCAACTTGCAACCGAGGTATCCAACTTGAAGAAGAATAAATGTCAACTCCCGAGTGATACTAAGGTGAACCCTACTCATACTACTTCTCGCAATGTGCCGATTAATCAGGTAAGTGTTTTAAGAAGTGGTAAGGAGTTTAAAATCAATACCACACCGGAATTAGTTGAAGGTGTGGTAAGGATGTGACGGGGGTAGAAAGTGAAGATGAACAAGCTTCACTTATTCAACCCCCTAAACCATCCACGTTTTCAAACAAAGAGTCGGGTCAAAATGAACTTTTAAACGATAAAAGCAAGGAAGTGGGAGAGGTTCCAATTCCATTTCCTTCGGCTTTAAACGATCCGGGTAAGAAAAACGTGATTTTAAAACGGGGTTCTCAAAAGGAAGAGATGTGGGAGGTATTCAAACAGGTTAAGGTCAATCTTCCTTTACTTGAGGCAATAAAACAAGTACCCGCATATGCAAAGTTTTTAAAAGAATTGTGTACTCAGAAAAGACAGAAAAAGTTCCTAAACGAGTTGATTTAACTGAACGAGTGAGTGCATTTCTTAAGGGTGATCTCCCACCTAAGCTTCAAGACCCGAGAGCGCCTTGATTAACATTTAAGTAGGTGACTTTCAAATGTCACGGGCGTTATTAGATCTTGGAGTGGGTGTGAGTATTTTACCGGGGGGTTTGTATGACCAATATGATTTTGGTCCACTTAAACGAGTTAAGACCACAATTGTATTGGCTGATTTGTCTCATAAACTTCCTTGGGGGATTGTGCGGGATGTCATTGTAAAAGTAAAGGAATTTTATTATCCTGTTGACTTTTTTGGTTTTGGATTACTCGTCGCTTGACCCAACATAACAACAAAACGTTATATTGGGTCGGCCATTTTTAAATACTGCTCATGCTATTATTGATTGCCGGTTTGGTACAGTTGACATGGCTTTTGGAAATAGGAAAATGCGTTTAAATGTGTTTACTAATGTTTCTAATTCATTGGCTAGTGAAGAATGTTTTATGGCAGATATTATAGATGGGTGTGTACCACACAAGTATGAGGAAGGTATGTTGGATGTTTGTGTTTGTGATGATTCTAAACAGGTTCACATTTGTGCATTGGAGTTGGAGGAAAGGAATCAAGACACATTAGCATTACAAGAAGGAAGACCATCATGGACTCATTAGGTTGAAAGTCTACCAACAGAAATCAATTCGGATACTAAACACTCATTGATTTGTCCTCCCAAGGTGGAATTGAAAGAATTGCCAAGTCATCTCAAGTATGCATTTTTGGGAGAAGGTGAGACGTTGCCGGTTATCATTGCCTCTAATTTGAATGAGGCTCAAGAAGAAGGGTTGTTGGAGGTGTTAAAGGCTCACAAGGCGGCGATTGGGTGGACCATAGCCGATTTGAAGGGTATTAGTCCATCTATAGTCATGCACAAAATCATCACCACGGATGAGGCAAAGCCTACTCGGGAAACTCAAAGAAGGTTGAATCCTAACTTGCGAGAGGTGGTGAAAAAGGAAGTCATCAAATGGTTGGATGCAAGAATTATCTATCCTATTTCAGATAGTGCATGGGTAAGTCCAACACAGGTAGTTCCAAAGAAAGCTGGCATCCAGGTAATTAAAGATGAAAGTGGTGAACAAATCGCCACCGGACCGGTCACCGGGTGGCGAGTGTGCATTGATTATAGGAAGTTAAATGCGGCTACTTCAAAAGACCATTTTCCATTACCTTTTATTGACCAAATTATTGACAAATTGTCGGGTAAAAAATTTTATTGTTTTTTGGATGGGTACTCGGGATATAATCAAAGTTATTCACCCGAATGACCAACACAAAACCACATTTACATATCCATATGGTACTTTTGCCTTTAGGTGGATGCCATTTGGATTGTGTAATGCCCCGGCCACGTTTCAACGATGTATGATTAGTATTTTTTCGGATATGGTTGGGGATTCACTTGAGGTATTTATGGATGACTTTTCTATTTTTGGGTCAAACTTTTGAAAGATGTCTTGATGAATTGGAAAAAGTTTTAAAATGTTGTGTTGAGACTAATTTGGTTTTAAGTTGGGAGAAAAGTCATTTCATGGTACAAGAGGGTATAGTGTTGAGTCTTGTAGTTTCGAGTCGGGGATGACTTTTCTATTTTTGGGTCAAACTTTTGAAAGATGTCTTGATGAATTGGAAAAAGTTTTAAAATGTTGTGTTGAGACAATTTGGTTTTAAGTTGGGAGAAAAGTCATTTCATGGTACAAGAGGGTATAGTGTTGAGTCTTGTAGTTTCGAGTCGGGGAATGGAGTTGGATAAAGCAAAAATTAAGGTTATTTCTTCATTACCACCACCGAAAAATGTAAAAGGGGTAAGGTCGTTTTTGGGGCATGCAGGGTTTTACCGCGGTTTATTAAAGGTTTTAGTATGATTACTAAACCTTTATGCAATTTGTTGCTAAAAAATGTTGGATTTGATTTTACTAACGATTGTTTGCAAGCATTTGATGTTTTGAAGGAAAAGCTTGTGCAAGCATCGATTTTGCAACCGCCGGATTGGACGAAGCCGTTTAAGATTATGAGTGATGCAAGTGACACCACGATTGGAGCAGTTTTGGGTCAAAGAATTGATAAGAAACCGGTAGTGATTTACTATTCAAGCAAAACGTTATCCGAGGCACAATACACCACTACCGAAAAAGAATTACTTGCGGTGGTGTATGCATTGGATAAGTTTCGGTCATACATATGGGGAAGTAAGGTGGTGGTTTATTCGGATCATAGTGCGGTTTGTTACCTTATGGAGAAGAAAGATGCAAAACCCCGTTTGATTCTTTGGGTCTTATTGTTACAAGAGTTCGATTTGGAGATTCGAGATAAAAAGGGGTGTGAAAATGTGGTGGTGGACCACTTATCAAGGATTCCTTTGGAAGAAGTTGATGATTCATATGAAATTAATGAGAGATATCTGGATGACCAGTTGTTAGCCGTGTCCACTACAACGTGGTATACTCATTTTGTAAATTATCGGGCCACGGGTGAGATGCCGAAACATTGGGCCAAGAAAAGGAGGCAACAATTTCTATCCCAAGTCAAGCAATATATTTGGGATGAGCCGGACTTGTTCAAAATTGGTGCCGACCAAATCATTAGGCGTTGCATTCCCGAATCGGAAGTTCAAGAGATTTTGGCACATGCGTATTCATCGGCTTGTGGTGGTTATTTTAGTGGGCAAAAGACGGGTTACCAAGTTCTTACATGTGGGTTTTATTGGCCCACAATCTTTAAAGATGCAAGTGAATATGCTCGCCATTGTTTGAATTGTCAAAAGATGGGTGGAATTTCAAAACGGGATGAGATGCCTTTGCAACCCATTTTGGTGGTTGACGTTTTTGATGTATGGGGAATTGATTTTATGGGTCCGTTTCCAAATTCTTGTGGGTACTTATACGTATTGGTGGCGGTGGATTATGTTTCAAAGTGGGTCGAGGCTATAGCAACAAGGATTAATGATCACGCTGTGGTATGTAAGTTTGTTCAATCCAATATTTTTGCAAGATTTGGAATCCCGAGAGTGATTATAAGCGATGGTGGAACGCACTTCAAGAATTTCAATTTCGGGAAATTGTTGAAGCGGTATAATGTGAATCATTGAATTGCTACTCCATACCACCCGCAAACAAGTGGAAAAGTTGAAGTGTCCAACTGATAAATGAAAGAAATATTGATGAAGACGGTGCGGGTTGATAGGAAGGATTGGTCGGTGAAGTTGGATGATGCACTATGGGCGTATCGAACTGCTTACAAAACGCCCATATGAACGACTCCTTACCGATTGGTTTATGGGAAAGGATGTCATTTGCCTATGGAGTTGGCTCACAGGATGTTATGGGCTATTAAGAGTGTGAAATGGATTATAATGAAGTCGGTGAGTTGAGAAAGTTGAAGTTGGCAGAATTGGAAGAGATAAGGGACGAAGCTTATGAGTGTGCATCGGCATACTAAGATAAGTTGAAAAAGGTTCATGATGCCAAGTTGAGAAAGCGGGTTTTTGAAGAAGGGCAAAAGGTTTGGTTATATAATTCACGGCTCAAACTTTTTCCTGGAAAGTTAAAAAGCAAATGGATGGGCCTGTACATGATAACAAGAGTGGGAAAGTTTGGTGATGTGGAAATTGAAGACTTGCACAATCAAGCAAGACAAACTGTGAACGGACACCGACTTAAACCTTACTTGGAGGGTAAGGATATTAACATGTGTGAAGTGGACAAGGTGGGCTACCTGTTGTGGTCGCCTGAAGAAACAACCAATTAAACGGTCCAGGTTTGTTGTATAGCGTAGTTTAGTTTTTGTTCAGTTTGGTTTTAAAATTTACCTTGCTCGTTTAAGAGTGCCTCCAACTCAAGTGTGGGGAATTCTTAGGAATTTCTTTACCGTGTTGAGGGCAACTCGGGGTTTTTCATGGGGATAGGGTAATTTTTAGTTGTTATATAAATAATGTTATGTTTTTTTTTTAGTTTTGTTAAAAAAAAATAAAAATTTGAGCATCAGGTGCCACCGTAGCCTATGGTGTCCACCGTAAGCTACGGTGGACTTGATATTCTTATGCAGGCCATCTTCTGTTTACGGTGAGGAATTTACGCCAGGAACCTACCGTAAGCTACGGTAGGTACCATAGCCTACGGTAGCCCTGGTAAAGTCGTCGGGCAGATGCATCATATAAAAAAAATTAAAAATTTTTATAACAATAACCGAAAATCGTAAAAAATTCCTATCCACATAAACCATTATCTTCTTCTTCCTTCCATTTATCTCACCATCTCCATCTTATATTCCTCTCTACCAAACCCTAATCCCCAAACTCATAACTTCTTCAAATCTTAACCAAAATTCACGTTTTTCGGGTCTAAATTAACTAGATTTTCGCAAGGAATCACATTCTTTGCTCAGTTTTCATCAATCTTAACTTTTTGGAGTTTAATTTTGGAGGTTTTTGGTCCGTAAATTTTGAACAACAAGTGGGTTTTGCAAGTGACTAGTGATTAGTGCGATTAGAGAGTTTAATTCGGCTTAAAGGTATGTTTCTCTTCACTCGAATGCTACAAAATTCATTGGTTAAGATTACAAGTTTGTATGAATACGGTATGGAAAAACATAGTTTGATAAAGGATTGAAAATGGAATATGTTATAGGTTTAAACGAAATGTTGTCAAAATTTTGTGAAAAATGGTTTATGACTTTCACTGTGTTTAGATGGGACGTTCAGGTAAGGATAAAGGAAAAGTGATTGCAGGTTCTTCTAGCAACACTGCCGCCGAACAAGCGAAAAGGCGGAGGTTAAAAGAGCGGGAAGAAGAGGTGCACTATGTTAAACTGGATTGGACTCATGGGCCATTAACAGATCATGATTTGAGATGGCAACCAGAGTTGTTTCATGAGAAAATGAATAAATTGACGAAGAAGTCCGATGCATTTATATGTGAGAAAGTGGTCCCGGAACGGGAGTTTGGGCTGTTTGATGTTTTTGATCGATTTAAGGCATTGGGTTGGGAAGCAACTCTCAAGTGTTATGATTATAATGATAAGTATGTTTTCATGGATGAAATTGAAGAATGGATAGCAACTTTGAGATGTCCATCGTATAACAAACCTTCGGTGATGAAGCTTATTGGGACTGTCAACAACATTGAGGTCACTATGTTGTTTGAAACATTGAGGCAAATCGCACGATTTGATAGTAAGCATCAAAGTAATTATGCGTATCCAGACCTGAATGACTTGTATTATCAGCCAGACAGGCATCTAACTTAGGGCACTATGTTGGAAGCATTGTTTTTACCCGGTAAGTATGGTGGGAAGTTGTTGAGGAAAAAATTGAAGATTGAGCCAAAAATGTTGCTCATCATTTGTTTGCACAATGTCATGCCAAGAGGAGGAGATATGACAGAGGTTAGATATCATGAGGTCCCGATCCTATACTCTTTGATGCATGGACCACTTGTGTCATTCCGATATCTGGTACTCAACAATATTTGGATATGTCGGAATAATGTGAGCAGAAAAATTATCCCACATTTTCGGATGATTACCGCGTTGTTGATGCGGTTTGGTGTTATTGGGGATAATGACGTTGGGTTTGGAAAGAGACACAAGCCGTTTGATGTGACAAATCTAGGGGTTGGTTGGGAATACCGAGCAAGTGACAGGTATCATATGTTGAAAAGTGAGGGACAGAGATGGAGGGCGTTGAAAGTTGATGCTAGACCCTTGGAACCGGGAGAAGAGGATGAGGAAGAAAGTGATGGTGAAGAGGGAGAGAGTGGAGAAGATATTATGTTGATGAGCCAGGCGAGCGGGTTGCGATGGGAAGTGAAAGGGTAGGTGGTAGTTCGAGTGCGCAAGGACGGGGAGGTTCCCTAACATTTGACTATTCGAGACAAGACCCAAATTGGGCGCACCATGGCAGCATGCAGGATGTAATAATCAACACCAGGCCAACACAATTCTATCATTGGCCCGAGACAGCCCAAGCGTCATTTGATCACCAAACATTCATGGGCGTAAGCATGGAACGCGCTCAAAAGCAAATGTATGATCGCCAAGAAGTGTGGAACCAGACCCACGCTTATGCTGAATAAAGAGAAATCAACCATCGGTATGAGGATGATCGTCAAAGACGAATGCATGAAGCATGGCATTCGGGGCAACCTGTGGTGGTGGACCCATCGATTATTGACTACACCACGTTGCCACCATATGATGGTACGGTGAATTATCTCATGCCGCCATTGCATCATTCAGAATGGGTGGATCCGCATCAAACTCAAGGTTCAAGATAAGCTTAAGGAGAAGGTCAAGCTGGTGGAGAGGATCAGGGGGCGTTTTGGCGAATTCACGGACGTGATGACGTCCATCTTTGGACCACCGCAACCATGTTACTATTGAGCTGCGCCGGCAGCAAATCAGGTGTTCCCTTGTACATTTTTGTATCTTATTTTTATGTTTATGTTTGGGTCTTGGGAGGTTGGGTGGAGTAATGACAAGTTGGAATTTAAGGGTTGTGTTTGTCGGTGGTGTTTTAAATAAAAGAACCTACATTGAGGACAATATACCTCAAGTGTGGGAATGAGGGATGAAAAATTTGGAATTTAAAAAAATAAAAAATAAAAAAATAATAATAAAAAAATAAAAAATTAAAATAAAGATATTTTAAAAAGAAATGTGATAGGTTGAGATTGAGGTCCTTTATCATGGTCAGGTTCCTTTGTACGATTTGGCTTAGTCGTTGGGTACGAGTTATATTAAATTTCTAGCTAAAGGTGACATGTTTTGAGTTAGTTATCTCATGTAATTGGAGTAATTCGAGACTCGGGGTGCATATAGTAGTGAGATGGGCGATGTGACCTTCCTTGTTAGAACTCGTGCAATGATTGCTTTCCGAGACCTTAGCTTGGTACGCGTGCAAAAAGGATAGAGACAATTAGGATAAGCCTCGTTTGGGATGAGTGAGAGTGTGGGTCTTGGGGGTTGGGCCTCATACATTACAAATATGAGCATGGGCAATGAGAGGGGCGGGGGTTTGGTCTTTAGATACCTAATTTTGAACCTAGTGCTTATTGTTTGTCAATTACCCTTGACATATCTATTTGTGGAAAGATTCGGCCTAGTTAATAGGTATGTCATGTAACTGTTGTATTAGTGAAGAAATATGAAGAAATAGTATGTTGTTATTTTATTCAAGTCACATAAAAAAAAGCATGAAGTCAATTTGTTTGAAAAAAAAAACACATGAAGTCAGTTTATAGTATTATAGTTAGAAGTTATAGCATTTTGATTAGTTGTATGTAATAACTTGGTCGGATCTGATCGCATGCGCTACTTTCAAAATTCCCATTCCGCACCTAAACACTTGGCCTCATTACAACCCGAGATAAGACCTCTTGATTTGCATAATTACTAAAGCAATTATAGGTGGAGGTTTGACATTTGCATGAGCTTATTATAGTAGGATTGCACATGTGTTCGAGTATTGATAATTGTGATTAAGGCACCGGATTGAGATGTAATTGTGTATGGGATGTTGCATGAGACAAATTAAAGAAACATGTTAGGTTTCGCTAGAGGTTTAACTGTTTGATTGTTTTGAAATTGTGAAGTATGACTATAGTTTATATGAAATACAAGGAATAGGGTATGATCTTGGACCTTAACCGAAACCTTGTGAAAGAAAGTGTTATTAAGCTTAAAAGATTATATATGAAAGAGATTGATTGAGTTGCTTGAGGGCAAGCAACGTTGAAGTGTGGGAATATGACGGGTGGATTGTAGAACCACCCTTAAGTGTAGTAATTCTAGTTAAAACGTATGCATTTATGTTAATTTCACGGATTTGGATTACTACACTATGTTGTGTGTTTGTAGGTACAAGTGTTGAGAAAAGGAGATTCAAGTGAACTATGATGGAGATGAGCAAAGGACTTGAGAGTTGGTGATAGCAGTCAACAAGTCAAACAAAAAAGGTGATCTTGGAGCTGAGGCTACCGTATCGTAAGCTACGGTAGAATCTGGCGTAGGAAGGCTGGCGTAGACAGAACAAATTTGGCGTAGTGGTTTTCAAAGCCACTGTAAGCTATGGTGGCCACCGTAGCTTACGGTCGACCCTGACGCTAATGACGGTTACAACTCGAATTTTATTTTATAAGTGCCTTTTGAGATCCTTTGGAGGCTATTCCGACTTAGACAATTGTGTGCGGTGATTTTGGTGCCTGGGAACAATATTTTTGGTGTTGCTAATTGAAGATTAACATCATAATCTTGGATTACTTCGGATTAAGCTTGGTATGATGATTTCAATTATATGTGGCTAAAACTTCTAGTATTTCTCTTGGTTGTAAGGTTATTGCAATACTATTTTTGTTTATTGTTCTTGCACGTGGATTCATAATCGAATCGTTTAGATTAATATAATCACGTTGTTTGTTTGATTGTTTGTAACTTGTCCATATCGTTTAACCTAGTTTCATTATATACGTTCTTGGTGTTGTTGACAATCGAGATTTAGTAGAAGAAATTAGGGTTAAGATTATATTGGTTGATTACCAAGTAACAACCTCGCGTTCTAGGAATCCGAGTACTTAGTTCTTGATTAATCAGAAACAATTATACTTAAACGAAATCAAGATATTATGATTTATCCATTAAACTTAAACAAAAGAGTTGCGTAATAACCGAATTCCAAGAGGAATGCTCATTTAATCAATTGTTTACAACCTTTGTTTAGTTTATTTAGTTTATAAAATCAAATCAAAACCAACTCGAGAATTACTTTTTCGTCATTTACATTTATAATAGCTAATTGTTGAGCTACTATATTAACACATATTCTACAAACTCCTTGTGTTCGACACCCACTTACCGCTATCTAGTTAGTTGTAATTGGTTTATTTTTGCGCGAGTCTTCGACCTCACGTCAACTTGCAAAAATTTTCTCTTCATATTCCTTCTTTCTTCATCTTCTTCTGACTTTATTGTTATTCCGATCAACCATGGCTGGTGGTAAGAAGGGAGGTCGTGCTAAAGAAAGTAAGAGGGATCCGTCGAAGGAGCTGGTAGAGAACATCTGCATCAACTGGAAACTTTCCGATTTCCAGGACATCGTCAACCTCTATGTGTTGGCGCCGGAGTGGGGACTGGAGCTCCCTTCTCCCGGTTCTACGACTGATCAACCGCCGGCCGGAAAAATTGCTTTATATTGTGAGTCTTTCACTATAGGCAATTTCCGGTTGCAGATCACCAAGTTTTTTGGTGATTTCTTGGTTGCCTCTGAGATCCATATTTCCCAGTTGCATCCGTTTGGGATTATGAGGCTTCGCCATTTTGAGTTTTGTTGCAAGGCCCTCAAGATGGAGCCTATAGTGGATCACTTTCTTGCGATCTACAAGATTCAAACCGCGGCAGCTGGTTTAGTTTCGCTGTCCTGGAGAAGGTAATCGGGACTCAGCCTCCGAGGAGTGCTCACGAGTGGAAGAACAAGTTTTTGTGGGTCAATGCGGACGTTATTCCGCTAGCCATGACCCGCCGCTCGCTGACTACCAAATTTTCCCTTCCTGCCGCCGACACAGCGAGTCAAGAGTTGTTCCAGAAGTTGACGCGGACTCCTACTTCGATGGGTCTGATCCCTAAGTCAGCGTTGGTCCTGGTGGTGATGAGTCCCCTGTGGGCATATCCTTCGGAGCATCCGTACTTCTCCCGGGATGACGGACGTACATTTTTCTTTTACTGTCTGTTGTTCTTTATGCCTTTCTTATACATGTTAGCTCTCGTTTTCTTTTCTTACAGGGGAGTGTTCGTTGTTCGAAGTTCTTGTTCCCACCATCGTGGGGGATATGTTTAGGATGCCCCTGGAGATGTATCAAGAGCCTATTCTTGATCACTTCAAGGGTAATTTCCTTTTTCCTACCCGTGGCCGCACTGATCCGGTGGTCACAGAGTCAGCGGTGGCTCAAGGTGTGTACATTCTTAACCCTAAACCTCTTACCGTTATGCATCTGGACGGGACGATAGTTCTTTTTTCTAGTGATAAATCCTCTAGTGAAGTTTCAATTAGTGAGGGTTCCCCGCCCGGTACTCCGGAGAATTTTCATGCTGGCGTGTTGCGTGCTATTGCATATATTATCCGCCGCAGGAAGAGGGCGGATATTGTCGGTGTATCCGGCCTGAATAAGGATTCAGACGCCGATGAACCCGCTGGTGGTGAGGCTACTGTGGGCACCGAGGATCCCGCTGGTGGGGAGGTGACCCAAACTTCTGTCCCCACTGGTGGAGGGGCGACCGGCGGTGCTGAAGAACCCGCTGGTGGTGAGGCAACCAAAGGTGCCGGTGACCTTGCAAGTGGGGTGGTTATCCCCCCCTTAAGAAGATCAGGTTGACCCGGCTCTAGGATCGGGTCAAAAGGAGGACTTCTATGCGGCAACCTGCAGGTAACTGGGTGCATAATATTCATGGACTCATGTACATACATCTAACTTTTGTCTGTATCAACAGCTGTCGCTGCGCCGCATCCGCCTTCCCCGCCTCCGGAGGTTTTGCAGGTGAGGGTTGGTGAGGATGTACCTTCCGAGGATGCCGATATGCCGCCACCCAAGGTAGTGGTGGAAACTGAGGTTGTGTCTCCCCAGGACAAAACTGAGACTCCCCCAGTTTCCACAGGTGAATCCTACAATACTTTATCTCAGGATCAGAGGGATTCTCATTTTCGCCCTTCATGGAATCTTGGCCCGGACGCGCTCTTTACTGATCCGCGTGTGTGTCAAGAATTCTTTGAACATTGCCTCCCACCCTCTGAGTGTAACAAGATACACTCCCAAACTCAGGCTAGTTTGGCGCAAGCACTTAGGTATCATCTGGCTAACGTGTTGTCAACTAGTCGTGAGGTATTCAAGGGTTGGGTGGTTGGGCAAACCAACCTTGAGCGTGTCGTTCAACGCATGGTCGAAGCTGAAGCGGCGATGGATGCTACCCAGGCAGAGGCTAGGGAGAAAGAAGCTGCCCTCCTGACAGTTTAGAGGGAGAATAAGCGTTTGAAGGAGCGGTTAACCGCCTAGGTCGTGTTTATCGCTGCCCGGGATGAGGAGGTTCGGAGGCTTGCATCCGAGGTCCAGGAGAAGGACGACCGCCTTGCCTCTGTTACTGAAAAGAGGGCGAGTCTGGAGAAGGCCTTCACTGATGCCTCAGATGAACATCACTGGCTTATGAAATTTGGCATCCCCAAGGTAAATACTTCGATTATCTGTTTGTTCTATGAGATTATCATGTTGACTCTTTCTTGGCCCAGATTGTCAGGCTCATCAAGGAAGGTCCTGAGCTTGGGGATTGCTTAGCTGATTTGTTGGTCAGCTCGTCGCGGGTGGGTCGCCAGGCTGGTTTCCAGGAAGGATACACCATGTCTCGTGAGTGGCGTCCGCCTACAAAGTTTGAGCTTCAAGGCCAGGACTGTCAAAACGAATATAGTGCGCGGATGGACTCCTTTGACATTCTGAAGTACATAGAGGACAAGGAGCGCCCCCCCCCCTCCCCCGCGATGAACAGAATGATATTGTAGATTTATCAATGTACTTCCTTTATTGATTTGTAATCTTCGTGTACATATGAAATGAAATGGACTATATTAGTTCACTTGTGTTGAATTTTCCACTTTTATTCTTTGTTTTTATCGGGAGGGCTATTCGGATCACTGATGACTTGTCTTTTTCTTGTTCTTTTTTGTAACTTGCATTCCAATAATGTCTAACGTGTCAGCCAAAGCATTTAGTTTGTCCAGTCACTGTAGAACTAGCAGTTCGTCGATTATATTTGAGGATTGGCAGATGTAACAGGTCTGCATAGCGCAAAAAAAGGTCTGACACTTGGCTCGTGCCGTATCTTGGGATTTTAAATTTTCGACTTTTGGATTTCTCGCCCGGCGTGTTACAATCTGATTGGTAGACAGTAGTATTTAAGTATTTCACGCATTAAATGCTGCCACTATATATATCCGTCGATCCTTCTTCGTCTTCTTTATTTTGTGTTAAAGAGCCAAATTAATCTTTGCCGGAATTCTTGAAGTAATTCTCTTCTCCTTTGAGAAATTTCTTTTATCTGATTTCTTAGCAACTATAGCTCGTTGTAATCAATATTTGGCCGATTACATGGCGTCGACGAAACCTGAGTATCAAACCATTGACTCTGTCACCATTGATTGGGACGTCAAAGGGTTTCAAAATGTCGTCAATGTTTATGTTATAGCTCCAGAATGGGAGCCGGAAATTCTAGCTCCTGGTTCGACGGCGAGCCGGCCTCCGGTGGGGAAGATGGCTGTATTTGCCGAGTTCTTCAGCTCCGAGAATCTCCGATTTCCGGTTACCCGGTTCCTGGGTAAACATGTCACTGGGAATATGATTCATGTTTCCCAGCTTCATGCATCGGCGGTGATGCGTATGCGCCACTTTGAATTTTGTTGTCGGGCGCATGGCATCGTGCATACCATTGACAAGTTCGGCGTGTTCTACCATTTGCATGGTAGGGGTGGCCGGTATGTTTGCCTTCCGACTGATCGGAAGGCTATTGTTGTGGATACACCTCTCCTGGACCCTCATTGGTCCCGGAAATTCTTTTGGATTCGGGAGAACGTGGTCCCGTCATCCATGTATTGGCATTCGGCGAACCAACCGTTGCTTGCCCTTCCATTCGTTGATCGTCCGGAAAGGCATGGGTGGTACAAACAGTTGACCCTCACCCCTACTCCCATGCACCCCATCCCTGAGTCTGCCATTGTGAGGGCTGGGATGAGCCGCCTGTGGCATTATCCGGACGAGGTGCCGTATTTCCGGAAGTCGGATGGATGTAAGTAAATTCGTAATATTTTCTTGGCTTATCTCAGTTTCTAACCTTGGTTTATTGTGCAGTTGAGGGTCTTCTGCTGTCTGTTCTTCTCGTGGGTGTGCCTGGTGTTATGCATGTGGCTACCCACCGATAAGAAGGAGCTCCCTATCCTTGACAAGATCAAGGATAGTTTTTGGTTTCCTCAACAAACCCGCCAGTAGCCTGTAGTCTCTGAGGGCTTGTTTGCAACAGGTAACTTGTCATTGATAAGACCCAGGACAATCTTCTGCATCCTCTCATCGGTTAACGAATGTATTTGTGATATAGCCTTTGGTCGCAAGAGTAAGGAATCAGCCTCCAGCATCATTCCGCTGGCGGTGGCTGGTAGACAGCAAGGAATGGACCTTCCTCCTCCTCCTCCGAAAGCGAAGAAGATTCGTCTTTGCGATCGTGTTGCGGTTGGCACTAAAGGTATCTCATGTACTTTTCTATGGATTTGTTTTTACTGTTTAGGTGCTTATTTGGTGGTTTGTTTTTGTGCAGCCCATGTCATCCTCTTGGACTCTCCTCCCTCTAAGAGTGACCCCAACTGGCTGTCCTCTACTGGTAAGGGGAAGTCCAAGGAGGGTTCAACTTCCTCTGGTGTCCGAAGGTTGGAGTCGCCGCCTTCGCCTCCTGCTCATAAAGCTAAGGAGCCTTCCGAGCGGGTGGTGGTACCTCCTCCGCCTCTTCATGGATCTGAGAGGGGGGAGGGGGCCACATTTTGCAGGGCAGGATTGTCCGGTACGTCCCTGAATGGAATCTGGCTCCTTCCTCATGATTTTCCGACGGGGAGGTGTGTTTTGATTTCCTTCATGAGGGCGTGCCCCATGTAGAGCATGAGTATCAGCAGAACCGGTTCCGGGTATCTGTTGGCAATTCGTATATATATCATTTAGCCAACCTGGTTTCCACAACCCAAGAGATATACCGGGATTGGAACTTCATGGGGTGGAACTGGGGTTCTTAGGAGAACCTGTTGGAGGAGCTCCGGGCAGAAGGGGAAAAATATCGTCTCGCGGCTAACACCGAAAGGTGGAAGTTGAGAGATTCTGAATGGGCTCTTGAGCAAGAGAGGGAGCGGCGAGCTGCTGCTGCTAAGGATTGGGAAGAGGCATGTCGGCGGCAGAATGCTGCACTCGAGGCCGCACGTGCTCTGACCCGTGCCCATGAAGCTGAGCTTGCTAAGGCAGAGGAAGCCAAACATGATGTTGAAACTCGCCTTGTAGCTCAGGAAGAAACTATCAGTACCCTACGTGCTGCCGCTGCTGAAAGAGATCAATTGATTGAAGACCTGATCAAGGAAAATACCAAGTACACTGATGAGCAGGGCGCTCTGAAGTTACGTGCTGAGGGAGCTTCTTCTGACTATGCTTGGTTGATGCGGGAATGTTTTCCCGAGGTATGGGTTCCCCTGTATTATAACTTGTAAATTTGTTTTGCTGATTCTTGAATCACTTCCGTAGGTTATCTCCTGTATTCACAAAGGAGATGAGTTAGGGAACTGCCTTGCCGACCTTCTATGTGCATCAAGTGATTCGGGGCGTAAGGCAGGCTTCCAGGAAGGGATAACCTTTGTTCGGGAGGGGCGTCCCTTGGAGGAGTTTGACCTTCAAGGAGTGGATGTGGATGGGAAGTATGATGCGCAAATGGATTCTGTTGACCAACTGCATTTTCCCATCTATGACGCTACCCAAAGCTTTGCTGAGGTGGCGGATGGCATTCGCCAGTTCCGCAACTATCTTCGTGAAGAATAATTTTGTTGTATATATATATTTTTTTCTGTTATTCTTGTAATCCCTTTTTTGAATGTATATATGGCATGGATTTTACATTTTGTCTTGTATGAGTAGAATATAAATGTGTGTGAGCTAAATCCGTCATGTATCCAAAATATAGGATTAAGATAAGTATTGGCACGCAGGCCTATCCGTACAGGAACTAATATTCTAAGAAATTTTAAATTGGGTTATCGCACAACTATATTCGTATTAATATCCTTTTGAATAATGAAATTTGGTACGCAGACAGAAATAATAGGCACGCAGGCCAGCAGAGAGGCACGCAGGCCTAAAAGAAAATTACATGACTTAGATATAACACCTCCTCAGTTGCGCAACGTTCCAAGTCCTGGGAATAGGGGTGCATCCATTCTTTTTAGTTTGTATGCAGCCTTTCCCAGTACTTCGTCAACTTGATAGAGGCTTTCCCAGGTTGGTGCTAACTTCCCTGACGATTCCGCATTTGATGCTTCGTTGCTTCGGAACACGTAATCGCCGTGGTTGTACTCACATAACTTGACTCGTGCGTCTTAGTATTTTTGGAGTTGGCGTTTGTATTTGCTTTCGCGTATCCAACTCTCTTCTTTCTCTAAGAGGTCTAGGTTTAACCGGAGTTCTTTTTCATTATCGGCAACCAAAAGCATTCGTGCGGATGGGACACCGACTTCAGCCGAAATCATTGCTTCCGTCCCATAGGTCAAACTGAACGGGGTTTCTGAATTACTTGTTTTCTTGCTGCTTCGATGCGCCCATAGGACATGAGGCAATTCGTCCACCCACCCCGTTCGTTTGGTTCCCAACCGTGCTTTGATGCCTTCCTTGATACTCCTGTTTGCTCACTCCACCTGCCCATTGGCTTGTGGATGGGCTACCGATGTGAACACTTGGTTGATGTGGAGATCCAATAACCACTCTTGTAGGGTTTTGTTAGCAAACTGGGTATCGGTTATCGCTTACCATCGTCTGGGGGAGATCCAGAGGAATTTTTTGAAGTTTTCCGCCGTGATTTGAGCAAGTGGTTTGACTTCTACCCATTAGGTGAAGTAATCAATTGCTACGATCAAGAACTTGATCCGCCCCGGTGCCTCTGGGAATGGTCCCATGATATCGATGGCCCACTTATGGAAAGGCCACGCCGAGGTTTTCGGCACAAGATGATTCTATGGTTTCAAGGTTTGAGGCGCATGCCTTTGACAGGTGTCGCACTTCCAGATCTCCTTGACTGCATCCCTGTGCATTCCTGGCTAGTAATATCCGGCGTTCATTATCTTTGCTACGACCATTCTTGGGCCCATGTGTAAGCCACAAATGCTTTCATGGATTTCTCGTATTACGTAGTTGGATTCTTCCGGTCTACGCATCTGAGTAGTGGGCCAAGTAATGACTTTCTGAACAGAACCCTATCATGAATTTGATACGACAACGCCTTATGGCGGATCTTTCGTGCCTCTGCTTTATCTTCCGGGAGGGTGCCAGAGGACAAGTAGGTCCTGATGGGTTCCATCCAGGACGTTGCTCCAGTCTGGATGACCAGAACTTGGTGTTGTGGGACGGATGGAGCGTCTAGAACTTCGATTCTAACATCCCTGCCCATATGTTCAAAACTAGTGCATGCGAACTTGCTTAAGGCATCCGCGGGTCGATTTTCACTTCGTTAATGTGGACCACATTGCACGAAGCAAATTGTTGCATGAGGTCTTTAGCTTGGGATTGGTATGAGGCCATAACGTCGTTTTTTGCCTCATAGGTTCCCGACACTTGTCCTGCAATGAGCAAAGAATTGACCCGTGCCTCTAAGAATTTCACACCGAGCTTTCTCGCGATCCGCAGCCCGGCCAAGAATTCCTCATATTTGGCTTCATTATTCATGCTTTTGAAGTTTAGTTTGATGGCATAGGTGAATTCTTGGCCGTCTGGGTTGATCAGCTTCAATCCGGCGCCCAATCCTTCCCGGCTTGATGCTCCGTCCGTGAACAGAGTCCAGCGTTGACTTTCGTCGGAAGGGATCGGGGGTTGTTGTTCTACCAAACATTCCTGAACTGTACATGCTGGTAGTTCCGTGGCAAAGTCTGCCAAAACCTGACCCTTTGATTACGGGTCTGGGTTTATACTCGATTGAGTGTTCGCCGAGTTCGATAGCCCACTTGGCTAGTCTTCCGAAAAACTTGGGCTCGGTCAGCACGTTCTTCAACTTGTAGTCGGTTAAAACATGTATCGGGTGACCTTGGAAGTACCTTTTTAGCCTCCGCGCCGCGTATACTAGTGCCAGAACAAGTTTTTCGAGCATCGAGTACCGAGTTTCGGCATCTGTTAATGTTTTGCTAACGTAGTATATTGGCGTTTGGACGGTCTTTCGATCCGTTAGGAGGACTGCTCCGATTGCGATATCCGAAGCGGATAAGTACAATGTGAGAGGCTATCCGTCTCGAGGTGCGGTCAATGTAGGGAGCTCCATTAGGCACTTTTTTACTTCTGAAAACGCCGTTTCTGCCTCGGGAGTCCATTTGAAATGTGCCTTCTTCAAGCAATTTCGCAATGTTGAGATAAACGGATAAGACTTAGCAGCGTGGTTTGCTAAGAACCGGTTTAATGCAACTAATCTTCCATTCAACGTCTGAACTTCTTTTATCGAGGATGGGGAAGGCATCCGGGAGATAGCTTGCACCTTCTCTGGGTTTGCTTTGAATCCTTCCCCGGTTACGATTACTCCAAGAAATTTACCCTCCTCCATGCCAAAGAAGCATTTCGAAGGGTTAAGTTTCATGTTTATTTTTCTCAATGTGGAGAAAACGTCTTCAATATCCCGAAGCATCTGATCTTCTTCCACACTCTTGATGACCAGGTCATCCATATACACTTCCAATTTCTTCCCAATATGATCTCGAAAGGTATTATCCATTAGACGCTGATACGTGGCACCCGCATTCTTTAGACCAAACGACATCATTTTGTAACAGAATGTGCCTTTATCCGTACAGAAAGCGGTTTTGTCTTCGTCGCGGGCTGCCATCCGTATCTGGTGGTATCCTTTGTAAGCGTCTAAGAAGCACTTGTACTTGAAAGGTGCCACCACATCTACCTTGAGGCCTATTTCTGGGAGAGGATAATAGTCTTTGGGGCATGCTATATTCAAATCTTTGAAATCGATACACATTCGCTATGAACTGTTGCTCTTAGGGACCATCACCGGGTTTGCCACCCAAGTTTGATATTGAATTTCGCGGATGATGCCCGCGTGCAACAAATCCTACACTTGCTCGTTCATGGCTTTTGTCTGTTCAGGCTCCATCTTCCTCCTTTTCTGAACAATTGGTCGATGTTCTAAATTTCCCGCGGGACGCCTGTCATGTCTGAGGGCTTCCAGGCAAAGATATCCACTTTCTTGATTAGTAACTGTTTTAGAAAGACGCGCACTATTTCTGAGATAATTGCCCCAATTGTGACAGTTTGTTCCGGATATTCCGGGTTGACAACACATTTCTCTGGCTCTGTCCGCAGTTTTATCTTGGGTACCTTCGCGGGTTTCGGTCCTTCTGTTGCATAGCAATGTTGGTTGACCCGGATAATTGCTATCCCTGTTCGCGTGGGAACACCCACTGCACCGTGTGCTGTGGAAGGATTGGCATTGAAGTCACAAATTGCTTCCCGCCCTAGGATTATGTCATGTTTCGATCTCGCAGGTAGGACGAGGAACTCGAAATCTTCGGTCCTCGTATGGGTTCCGTCGCTTAGCGTAACTGGGAATGTTATGGGGTGTATAACTTCGTATCCAAAACCGGAAACTGGGGTGTGCACAGGTTTCAACTTTGCCTTGTCTTCGTCATCTAGCTGTTCGAAACATTGTTCGTACATTATGTCAGATGTACTCCCAGTATCGAAAACGACATATTGAGACCGATGGTGACCGAACAGAGCTGTGATGATTAGAGGTTGCTTCATGCATGGACCTCCTTTCACTCTTGGAAAAACTACGCGTTCGCTTTTCCATTCATCTTCGTCCGCCTCCATCCTTTTAAACTTCCAAGGAGGCCCCCCTTGGATCATGTGTACATTTAAATCTTTGATCTGTTTTCGCGGGGGGACCCTTGTTTGCGGGGGTTGCGTTTTTCCATGGACCTTGTCACATGTTTTTAAGCAGATGGTCAAGTTTTCGGACTTTATGGCGGCCTCGATCTCATTCTTCAGGCTTATGCATTCATTTGGGTCATGTCCAATATCTTCATGGAACATGCAGTGCTTGTTAGCATTTAGGTTCACCCTCTTGATCAGCGGTTGAGGCTTCTAAACTCGATGTTCTCCGTTGTTAAGATTTCAGACGGAGTTTTCTTCAAGGGTGTCCAATATTGTCGATCGGACTTGCCCGCTGTTATATCTTTTTGTTTCTGCTCGATCAGTGATCTAGCATCAAACTGCTTGGAAGAGCTTTCTGGGGGTTATATCCTTGACCAGATTGAACCCCTCTCTTAATTCTTTGGTTGAGTGTTCTGCGGTTCATATTTCGTGTGTTGTTTGGGTACACCTCTCGCCCTAACAATTTATCTGTCACTGCGAAGACTTTGGCCACAGACATAATCCCGTCCCAAGTCTGGGGCATGCCATTCTGGCTTGTCAAACATCTGACCATTTCAGGGCTCCTCGCGTTTACTCAAAACGCTCCTCGTAACATGTCTTCGCTGATTCCACCAATATTCAAGCTCTCGTTGTTGAACCTGGTAATGAAGCTTTCCAATGATTCGTTGTCTCGTCGGACAACACTCAGGATTTCTGACGCATCCCTGGTATGTTTACGCTGCTGACTGAAATGTGCGAAAATTTTGCTAACAGGTCGTCCCAACTGCTAATTTTACCGTCTGGTAGTTTCTCAAACCATTCTCTGGCTGCTCCTGTTAGTGTCAATGCGAACATGTGACACCAATAGGGCAGCGTCCATCCGCTCACTCCCCCAACTGTTGTGAAGTTTACCAGATGCGCTCGGATCAGTCATCCCATTGTATTTCCCAATTTACTCGGGATTTTGATATTTGTTGGGAAAGGGGCGGTGGCTATCCGCGGAATGAAATTCGACTTTTCCGCGAATGCCGTGGGGCGGTATGGTTTGGTGAAGTCTTCTTCTGCATCGTTGAAGTATTCAGCATGCTTTAACGGTTTGGGGCGACTGGAGGTTCCCTTACCATAGTCCCAGCTGCCATCATTTGCGTAATCGTTTTTTTGAAACGTTTCTTTCTGCCGAGTATCACGTATGGTTTTGTGAGATAGAGTACGCTGAGTGTTGTGACTTCTTTCGTGGCTTTTTGCAAGCGACCGACCAGCTGATCAAGAGTTGTCTTCCAACTCTAGGTCTTGGGTGTGCCGGGGTGCTGGTGGCGGAGACGGAGATGGTGAGTCGTAAGTTAGCGTTCTGGCTTTTACCTGATCTTGCCTTACTCTTCGCTCATACTCCTCTTTTAGTCGATGTTTGTAGGTTCCCCGGACGGATCACACGAGATATCCCGATATACACAGGTGCGGAATCCCTGTGTAGATCGTTACGGACTTAGAATATAAGCTCACGAACACACGAACACGATACGAGCAACCACACGTTATATTGATAACTTAAACTGAGATGCTTACAGACTCACGTCAATAGACTTACAGAATTACACGTAAATAACTACCAAAACTCTAACAACCAACCCGTAAACAGTAAACAGTAAACAATATAAATACACGACAACTTAGCCTCAGGCGAAGTTGTCTATAACTTCGCTCGTTGAACAAGTTCGCCTAGACGAACTTGTCAACAACTTCGCTTGGTTAACAAGTTCGCCTAGGCGAACTTGTCAACAACTTCTCTTTTACACAAACAATTGCATAAACAATATTACAGACTCGATTACAGACATTAGACATATGAACTACTGACATCTATGCACCAACAGACTCCCCCTTGGCAGTAGCTTCATATCTTGATCTTTCAGCTCTTGTCTCGTAATCCTTTATCTTCAAGCGTGCACTCCTTCTCTAACACACACCGTGACTACTCGCTGATATTTCCTTGCTTCATCCTTCCAAGCAGGAATATAGAATATCTTCTTTTCGTTCAACACTTGCAAATCAGCTTTCGATAAGTTAACAAGATGCATCGGGTCATACACCCTCAGCACTTCTTGTTCATCTTCGTCTTCCATCACGGCTTCAGCAGTCTGGCAATCAACGTACCACCATTTTAGATTCTTCAACACATCTTGAGGCATATTCTTCATTGGAACCTCCTTGATGCATCGGATCGGTTTGTACTTCATCACCATCCATGGCTTGCCATCTGCTCTCAATCCCCTTTCTGTATCCTCCACGAGCTTTCCCTTCTGTGGCTTTAATAGTTCAAACTTCTTTTCTTTTATGCCTTCTTTCCACACAATCTTCTCAATCATTCTTGCCATATTGTTGTCACTTCTATTTATCAGGCCCAACCTGGCCAAATCTTTCACCTCACATTCCGGCAACGTATTGAGAGATCTCAACATTCTCTTGAAGTATTGAATACCATCATAACGCTTCACCACAAACAACTTGATCTGTTCATCATAAATCCAACAGATGATTCCCTTCTTCGACTCAGCATAGCCTTTGATGTTATAACTCTTCTTGAACATGGCTGGAACAGCAGGCTTCTTGGTCTTGATAAACCAATGAGCACAGCCTTCCTTCCACCTAGGCTGCTCCTCCCACTCAGTCTCATCCATCTCAGCACTCACGTCGGCTTTCTCAACATCAGGGATCTCGTGTTCAACGTTTTCTTCTACTATCTCCCCCTCTTCTATTCCATCTTCAATCACAATCTGCTCACCGATCTTCTCAATCATATCACTCGGCAGCACATCTTCATCGAATAACACATCATCGCTGAACATGTCATCATCAAGCTCTTTCAGCGCATCAATCACTTCATCTTCAACTAACACCACATCATCACCAGAACCACCAGCCACGTCGGTAGACTCCCCCTCAGCTGTGGAAGTACCAAGAGCTTGAGAAGTTCTTGGCAGCTCACCACCTGCATCTTTCGATGCATTGGGATCATCGTCACGGTCGTTTCTCTTCTTCGTTCTGAGCTCGTCGCCCTTACAGCTCATCTCCCCCTGAGATGCCAAGAACTCCTTCAAGGCATCTATGATTTTCCCATGCTCAACCAGGAGGGATGCCTGTAGTTGATTTGCTTCCACTAGGCTTTGAATAGTATTCGACTGCTCTGCCACGATCCGCTCTAGTGAAGCTATTCTTTCTGAATCTGAAGTAGGCGAAGGCGAGACACCAGAAGCAGGCGTAACCGCAGGTGGTATCATACCTGATAACCCTGCAGCAGTGACGACCGTTGATTCCACAAAACGTGCAGCTACCACCGACTGAGTAAGCGTTGGAGGTGGTAGTGACACGATCTCCGGAGTCGACGTCTGGATGGTAGTGGTGGATGGAATGCCAGCCATTGATGTAGCCACCACGGGAACATCCGCAGCGCTTGTACTTGTCACCTGTAGAGAAGAAGGAACAATGGACATACCAGACAGTGCGGCCGGAGCAAATCGTACAGTCCTTGAAGTCTCTCCAGCTCCCATGCCAGCACCTGTCCTCTCCCGTCTTGATCTTCTTATCAGCTTATGTATGTCCTCTTCTTCTTCCGACTCATCATCATCTTCCGTTCTCTTCCTCTTCCCAATCGTTCTCTCTCTAGACACCATCAACCGTCTCCCCTCATTCATAATCTCATCCAAATCGGAGTCAGCCATCGACGTAGCTGCTCTAGTCATACTCACACCCAAACCTTGTGCAGCCGAGACCTGCACCTCTTCCACATGAACCATATCAAAATAGCCTTGACCTCCAAAAACAGCGTCAAGGTCTATATCCTCTGCAGTAGACACAACAGGCACAGCAGGAGCAGGAACAGCTTGAGTTGCTCTTGCCTGTCGCGGTTGAGGATCTCTGAACTCGTCCCCACCAGCAGGAACATACTATGGGTTAACTAAAAACCCAAATAGAGGAGTATGCCTGGGACGACGTTCAGGGTTGCTCCTCGCACTTGACGTGCGGCATTGAGCAAAGATACGTTTGCTCACTGATTCGACGTATCTGATCGGGCGTCTCTGAGGTAGACTCGGAGCCACATGGTTCAATATCATCTGTAAAAAACGTGGGTACATAATGAACCGCTCCCGAGACATCGCCCTCCTTTGTCTGTCTATCTCGTAAAAGACCATTTGACTGAAGCTATAACGTTTGTTATAGGTCAGTGCAGTCATGGCAGACTGCATGGTCGCACCCATACCATCTGTGCCCGCCTTCCTCCCCGACATGCACACTATCATAACATGCATGAGGAAGCGCCACTGGTTTAGAAGGAAACCCTTCCTCCTCTGGGTATCTCCTAATGGACCAGAGTAGCCCATTCGAAGAAACGCTCCATCACGAAAAGGAGCGACAAACTCAGTTGGATCGTCTCGAGTCTCCTCTCCAAACCGTAGTGCCACCCGGATCTGTTCAGAATTGAACTGAACTTCTTGATTGTTCACCGTTGCTCTCATGACCGGGGGCTCAACACGGCAGTCGTATTCGACCGCCTGCCAGAAGTCTTCGATATTCGGCAGAGATATCGGCAGAGTGTTGGTGATCGCGTGAAAGATCCTCGAGCGCAGGAGAAAAGTGATAATCTCGCGATAGTCGTCCACACCGCTCGCCTCCGGGTCAAGTGTAATGTACATATTGTGACCCGGGAAGAATTGACGTTGGTTATCACCGTCGTCTCCTCCTGCACCTCCAGCACCAGCTACCGCAGCCATATCTGCAACAAACTAACCAAGTTAGAACGACATAAAGACATAGCACAAGTTCGCTTGTTACCATGAGCGAAGTTGTGATAAATTCTGTATAGGCGAAGTTAAAGTTGAGGCGAAGTTGGGAACAACTTCGCTTCAGCTTTAAGTTCGTCTAATTAACACTAAGTAAAAGTGATCTTAGGCGAAGTTAAAGTTAACTTCGCTTCATCACAACATCGCCTCAGGCGAATTTAAGTTTCGGGCGAAGTTACGGATAACTTCGCCTCAGGCGAACTTAAGCTTCGGCGAAGTTACGGATAACTTCGCCTCAGGCGAACTTAAGCTCCAGGCGAAGTTACGGATAACTTCGCCTAAACCCTAACTTCGCCTGAATCTGAATCGGCGACAGTGAGATTTATGGAACAACGTGCAGTTGATGATTCGGCTAGTTTAGACGATTAAGAATTCTTAAACACGAGTTTTAAGGACATGTTGACGATCAGTATAGTGTTCAACACGTAAAAATACAAGTTATGAAAATCGGTTTCAAGACCGATGGTTCGAGGTTAATAACCGGGTCGAAACGACCCTTGATTAGCATGAAAGAACTTGTAATATATGATAATACAACATCTCAAACCTTTGATCGGTGTGAAAATCGGGAATAAATAACACGTAATCGATGTAAATATCAAGTTCGCCGGAGAATAGTTTGACAGTGGATATAAGTTCGCTGATATTAATGAACAGATGACTGTTGATAATCCTTTTATATGGGCGGAGTTATACAGGCGAAGTTAAAGATAACTTCGCCTAGGCGAAGTTATCCACAACTTCGCCTGTTCAACAACATCGCCTATATATTTACAAAATTTAACCTTATAATTTTAACAATTTTCCAATTAAGTTATAAAACTTTCCTAGAAGAAATAAATGACGTGATCAATTCTAAGTAACCAGTTAATAAATCATAAACTATCTAAGTACAAAAACTTAAAAAATTTAAAGTGTAAGGGATCAAATTTCAGTCTCGATAGGGACTGCTACGTTTTAGAAAAGATCCGAACATGAATCATACTAACTACGTGACTGTCACATAGATCCGTGTTTAGCTGTATTATGACATATAGAGACAGGTTGTAAGCAGGTAATATACTTAAGATGGTTTTCATCGTTTCTGTGATACGAGTTAGTTTCGATTAAGCCTCAAAATTTAAGTGGGAACAACTCAGAAATATTGATGCCTCCTATCTATCCTCAAAGCGTATTTGGCTTTCCCCAAGTCACCCCAAATTGACTTCGACCCATAGTGTCTGATTAAACATGTAAGTACTCTTCTTCTGGTTCCCGTTCTTCTTCTTGCTCTAAGATTGAGAAGTCTTGATATTTTGTCATCTCTAAAATGTTTCAATAACTCCAAATATTTTTTTTTTTTTTTTTTTAAACTTAGACTTCAAAGTAGAAATTTAACTGCAAGTCCCGAATCTGGATCACTGCAGTATCTTGAAACGCTATCTTCACGGGAATCAGAACACACATGGGCTCGTGTATGACTGGGTAATCGCTTTTCTGCCTATCATTCGGAAAGATATATATGAAGACACGCAAAACTCTTAGAAAAGTTTCCACGTAAAATCAAGTAAATTTAGTTTGTATCACATCTACTTTTACGCACCATAAAAAGTTACCATGACATACAATGACTGTCCTAAAGCCTTTTAAGCCTAATAACTTCACTAGCTAAGCACACAGAATTAGTATACTATCATTTTCCAAGGTTGGATCAATTTTCCGTTTAACATAGCTAACGAACTTCTTACGAAGTAGCAGACTTGAAAAATAATTTCATTTCCCATAAAAAAAATTTAACTTTAATCGCCCCGACCAAAACAAAGTCTCCAGGTAAACGGCTATCCCGAAGATCCAATGGATCAGCTGGACCGACCACATAACAGTATGTGTCCTTCTAACTAAGTATGATCGACTAATTTTAAGCGAAAGAACGAAAAACTCATCATAAACCGCCCCGGTCACTATCAGTAATCTGGTTAATGGCAATCCTCAAAATCTACAAGTAGAAAATGAGGACCAAAACATATCCGAAGACAAGTCCTTCAAACTGATGTAACCGACATAATTTTAAGCGATTAGTGACGTTTTTTTTTTTTTTTTTTTTTTAAATAAACAAGAAAAACATGGTTACTCGGGATTGATCATCCCATTCAGTTCAATAAGGTTTTGAAATCTGGATTTGTCAAACGCTTTAGTGTATAAATCGGCGAAATTATCAAGCGTATCCACCTTTTCAAGAATTATCAGTTTCTTCTCAGCACAATCCCGTATGAAATGATGACGTATGTCAATGTGTTTAGTTTTACTATGTTTCACGGGATTGTTAGTTACTGAGATAGCAGCTGTGTTATCAATACAAATAGGAGTAAGTAAGAAATTCAGACCATAGTCGCGCAGCTGTTGTTGTATCCAAAGAACCTGAGAGCAGCAGTTGGATGCAGCCATGTATTCTGCCTCACAGGTTGAGATTGCGACTGAAGTCTGCTTCTTGCATTGCCACGACACCAATCTGCCACCAAGAAACTGACATCCTCCAGTTGTTGACTTCCGACTCTGATTGCACCCTCCATAATCAGAGTCTGTGTAAGCGACCAGCTCCAAGTCTCCTCCTCTCGGGTACCACAACCCCAGCTTCGGCTTGCCCTTGAGATACCGCAGTATCCTCTTTGCACCTTTCAAATGAGATTCTTTTTGATTTGCCTATTATTGCCGGATATTGAGTTGGGTCCACATCTGCATCACCGTCTACTTCAGCACCCAATTTGTGATTGACGCAGATTGGAGTATCATATGGAGAACTGTCCTCCATCTTGAAGCGCTTGAGCACATCATGAACATACTTCGTTTGATGAATGAACATCCCGTCCTTCCTCTGATCAACCTGCAATCCTAGAAAGAAAGTTAGTTCACCCATAGCACTCATTTCAAACCTTTTCTTCATGACGGCTTCAAACTCCTGACACATGGAGACTTTTGATGCAGCAAATATAATGTCGTCCACGTAGACTTGTACCAGCAGGATGTCGCTTCCATCTCTTTTGAAGAACAACGTGCTATCAATTTTCCCTCTTTCAAAACCATTCTCGAGCAAGTAATCCGATAAAGTTGCATACCAGGCACGAGGTGCCTGATGTAATCCATACAACGCCTTGCTCAACCTGTACACATGATCTGGATAGTCTGGGTCAGGAAAACCCGGAGGTTGTTCAACATACACAACCTCATCAACTTTCCCATTCAAAAACGCACTCTTCACATCTAGCTGAAACACCTTCATCTTTTCATGAGCAGCAAACGCCAAAAACAATCTTATGGCTTCCAACCTTGCGACAGGAGCGAACACTTCGTTATAATCAATCCCCTCTTGTTGATTAAAACCTTTCACGACAAGCCTCGCCTTGTTTCTTATAATGATCCCCTAATCATCTCTCTTGCACTTGAACACCCATTTTGTGCCTATCGCATGCACATTCTTTGGTTTTTCAACCAAAGTCCAAACTTCCATCTTCTCGAATTGAGCCAACTCTTCTTGCATGGCTTCGACCCACGAGCTGTCCTTTAAAGCCATTTGATAATTTTTCGGTTCAATCTGGCTTATAAAACAGGTATACAGGCATTCATCGATTATTCCTGTCTCCTTAATGCTTGTATAAACACAGGTGTGTTCATTCAAGCTGCTTCTCGTTTGTACACCTGAGGACACATCACCAATCACATTATTCAAAGGGTGATCTTTATGAATTCTCGTGGTCGGAACAGAACCGACATGCAAATTATCTTCCAAATTAGAAGAGATCTCATCAATGGTTGTTTCATGCTGAGAGTGAAAAGGATTGATAAATTCTTCTTCAGTTGAGGCAGCAGGGGTACCGATAGTGTTTGATGAGGAAGGTTGACACTTATCAATCAGCTGTCTTTGCAATAGATTTTCTTCCTCATCGAGTATCATCTTCGTCGCAGCTCTTTCTTCTTCTTCAGAAATCTCCAAATCCGGTACGTTAAACGACTTAAAAAGCTTAACATAGTCGAAAAGCTCAGCAGGTCCATTGCTTGGTTTTGGCGGTTGGTAACTTGTGATGTCAGTGTTACATACCACCTCCACCTTGCAAGTCGAAGTATTGAAGACACGTCGGTTGGGAGTCCCAACAACATAACCGACTAAGATTCCTTCATCGGCTACTTCTCCAAATTTCGAATTTGTCTTCAAGATCGAACAAGGAGACCCGAATGGTTCAAGACTACTCAAGTTGGGCTTCCTTCCATGCATAAGCTCGTAACATGTTTTACCAAGTCTCTTAACGGTTAACACTCTATTCAGAACATAGCAGGCTGTAGCGACTGCTTCAGCCCAGAACATCACAGGAAGCTTTGAATCTGCCAGCATAGTTCTGGCTCCCTCAATTAAAGTTCGGTTCTTCCTTTCAGCCACTCCATTCTGTTGCGGAGTATACGGAGCGCTGTATTGATGTTCAATTCCTTTCTGAAGACAGAAGATCTCCATTTCAAAATTCTTGAACTCTGTCCCATTGTCACTTCTGATGAACTTAACTGTTTTACTCATGACGTTCTCAACTTTGGTAATCAAATTCTTCACCATTTGAGCCGTCTCATCTTTCGATTTCAGAAAATATACCCACGAATATCGCGAGTAGTCATCAGTGATCACCGAGCAGTAAGAAGTACCTCCTAGACTTTTGACATTCACGGGACCGAAGAGATCCATGTGAAGCAGTTCTAGAGTACTGGCAATAGAGTTAACCTTCTTGGTGAGATGGGATTTCTTGTGTTGCTTTCCCTTCTTGCATGCAATACATTTGTCTTCAAAGTTAAAACTTTTCAAGGGAACGCCCATCACAAGCCCATTTTTGACAATGTGGTTCATCTTTCGGAGATGAATGTGCCCCATCCTTCTGTGCCATAGTTCGGATTCTGATTCGCTTGCTTTCGTCATTAAACATGATTCTCCCGTGGCCATTTCAGTAGACCTCATATCCATCACATATGTATTTGTATCACGTGGAGCTGTCATCACTATCCACTCGTCTGGTATCTGAAAACCAGGCTTCAACACGATCGCCTCATTCTTCGTGAAATGAACAGTATACTCCTTATCACAAATCTGCGACACACTCAGCAGATTGTGCTTCAGCTCTTCTACAAAATTCACATTCTCAAGTGTCATCTTCCCATTGGACATCGTTCCTTTTCCAGTGATTCTTCCTCCACTTTCACCAGCAAAACTAACTCTCGCTCCTTGAACAGGTTTTAAGTCGTGCAACAAGTATTTGTTGCCCGTCATGTGCCGGGAACAGCCGCTATCTACAATCCAAAGACTTTGGGCAGCCCTGTTCAACTGTTCCTGCACAATAAAGCAAATGATTAGAATCTAGGGACCCAAGACCAATTGGTCTTGGATCTATACATCCCGTACTTCTGCTTTCCAAAGTTAGCATTTGGATAATTCCTGTCAGTCCTAGTAGGAAATCTCCTTGGAAATTGAGTGTGAGGCCTTCCAAACCTATGTGTATTGAAAGTATTATATCTTACGATTTGGTGATTAGCATTGTAAAACTGAGGTTTGTTTCTTTGAAAACCTGAATTAGTTACATTTCGAAACTTTGAAGGGTTTTCATTTTTGGCAGTATTAAAATTACCATTAAGCTTATGCTCAGTTTTAATAGGCCTCACGCCTCTGAATTTCGGCGTCAGAGGACAATCTGCAACAAGATGTCCTAACTTATTACATCTAAAACAACACCTATACTCCATTTTTTTCTCAAAGGTTGTTTTGGATGTAGAGGCTGTGTTACCGGCCGTTCGTCTCACATAAGGTGGGACGTACGGGTTGAGTGGAGTACTCTTTTTAGAAGTTTTATCTTTTTCTCCACCAGTGGGTAACACTACCTTCTCTTTTGTCTTACCTGATTCGGACAACTTATCCGAATCCGATGAGACTGGAGTCGCAACAGAAATTTTCACACTTGAAACAGGCGAACTCGTTTCGCCACTACTAACACTCGGTTCTGAACTCGTAACCTTGATTGGAGCTGTCTGAGGAACTTCAAAATCAACAGATTTCTGAACACTAGGGTTAAAAGTGTAATTGTGGTTATACGGTGGTGGAACCTCGTGATAACCAATTCCTCCTCTCTTTGTAGAGGTACCTTGATCACTAACAAGGTGATCAAGAATAGCTGAGGAATTGCGGAACTGTTCAAGTTTTCGGTTCAGTTCCACCACTTTCACCTGGTGGTCAGCAATCTGCTTTTCTCGTTCAGCAATCAATTTAGTCTTTTCTTCTAAAACCTCATAACTTAGATCAATTACTTCAATTTTTTCAGCAAGTTTTGTTTTTAAGCTCTTAACATCTTTTTCACATGCTTTTATTTTAACTTTGTAACTGTTTTCTCTTGCTTTCATAAATGATGATCTTCTTTAAGAGTTTTAAATTCAGCATCTAAACGAACATACTGATCAGTTATGGTAGCAAGTTGCTCAGACAAATTCTCACATTTAGTACAAAAAGATTTAGAACTTACCTCGGAGATTTGATCATTATTATCTGCCATGATAGCTTTTTCCTTACCAGTAGCTTTCTCTTCTCCGGTAGTCTTCTCACGTTCTTCATTCTCAACCTTAGCCATATTTGCCTGTTCACTAGTTTCATTTAAATGCAGGTTCCAGTTGTATTCACCTGCTTCTCTAGACAGCATGGCATTGACTTCTTTAGTACTCCCAGTGTGCTGTGCAGACCGGCCCTGACCACGTTCAACTCTCTCGTTTCTGCAATCTTTGGCAAAGTGCCCGTTTTGTTGACAGTTATAGCACCTCACCTTAGACTTGTCGAACCCTGGCCTGCCACCAACGAACTTTCTCCCCGTCTTTCTCATAAACTTCTTCACTCTCCTCACTATCATGGCCATCTGCCATTGTAAATCCATTTCCTCCAGATCATCAGCATTGATCTGGTCGTAGTCTTCATCTAGCATCGCTGGATCAACCACCTTTCCTTGAATGTAGTTTTCATAAGAAGCAATAAATGAAGAATAGAGGCCAAACTGCTCTTCAGCAGATTTGACGCTCATTGGCATCTTAGAGTAATTATTGCTTGAGGAACTTGAAGATCCACTACTCTGGCTTGCTGTCTGTTGAGTACCACTTGATCCACCCGCAACAAAGCAAACATCCCCATTTGTGTTTACTGACACATGCCCCTCCTGTGAAGAATTGGCACCTGACTCACCTTTCGAGTAGTAGGCGGCAGAGTCAGTCTTTGAACTTGTATTGGAGTTCACTTTCGCACCGTACATGCCTGGATCTTGAACCTGATCCATAGATGTTTCTTTTCTTACCATATTAAGCTCAAAAGTTCTGAGCTTGTTGACAGCGGTTTCAAGATCATACGTAGAGAAGTCCTTGTCTTCCCTCATCAGTACAGTATACATCTCCCATTTTGGTGGGAGAGCATCGAGAAGTTTTTCTACAATCTCTTCTTCTCGGTAGGAAATGGAGTAGTTACTCAGTTCAGTCATTAGATGATAATATCGAGTGATAATATCATCAAGAGATTCGTTCTTTAAGTACTTAAAGACTGAAAATTGAGTCTTGAGTAACTTTATCTTTGACGCCCGAATACCTACATTTCCTTCGAATCTGCTCTCAAGAGCTTCCCAAAGCTCTCTAGCTGATGTATACTTTCTGAAAGTATGGAGGATCTCCTGTGGAAGAGCCATTGTGATTGCAGCATGAGCCTTGCTCTCGGCTTCATACATCTTCTTCTCCTCTTCTTCCATTTTACTGTATTTCTTGATTTGGTCTCGACCCTCATACTCCATGATCGGTGGAATATATCCATCTTGGATGCATACCCACATTTTCGCATCCTGGTACTTAACATACTGTATGAACCGATCCTTCCACGCGACAAAATCGGTTCCTTTCAGCAACCTTGGGGCCTTTGTAGCTGACCCCGCTTCAACTTCCATCTTTACAAGCTCTGAAATGTTGATCGACGACATCCTTCTTGAAGACTAAGAAACCCGAAAAATTCTGAAAAGGGCGAAGTTAAAAAATTTCTTCTGAACAGTACTGTAGGCGAAGTTAAGGATAACTTCGCTTAAGTAATAACTTCGCTGGATTCTTCTTAAATTCGCGTGACTGAGCGAAGTTGAGAATAACTTCGCTTAGGGTAAGCGAACTTAGAAAATAAGCGAACTTGAAGAGAACTTCGCTGAACTAGGCGAACTTGAGAAGAACTTCGCTGAGTTAGGCGAAGTTGAGGAGGTAGGCGAAGTTGTGAATAACTTCGCTTCTCCTTATATCTTCGCTGAAACCCTACGTATCCTGTCGGCAACTTCGCCTGATGAACAGCAACTTCGCCTGACGAACTGAAACTTTCTGCAGATCTGAAAAACGGATTTTAACGACGATTTTGACGGTTTGAAGGCTTGAACACACTGGTAGGAGGCTAGAATGAGCAACAACACCAAAAACTCGTCCCGGTAATACCCGAAATGGAACGAATTCTACACCCGCGTGAATATCCCGAACCACACAATCGAGCAAAAGCTCTGATACCAATTGTAGGTTCCCCGGACGGATCACACGAGATATCCCGATATACACAGGTGCGGAATCCCTGTGTAGATCGTTACGGACGTAGAATATAAGCTCACGAACACACGAACACGATACGAGCAACCACACGTTATATTGATAACTTAAACCGAGATGCTTACAGACTCACGTCAATAGACTTACAGAATTACACGTAAATAACTATCTCGATCTACCAAAACTCTAACAACCAACCCGTAAACAGTAAACAGTAAACAATATAAATACACGACAACTTCGCCTCAGGCGAAGTTGTCTATAACTTCGCTCGTTGAACAAGTTCGCCTAGGCGAACTTGTCAACAACTTCGCTTGGTTAACAAGTTCGCCTAAGCGAACTTGTCAACAACTTCGCTTTTACACAAACAATTGCATAAACAATATTACAGACTCGATTACAGACATTAGACATATGAACTACTGACATCTATGCACCAACAATGTTTATCTTGTTGGTACCACTCTTTTGGGGTGAGAATGCTTTTACCAGATCTGCCCTGATAAGTTCTCGTTTCGTCCCCATCGTATCTAGGAAATTCTCCGGCTTCGTCTTCCAAAGCCGGAGTTTGAGTGGTCCGATGGATGTCGGTGACTTTGTGCCTTGGGAACTCTCCGGCCCGGTCTTCCTGGACCGGGGTTTTGGTGTTCCCACGGGGTGCAAAGTCTTCAAACCTTGGAACTTCTCCGGTCCTGTTTTCGAAGACCGGGGTTCTGGTGCTCCGGCGAGGTTCCTCCGACACCTGTCCTTCATGGACTGATTCGTCCAGAATTTTAGTACGACGGGGTCTTGCAGGAGCAGCAAAAGGCTGTTGGTTCTAACTCATCTTCAGGTCACAATGAATCGAAAAAACCGTAAGAAGCCGTAAATCTAGCTAAAATCGGATGGCGCCAATGAAGAAACACTAGATCGAACTGGATAGTCCGACCTGGTATTTCCCCAGATGTGAGTATTCTGAAGTGTTATGAGAACAGATCCAAGCTAATGCCTGCAAAACAAAACACCGTTGAGTCTTGTTACGGAAAGGACAGAGTGGGGGTCTTCCCGTAACCACCCTCCGGCATGAGAATAAGTACTGTATCTTAATTGAAAATAATACGAGTACCGGTATATTACGTAAGGCTTGAAAGTGTGTAGGAATACCTTGAAGAGGTGATCTTCATATTTATAGCCAAAGTTGGAGGAAAGGTGATTGGTGGAGTTGTCACTATCAAGTTATTCCCCCTCTGCCTGAATGGACACGTGTCGAGCCTTTATTGGGTGTGACAGCTTGGACCCGTTTATGGTATAGCCATTATCTATGCACGTCGTGGGATGGCCATTACGTGTCCAGGTGTCCTCTTCCCACTAGCCGATGTTGCTATCAGGAGGTTTTTGAAGGAATCTTTTAGAAGTAATTTGTTACAACTGTTCTTCCATATCACGTGGGGATCATACGTGTGATGAGTCCCTTAAGTTGTTTGTGGATTCCTTCTGCGGATGCTCGTCCGTGGGTTATGATGGAGATCCACAAAGCGTGTATTGGATTGTGGATGGCTTTACCAGTCCACGTGTTCCTCGTGCGGATGTCTTTTGGCGATCCGCGGGTTGGGTAATGGACCGGTGGGTGGCGGATGTGTTTTGACGATCCGCGGGTCGGATAAGGGATCCGTGGGTAGTTTTGCTACCCTCCCTCTATAATAAAAACTCTTAAATTTAAGAGGTACAACACTATCATGCTTAGTGTAAAAGTGCTTTTAGAATGTGAAACCTGTCAGTTGAAAACACGCTGTCTAATCCAAATTTTAAAATTCAAAATCTCCATCTGACACATAGATACAAACGATGGGTCCGGCAGTTTGGTGTACTGTTTGGATGCATTCCGCCAACATGAGAGACGACTGCTCCAACCCCGGCGGTTTGGATGCGTCGTCGACATGAGAGACGACTGCTCCAATTTCTAAAGATGCTTAGGCATGAACCAAGACAGTTTGGATGCGTTGGAAGATTTCGTCACATGATCGACATCAGCCCATTAGAGGCTTTATCATTTAACACATTTTCAGGTAATTTTGTTACTGAAGTTAGTGTTTTTATGGGGTTTGAAATAATGCACACCGGGTGTTTGATCAGAGTTGTACATGAAAACCATGATCAATAATACAGCCTCTTCATTGGCAAATTGTACATCTGGTGAAAATGTCGACTTGTAGGAATCTTTTAAGGGCATTATAGTCTTTTTCTTTGATTCGAGAATACTCATAATAACTGTGGTGTTTTGTTTCAGGTTGGCTTCTGAAAGCATCAAGTGTCCATAGTAGCATGTTTTGTTGCTCAACGCTCGGCTCACACGATGTGAAGTTGAGTGTAAGTGAACAAACTGACGTTTTGAATTAGTTAATTGTGTTGGTAATTGGTATGATATTCTTCTTTGACATGTGGATTATGCACTATCTTCTTTGACATGGTAATTGTTATGATATTTTTCTTTGACTTTCATTGGAGTAAAACTTTTAAAGTGGAGCCTCAAACTGCTTATTGTTCCAATTCTGGTGGAAGTCTTGCGAATTCTTTATATTTTTTTTTATTGCAATTGTTTCAGATCTTCAACTTGAGGTGGAAGTATTGCGAATTTTCAATATTATCGGTTTTGTTTGTGTGTTAATTGTTGGTTTGCTGGCAACATCGGTGTGAAACTTATCTAGAAAGGCTTATAATGCTTTTACCTAAAGTTGTTGTTCCTGTATGGGTAGGATTGGTAAATACTTACTTAAAAGCTTTACTAATAACTTAATAAGGCCCTATTATACAAAATTATACACTGCAACTCAACCACTTAAACTTTAAGCTATTTTACTTTATTACTAAAATAATGCTTGCTAACTTTTTTTTTTGCATGTTTTATGCAGAAATGGTTGTTCGAGCAAATGAGGCCATAATTCATTTGCAGAAGACTTTAAACGTTGATGGGATTGAGTTCGTGCAAGTGGCAAGGGTAATCTTGTTCGTCTTCGTTTTCTACCACATGTAAATTCTATCTTACACTTTCTAAATTTGACTTAGTCAAATGGGTTGAAATTTATTCAAAAATTATTTTTGATAACACTTTCTAAATTTGACCCGACCGTCATCCAACTTATCTGACCTCAGGGTGTAAACGAGTCAAACCAAGCCAAGCTCATGCTCCACTAGGCTTGAGCTCGCCTCATTTAACTTAAGGTAGCTCGAGCTTGAGTTCTTAAAAACGTTTCTATTGTGTTGTGAATGATAGAATTTTCAATCTTATTGATTGGATAAACGGTCCCTTAGCCATCACATGTTAAGTAGGATGATTCACAATTTGGTATTTACAAGATTATCATTAAAATGCAGATTGGGGTTTTATGCAACAAAAAGAAACGGATGAAAATTTTCACAAAATATAGCCATTTGATGACAAAGAAGATCATCTAATAACTTGCAACTGCTAATACGAATCGGCTTGCATGGCCAACTGCATGGAAATAAAATACAAGAAAATCATGGGCAATTTGGGCATAACAGGAAAATAATTACAAAACGGGAAGACAATATTGTTCAAGAAAAGTATACACGAAGAGCAAATTAAGTTACGATAGTCAGTGTCTTTAGTATATCATGTATATATCGGTTTGGAACTTGATTGGGAACGTGATGAGTAATATTAAACTCTAGATTTAGCTTACCAAAGCCACCACATCGGTGGAAGTTGTCAAAGTTTGTAGGCTGTGCGTTTTCAGTTTAATTGCAAACAAGTTTCTTTTTTATTTGCATTGAATCAAAATTATTATTGTGGATATAGCAATAATAGGTTATTCTGGCTTCTATACTGTTTTGGGTTATATGAAACTCTTTTGCATTCCATTCTGGGGATCTTGAGCAAGTTTTGGCAGGGGTCCTATTTTTGGTCCCTCAGCATCGCGCGTCAAGTTGGTAAACTAACGGAAAATGAGTATCGAGTTGTAAATCGTCGCCTACGCCACATCGCGCGGGTTTCTACTAGTTATTATATATTAATAAATGATAGGCAAATTTTTTTCTTTCTTTTATTATTATTATTATTAGTATTAGTAGTAGTAGTAGTAGTATTAGATAAATTATGTTAAACTTCTCAATCATCGGTCTTGTAGTGAAATTATTGTATTTTTGTTCATTCTCTCTTGAAACTATTAAACTCCCACATGAACCAAATAATAATAATATTCAATATAAACTTGGCTCAAAAGCACTTAAAATGTAGAGAATATTTATATAATAATATGTATAATTGGGACCACATCAAATATCCCCACACTTAAACATTTTTCGTTCCCGAAAAATATATTTGCAATGGAATCATAATTAGGAAACTGATTTTCAAAACATTTAGGTTATTTTAATTAATAATAGATAAACGCAAAAAACGTGATTGCCGATATTGTTGTCCACTTAAAGCTAACCACCCCTATCAAGCCCCCCATCATATTCAGTGATTAGTTCAAGTGATATCAATAAACCTATGGGTTTCACACCTAAGGAGTTACAGATCTGCTTATCCCCATCTCAAGCATAATCAAGACAATATAAACCGGGTTGAAGCAGACTGGTTCAACCTATCACCGTAAGCTAAAAACCCTTTAATGGTAAGAAGAAAATGCACTTAGGTGGAATTTAGATGGATGAATGGTCAAATGAGGTCGTACAAGCAATACCTAAACCTTAAACTATATTAGCGGATTTCGGCCAACATTGTTTCACCCGAGCTGCAACCCAGTATTTGACGGTCCTAGGCCTCCACCCTTTTCCTAAAAATATTTATTGACTAAAAACCTTGAGCCCCAATAGTGTATCTTCAGAGTCACCATCCCCTTGGTAACATGTAAGCTCTCGGCCTCGTCTAGTATGTGCCTTTTGGCCTCCTTTTCTATTTTTTTAGTGAATGCTTCTTTGGCATTTACATAACTTTCTCATTCACTTTACTTTCAAAATATTTGCCCATCTTTAACGTTCGTACAACAAAATTTTGTGCTCTTAGGCATTTTTTACCTAAACATATATAACTATTTTCTAAGCTCATATAAAATTTGGAATGGCGGGGCGCCACCACTCATTATTTACTTTCATAAAACAAAGTGGTGTGCTAGTTTTAAGTGCATGTAATTCTCACCATCTTAAGGTAGTCAAATTACGCTAATACTCGCTATGCTTTATTGAATTTTCAGCTTCACTGTCTCCCCTCAAGATAAGAACTCACAAGGTTTATGATTATTAGGTATATTAATAATAATCAGGGGAAAGCTTTCAAAACTAATTGGGCCTACCGACACATCCCAAATTAAGTGCGCTTTCTATTTTTTTATCTCATATATATTAGTAGTTTTAAAAACCAATCCCTAATTTTTCTATCATTTTCCATTTTGTTGCAAAACATTTAATTCAAGAGACACATTTAATTAAACATTTAAATCAAGGGACACATGTTGTTGAAAAACTTTAGTGTGATTATTATTATTCGGTAAGAAGATAAGCGATATATTTCATCCATATTTATATTTTCAACTAAATGGATTTTATTAATAACTGACCGATAATAAGTATTAATAATATTATATATATGTTTAATGAAACAATAATATTAATTATTTAAAAAAATATTCATATATATATATATATATATATATATATATATCATGGGAGAAATTATTTGGACCTTTAAGCTTGATCGGTATAGAAATAAATGAATCAATAAATAAATTAAATAATATTTGTTTCTAGTATTATGTGTATGTAAGTGTATAAAAAAGATATATATATATATATATATATATATATATATATGTTTATGTGTATATATGTATACATACTTCTAGATAGGAACAATATGGCGCGAAGCCATGGCCAAAATAATACTTTCGGGATTCCATTTCGTTAAAATGTTTATTTGCACTTATATGATTATTTAGCAATTAAAAAAAATCCAGAAATAAAAAAAATATGTAAAACCGGGCCTGGAGGGACTTGAACCCGTGCCTCTATGCCCGTTCTAAGTTTTAAGGATTTGCACATGCCATCCAGGCAGGTGTGTATCTTCTTTAAGACATCAAAACCAGTTATAAATAAGCAGATCCAATTGTTCATCCCCAATTCAATTATAATAAAACCCTAGATCTTACATCATATTAATTGTTACTTGTTGATTTAAATTGAGTTAGGGTTACCGTTAGTGGATTAAAAACGAACTAAATACACATTTCAATTACCGTTTATGGTTGCGGATTGATGGTTAACAAGCACAATGGGTCACGGCTTCAAACTTGGATTCAATATGGCACTTGACGGCTTCGTTTGCTGTAATTAAGTTAGGGCTTGGGTTCGCGATGCTATGAGGAAGGTGAGTGCAAGTTTAATTGAATTATAGCCATGTTAATATAGTGTTTTAAAGCCTAGGTCAGCCACGTATTCAATTTTGGTCAATAGCTGTCAATTGGTTATTATATTCCTAATTTAGGGTGTCGGTGTGTGCGATTTTGATCAACAAAAGATTTGGCAAGATTAATTTTTGCAATTGTACTCGTTAATTTCGGCTCAAGAAATGGAGGGGGGGGAGTTAGTGTCGGCGACGGGAAGAGAATGAAAGGGGAAAATGATTTTAAATAATTTTTGCAAGTTGGTCCTTGAGCTTTGGTTGTGGAAGCAAAGTTGGATTAAGGTTTAGTTTAGGGGTTAGTTTTGCATATTGTTGATAGTTTAATAAATACAAGAGAAATAATTAAACAAAAGAAACATTTTATTGATAATTTCACCCGAATACGAACCGGGTCGGGTAACGGTTACAAAAACATGAAACAGAAACCCGAAATGTTACAGCATTCCTTACTTTTGGAATTTTTGTCCCGAAATTAGAGATTAAGCTGTGACGAAGAGGTGCGGGTACTTGGCTTTCATTTGGTCTTCCCGTTCCCAAATGAACTCGGGACTAAGCTTGGATTCCCAACGAACTTTGACAAGCGGAATGCGGCTACATTTTGTTTCTTTGTTCATACTATCCACGATTTCAATGGTTCTCAATAGTACGCATAGATTCATCAATTTGTACTTCGTCGAGGGGTATATGGAGGTTCCCCTCGGCTAAGCACTTCTTGAGATTGGAAACGTGAAAAGTCGGATGAAATATGTGAAATTTCAAATCTCGATTATTTTAAAATAGTCAATAAATATACATTCATATATTCACAAAATATTTCTTTATGCGAAGTATAATCAAGTTATTTCTTTAAAAAGAAATTTCATTTTAAATGGCTTATTACCAATATTATCATTATTATTATTATTAACATTAATATTATTATTATTACCATTAATATTATTATTATTATTATCATTATTCCAATTAAACCCTTAAAATAAAATAAAATATTGCCGTGAGGCTATTATATTATCATCAACGAATTATTTTATCTAGCGACCTCTAGTTTTTTAAAACATCGCCCAATAGAAAATCTTTTACACTAAAAGTTTTTCATAGCTTTAGCATTAACTAAGGATACATTTTTATGCAAATTATTACTATTATAATATTCTTTAAGTTACAAAACCATCACATTTTCACAACCGATTTTCATAAACTTGAACAAATCTCAAACGATCATTTCTTTTCCTTTCTTTGCCAACGCCAATGAGTTACGGGTTAATAAGTCATACTACAGACCTCATAATAATTTTCATACCACAATCCATCTCCGAGAAGACAAGCATCGCAAATACCTTTTGTTTTCCTTCCTTTCTTCTTCGTGTGTGTGTGTGTGTGTATATATGTACATAGGGTAAGGTTAAAATGAAAACCTATTTGAGTTGTGAAAACCCGCGAAAACTCTATGTAACATCGTTTTTTTTTTGTTACATGTAATATATGTTGTAACATTTAATACAAAACATCGAAACATAAAAAAAATGTTTTTTTGCTATTTTTTAACATTTTTTTACTAATTTTTATATATGTTTTCAGGAGAGAGAAAAAGTTATATTTATATTTACATTTTTTATTCACTTTAATTGTGGACCACAAGATTTAAACATTAATTAAAAACATATGGTTGAGAATGGGTTTCTAGAGTTTTCACAACTCAATTGGGTTTTCATTTTATACTTAGCCTATATATATATGTGTATATATATATATATATATATTGATTTATATATATATATATATATATATTGTTATATATATTAATCTGTTTGGACATTATGGAAATAATTTTATATATTGATTTTTATCGAAGGTTGTTTACGAAGTTAATATCAAATTTGGTTATTCGTTAATTAGTGAGCTATTTTCTTTCATAGTTGCATTTTTGAATCGGTTTACTCTATTATTTCAATCTTGCGGTCTATAGCCGATTTCCCATTAACGTAACCGTTTAGTGGAAATTTGGACCGTGTACATGTTTTTACACAAATTATTTTGGTTATTTTGTTAGGTTCTATTTCCGCTCAATGTGTTATTAGAATCATTTTGTTATTCTTGATCGCGATGTTTTATCAATTCTAATTATCTTGTTCTTAATCTCAATGCTATCAATTTGAGACCAATGTTTTACTTTGATCTTGAAGTTTCAATTATTTATTTGTGACTTAAGTGTTTTGTTAACTTGATACGAATGTTTCACTTTGATCTCGAAGTTTCAATCATTTGTTTTGTGATTCTTAAACTCAATGTGCCCTTCATTCACATTGATATTTTATTTATTGGAATTTTCATTTGTTTAACTAGTCATTACTGACTCCAAGAACTTACTCTATATTGATATTTCGATATTAAAATTTTGTTAATTTATCTTATTCTCAAACCCAATACTTTACCTACTTTCGTGTTTGTATTTGTTGGCTCAATGTCACAATTATTTACTCTGTTATTCTCAAAACCAATGTTTCGTTTAAATATAATGATGTTCATGACCTTGATGGTTTCATTCATTATTCTTATCAAGTTACGCTTATTTCGTTTAACAACTCAAAATCATCGTTTATTTTGTTTAAATCGTAATGGTTTCACCTATTTGTTTGACCTAATGTTTCGCTTATCCTTGACCTCAAGGACTTGTTTATTCTTGCCATTTCCAATCCTTATAATTTATTATTATTCTTGATTAATTTATTTTTCTTTTTACATAAAAGTTTATTGTATTTATTATTTATATCTTAAAACTCACACAATGGGACAGATTATGTGGACCATCCGACGATAAAGGTAATTATGGGTTGATAAATAATTATCCAAGTCCTCGCATGGAAGAAATAATAAGTACGTTGTGTGCAATAACTCAAAACCTGGAATGATTTTGAAAGACGGGACAAATGCAGTATGATAAGGGCATGGTGGATACGCTGCTGATACATCCTATATATAAGTGTCCTTGCCATATTTCCGTTTGTGGAGTTTTTCGGGCCATTCAAAGATCAACGTTATTGTTTTTATTTAATTATGTATATATAAAATTGTTAAAAAAGACTTTTAACAACTCCTCGTATTAGTTGTTTCTTTCAAAATTATTTTTATTTTAATTTCGTGACAAAATTTCTAAAAGTTGTGAATCTAGTAACATTCGTTATTTTTCAAACCTGAAAATCAGACTCGTTATAAATTTTCGGTTTTTGTTTATACATATATATATATATTTATATATATTGGAAAAATATAAAATAAAAACCCTACCCACTTTAGAAAACTCTTGGAAACCATACATGTGGTCTACAATCCACCACATCACCATATCCATCTCTAACAATGTTTTATCTAGAAGGGGCAAATTAGTCCAACAAATTTTCGGACCTGCATCCCATAAATCTTCTGATCCTAGATTATATCCAGCCATATTTATTGATTTGACCTTTTATCTCATTGTTAATTTAAATTTAAACCACCTAACATTTTCTCATTAACCCTCATCTTTTATCCCACCCCCTTCCAAACCCAAATAGCCCCCGGGAAAATTGAATGAGTTTATCATCTCAGAGCATTGAATGAGTTTTTATTTAATTCGTAATCATGGATCCCTCACATGCTTTGTCAACATCAAATGATCTGCCGATGGACATCGCTGAACAATATCCAGGTTATTGTTTTCTTTTATTATTTATTTTTTGTACATACCAAATTTCAATTTTGGGTTTTTTTATTTTTTTTGCAGGTGAAGATCATGTGGTTGTTTCGTCTCCTTTATATGTGAATCCAGTTTTTCAAGTTAATTGCAACTCTCCTGTTCTTTCTCGGTCACATGAATAGGAGGTTTGTTTTTTTTATGTTTATTGTTCTGTATTTTTATCTTAGTTGTTTGATGTTGCTCTATTAATTTGTTATAATTAGTTTTTTTGTATTTTTTTGGTATTTACCCCTTAGTGACAATTTACATTTGTTAGTGTTTTTTACCTTTTAGTGACAGTTTATAATTTTTACATTTTAGTGACAGTTTATAATTTTTAACTTTTGATGACAATTCATAATTTTTTACCTTTTAGTGACAGTTTATAATTTTTATCTTTTGTTTTTTACATTTTTTTATGTTTTTTTGGTATTTTTGTCATTTTGTACACAACTTATGAAAATGGATTAGTATCATCACTATGTATAGCTAATTGTCCTTTTTTGACCCTTTTTCAAGATACCCATGAGTCCGAGGGAGACAATTTCTTTCATACTCCAAACGGAACCATATTTTTGTGTCCTGATGTTAGTGCCCACCTAAAATCAGCGATTGGTGCTACTTTCAATAGTTGGGAAGAAGTTGTTCGATTTTACAAAAATTATACCTTTAAGGTTGGTTTCTCAATTCGAAAAGGACAGACTAAGAGATGGAAGGATGTTGTTACACATATGTATTTGAGGTGTAATAAAGCTGGCAAACCACAGGGTAAACGTAAATTTGACACGTTATGCGAGAGCTCCTTGAAAATGAGGCAGTGTACATTTTCCGTTATCGATTGTCTAGCAAGCATTTCGTTACAAGTATGCGAAGAAACGTCCGTGTACAATGTCATAAAGTTCTGTGGAAATCATAATCATCCTTTAGTTGAAGAGTACAACAGAGGTTTAACCAAGACATCTCGAAAGCTCACGTTCTCAACCCAACAGTTTAGTCACCAAATGAGTTTAAACAAAATTGGTCCTACTATAGCTCATCGTTTGCAAGTTTCAATGAAAGGCGGTCACCATAATGTTAACGGAACTGCTACAGATTTCAAGAACTGGTACAACTCTATGAGGATACATATTGGTAACCGAGACTCGCAATTAGTTCTGGACCGCTTGAAGGATCATTGTGAAAGTTTACCAGATTTTTATTTTCACTTCGTTGTTGAAAAAGGGAAATTGAAATCGGTGTTTTGGGTCGATGAAATATTGAAGATAAGCTATCAAGCTTTTGGGGATGTAATTGCTTTTGATGCTACTTATAAAACCAACAAGTAAGTATTTTGTTAACTGCTTTTATTTTGTTTAGTTAACATTTTATTAACTGTTTACAATTTATGTAACTGTTTCATTTTTGTGCAACTGTTACATTTACTTGTTTGCAAAAATGATTTTTGTATCCTTTACCGGTGTTGACAACAACAAGAGATGTGTCACATTCGGTGCCGGGTTTTTAAGTAATGAAACCATAGAATCATATAAATAGGTGCTTGAAGCTTTTATTAAAGTTCATGGGAAACAACCGCAACTTGTATTAAGTGATCAAGATCCTGCTATGAAGCAAGCAATTTCCCAAGTTATGACTCAATCGCGCCATAGGCTTTGCATGTGGCACATTATGAAGAAATTACCTTCCAAGGTAACACAATGTGAATTAGTTTTTGATTAGCCATAGGGTTTTTGCATGCCTCAATCGTGCTCCTCCGCAATGTTCTAATGTTTTTGTTGCTTTTCTTTTAAATGTGAATCAGATTTTTGGCGATCTTTCTGTGGTAATGGAAGTTTGAATCCAATTTTTTTTATTTTCTCTATAATTCCTCATGTGCGTTTATCAGATGGATCGATCAACCTATGTGTTCACGGTCCATGGAGATAATCCTGGGTTTGTTGAGGTAAAAAAACCATTTGGAGAGTGATAACAAGAGGTTGAGGGCCGAAATCAAGATGAAGAACAATCTTATTTTCACCCTTTTGCTAGCTATGTTTCTACTATTTACTTATTATGCATCATTTCAAGACAAAAACACTATGTAATGGTTACTTACGGGGAATGGTAACTTTAAGGTTTAACTCTACTCTACTGTACCTTTTTTTTAACCTTAATTAATGATGATAAAGATGAAATTCAAAGCTTTCATATTCAAATTTTATGTATTTAATTGTTAAAAAGTACACATTTAGCAAACTGCAGGGGGTCACATTTGGGCATTTTTTCACCAGCCACACATCAAATCTTAATGCTTTTTTCCTAAGCACAGATCACCTTTTCTGCCAGGTAACAGGTTTTAGATTCCTGACACAAAACCTCCCATCATCCCATTATCTAACTTAATTATTAAATAACAAGCAAGATAAACAGGATTCAGCAACAAACTTACATTAAATAAACTATGGGGACAAACTACATCACAAGTACACAAACACTTAAATTAAAACACCACAAAAAAAAAGTAATAAAAAAAAACAAACAATAACCACTGTTTTATCACACAAAAACATATGTCCATTAGCTTATAGCATCAACCAACACCAACAAAGTCAATCACCAAGCACACCAACTTAAGCAAGTGCTTCCGCTTTCACTCCCCCTCTTAACATGTTTGCTTCTGACAACAATTCCGTTGCAATCTTTTTCTCAGTCTACCTAGCTGCCCCTTTTTCTTCATGCCATTCTTATCAAAACCACACTCAAACGTCTCATACATTTGGGTATGTATGACCACAACTATACAAGTATTCAACAAACAAATCTTTCTGTAACAAAAACAAAACAAACTCAATTTAATGTAAGTTTGATATTTTTTAACTGCCCAGTTTGCTAAGTACATAACAGTTTGATATAACTAATGATCATTTTAAAAGCTTACCAGCTTGTACGGTGTGTCTTTGCCCGCATACGTGGAATGATCCCTCATCCTTGCCAGCGGCCACATGTCTGCGAGGTGGTGAATGATATTGATGGCCAGAGTCTTCAACTCAAAAACCATCACGTAGTACATTTCTTGTTCAAACAGCATGAAGAAAACCATATCAAAATCGTTGATCCCCTCGAACCTAAACTCTATTTGATTGCGCAGTTCATGTTTTTTTCAAATCCCCCCACCCCCCGCCTCTCGGTCGCAGATGAAACAGAGTTATTTATTAACCAATTGGGCTGGGGTAAAAATAACATATATTAGCTCACTTAATATCTAATTATAATTACACGAAGTACCCCATGATGTAAAACAATACTTACCATCACAGAGTGCCACAAAAAAGCCGGCGGGGCTAACGGTTGTCATTCAAACTATTCTCAAAGTTTAGAACATCAATCCAGGCTTCCATTACCATCCTATCTACTACCATATCTATCCTCAAGCTATATATCACCAAAAACGGTAGCTCCACCCATGCTTGCTTCTACAGATAACCTCACTAAACAAACAATGCAACTCCATTTTTTTAAAAAAATTATCTTTGTAAATTGTTAACAACATATAACAGAATAAAACTACTAAAAAAAGACATGTAACAAAATTTATTTATGTTTTTAAAGCTAAAATAAACATGTAACAACTAATTTAAAAAATCTCGTATACATCGGTAAACAAAATATTTTTTTGTATCTCTAACAAAACATGTTATCTAAGAAAAACATAAATACAACTATCTAAAACGATAAAACTAAGTAACATAATAAAACATATGCAACACCTATTTTAAAAATCACATGTAAAATGTAACACATATAAAGAATAAAAAAACATATGTAACACCTAAAAGTCACACGCTAAATCTTTGTTAAGTTACTAACACTAATCAAGACAACAAAAAACACATGTAATAACACTTCATTCTTAAACATGTAACAACTAATTAAAAGATTCAACAACGAATATAAGCTACAATAAACATGTAACAACTAAATTAAAAAATGTGGTATACATCTGTAACAACTAAGCATGTAACAACTAACTAAAAAATGTAATAACATAATTACAACTATCTAAAAATTCTACAACTATTGAGTAACATAAAAAGAAAAATGTAACACCCACATAATAAAGACATGTAACAACTAATTAAAAATGTAACAACCAATAAAAGCTACAATAAGCATGTAACAACTAAGTAAAAAATGTTGTATGTATTTGAAACAAATTTTTTGCATATCTAACAAAAGATGTTATCAAACCAAAAACATCATTACAAACTCTCTTACAAAATGCTAATTTAAAGCTACAACAAACATTTAACCAATACTTTACAAAATGTGACACACATCTAAATTTAAAAAAAAAAGCTACAAAAACATTGCACCTAAAATAAATTTCTTTTTAGCAAATAAATTGAAGTACGTTTTTAAATGTAACCTTACCTTGAGGACGCCCCCTCGAATGACCTTTGGCTTTTAGAGGTTTTTCTCCTCCCGTCGGATTCCACGTACTTCCATATACATATCTCTTCTCATGTTAAAATTCCCTTAACATCAATGCCCATTACTGTGCGTCCCTTATCGGTTTTCACGTGTGAACAACCTGTTCCACTTTTTTCCTGTAAGACCCCGAATCCCGGGAATCCTACAGCTGGTCATCATATCCAAAAATTCTCAAAAATTTAAAACCAAACAAGTTCATCTTATTAAAATCAATTCAGAGTAATAAACAGCGGAATAGTAAATATCAAAATCCCCAAAAACCGGGAAAGGTGCCAAAGTTAATTATGAATTAAAAATATTCATTTTATTAAAACGGTTTAGAGTAACCAGCAGCGGAAAAGGTCAAGTAGTAAAAACCCCAAAACCAGGGACATGTGCCCAAAACCAAAAATAAAATAAAATAAAATAAAATAAAAATTCTTTTTATTTAAAAGTTCTAGACTAGAAAAGCCTTCAACCGTCCGAGTAGTCTCGAGTACGTCCAAGCACTAGTTCCCTACTTCTCAACCTGAAAATCAATCTAACATACACACAAAGTTAGCTAGAGCTGAGTGAGTTCAAGTTTTCATAAATAACATTCATAATTTATTTCAAAGGTTATAGATCTAAAACAGTAGGGGGAATAATAAGCAAATAAATAAATAAGTATCACCAAATAATACATTCATGGTCGAACACACGTACACGGGCCTCTCCACCATGAGTCAAGATCGAGTAATATATTTGACCCGGATGCGGTAAGACATAAGCACGTGACACGAGTCTCTCCACCACGAGTCAAACCCGAGTAATATATTCGACTCGGTCACGGCTTACACATCCAAACACGTGATACGGGCCTCTCCACCACGAGTATATTTGACCCGATCACGGTTTAACAAACCCGAGTAATATACTTGATCCCCCTTAATGATGATCACGCGACACGGGCCTCTCCACCGCGGGATTTGAAAAGCCGAGTAATATATTTGAGCCGGCCGTAATCATCATGCACACACACATCAATGAGTCTACTCACATAATTCTTAGCCACAAGGAACTAAATAATATCATCAATCGTAGGCTATAAGCTAATATATAATAGTCAGTCCAAAATATGAACTACAGTAAATGGGTCTACTTGTATTCAACTAACACCAATCCTAATAACATCCTCGAGTCTAGACCATAAACAATGTATATAACCTTGAGGAATTTATGACCAAAACGAGTCTAAAATATCCTAAGGCATAAAATATAATCCACACCGGATTTCATTTTTGCACAAATATTAACAAGACAATACAATGTCCTTCAAATTGTTTTAACGAGTAAAATTGGGTAAAATTTGCAATTGAGTGTGTATGGCAGCCCAAAACGTAAAAGGAGTTGAAAAGGGGCATCATGAACTCACCTGATATGAGGCACACACTCAACAACGAGCTAGAGAATCCGTAAGTATTCCCACGAGTCAGACGCCAGCCGGATTACAAACAATAATTACTAACGGGCCGTACCGACTCGCTTATCGTACGAAGCGTCCTATCATGGTTTGATTGGCCTAAAGCCTCGACCACACCGAATTCAATTACAACAGCCCCGGGGCCTTGTATTTACCAAAACCACCCTTAGATAATCCCGGGGACCAAGGATTTCCAATTTACCCCTGGAAGTTGCTAGATGAGACGAATATGCGCGTTTACGAGTTGTTTACGCACCGAGCAACCAACTCAGCCCCGTGTGGAAAAAATTAAATAAAATCACAGCTAACAAGTCCACACGACACTACACGAGTTGGATGGGTCGGTAATTCGAAAGCACGACGCACAAACTACCAATAAACGCGAATTTGCGTTGTACCGACCCGTTTGAGTAACCGACAACCAATTCAGCCCCAGTACTTAAAAAAAATAATTTTTTCCACAGCCCATATATCAAACCGAAGCTACACAAATTGAATTGGTTCTTAATTCCTTCAAACCTCGCGCTAAACGCAACAATTTAACAATCTACACAACCGAATACTAATTTTCAATCTATCACTAATTTGTTAGGAACAAAGCGGCGCGCGGAAGCGAAACAGCACACACATGCACAACGATAAACACACATAAACGAAAATATAAACGACACAAGAATTTAACGTGGTTCGGTCCCCGCGAGGGGACCTACGTCCACGGGCTGCAACTAGGTTTTCTTATTAAGCTCAAGGCACACAAGATTACAATTACAACTAGGGTATATATAGACTAAATCTAGGGTTCCTAACTTGTTCTCCAAGTTAGGCCCAAACAAATAAGATGGGACCCATTAGGGCCGGCTAACCCTAATTAGGGCCGGCTGCCCTAATACCCTTTGTTCGAGTCTCCAACCCTAACAATCTCCCACTTGGAGGCTCGAGCAATCCTCAATCCACCATCCAAGCAAACCCTATACCTGTAACTCCAGTAATCTTAAAAACAGAAATCTTCCAAGCCTCCAGTTCCAAGAACAAGCTAAAACTTCACGGTCAGAAGTTCTCCAAGCCTCAAGCTCCCAAGAACAAGCTATGATTTCAAATAAAAGAAGTCCTCCAAGCCTCAGTTCCCATAAACAAGCTAAGACTTCAATCTAATCCTCCTAGTTGCAGCGGCCCGCTCCTCAATTACCTGAAGAGCGAGTTGAAGCTCCATTGAGCTCCAACCCAACAGTCATCAATGACCCAGCCATGGCAAAACCCGCCATTGACTCATCCTCAATCTCAACCGGCTCCCACTGATTCGAACTACCGGCTCCAGAGACTCCCAGAGAAAACACCACTCTCCAAAACCTGCAAGTACCCAGGAGAGATTTTCCCATTCGGAATTCCGGTATTCAAAACCCAACGGTGTTTTGAACTGTACCTAGAACACGGTTCGTGCTCCCACTGTTCCAAAACCCCTGACCTAGTTTAAACCTCCGAATGCACTCAGCTACATCCCGGTGGCTCCAGGATTCACACTTGCAAAATGAATCCACTTAGCTCTACCCGATGCAGCGAGCCAAGACTTTAATACTCGGAAGTTGGTTCCCTTCTTCCAGCGATACATAAACTTGTACCTTCCCAAAGTCTTCAATAAGATTCACCAATACTTCACTACAGTGGGTAACATGAAATGAAGTATACCAGAATCTCGAACCCAAGAGTCTCACTGCCTTCACTGAGTCCCAATGCATCAACCCAGACACATTCTCAGAAGCAGAATTCATTATCTTTTGACATTGACTCTAAAGAATGTCACGAACCTCCATGCAGCTCCACGAAGTCAACTATGCCCAGCTCCCACTGTCCCTGTTATCCCAACCCATTACCAAAACCAACATTCCATGAGATTATCCCCGATCGTACTTTTCCCGGTAAACGTGTTCACCCAGCACAAGATCCCGGATCCCCTCAAATGTCGAACTGCTGATCACCACCGAACAAGAAATAATTTCATAGTTCCAGACCAGCTAACCGGCAAACGGTTATAACTAACAGCAGTAGAGCTTTACCGAAAGCAAACGGTACCAAGGATTCCGCGATTGTACACCCGATCAGCTAATCCTAACCGAATAAACCTTTCAACCTGACTTCCCTTTTTTTTTCACTTATGTCGTCACCAGCACACCAGAATCAGAATACTTAAAACCCAAAGCATTCCAACCTGCTAGTTCCATTTTCACCTGTTTTATCCCACAGTACCACATCCAAGTTCCTTTGACAAAACCAACCAACCGAAATCCAAACCGGTCAAACCTTCGATCATACCCATCCCGTCTTCAGCTATAACAATAGCAATCAGGAAACAAATCGAAACAGTGAACACATCAATGGTACGAGCCAGAACTTGACGGATGTTCCCTACCGAACATTGTCAACTGACCGATTTGCTCCTACAATAAACTTCGCAGACAAATCTAAACCCAAATATTGATTTTCACGTAACTCGGTTCTCAAACAGTTGATAATAAACAGTCAACAGAAACTAACTAAATCTCTAACCTTTATTCGACGAATCCAAGAGTTTTATAACCAAACCCTAATCGGCGGCTTCAAAGAGATTAACCTGGTACTATAAACAAAACCATTTATACCCGCGATGTCATAACCCGAAACACCTGACCCGACCTTCACCTGCAAACCCGAGTGAGACCAGCAACTTCAAGAGATCCAAAACCGGAACTCTGATTGCAAATTCACTCCAAATCAGCCCCGAACAGCCCTGTTTTCTTTCCCTTTTTGCGCAACCTAGGGTTTCTCCTTTACGAATCGTTCTTCCGTGCAATACCGTGTGCAACAACGAGCCAAAGCTCTGATACCACTTGTTAGGAACAAAGCGGCGCGCGGAAGCGAAACAGCACACACATGCACAACGATAAACACACATAAACGAAAATATAAACGACACAAGAATTTAACGTGGTTCGGTCCCCGCGAGGGGACCTACGTCCACGGGCTGCAACTAGGTTTTCTTATTAAGCTCAAGGCACACAAGATTACAATTACAACTAGGGTATATATAGACTAAATCTAGGGTTCCTAACTTGTTCTCCAAGTTAGGCCCAAACAAATAAGATGGGACCCATTAGGGCCGGCTAACCCTAATTAGGGCCGGCTGCCCTAATACCCTTTGTTCGAGTCTCCAACCCTAACATAATTGACCAATCAAACGAAAACCATAGCTCACGATATTAAGGTATGTTACACTAGACATACCTAAGAAGGTGACGGAGCAAGAACCCTAACCAAAACAGCCCCAAAAGATGCACGAAAGGGCAGCCACCGGTTAAGCCTAAAATGAATGAATTAATCAATAACGAGTATAAGGAGCAGTTTTTAGCATGCAAAGATGTATTTTATTGCATTGAAAAATCATAGGAATAAATTAAGAAATTTTTACCAGATTTGAATAAATGTCTTAGCTTTATAAAAATATTTGTTTTATATTTTTAAAGTGCACACAAAAATCATAAAAATTCCTCCAACACAGAAAGGCACCTGCAGCTATTTCTGTGCGCAGCAAAAGTGTTTTATTTGTTTAAAAATCATTACCAAATAAAATTAAACGATTCAAATTGGGTTGTAAACTTAACTCAAAATATGAAGTTCCAGAAGTAGAACCAACCAATTTTGACTTGTCAAAAAAGAGTTATGATGTCGGGAAGACAGACCAGAATCCGTCACCCCGCATCATCTTTGACACACAATTTTATAAAATCATAAACGCTATTCAAATCTCGTCCAAAAATTACATATTATACCTTTCTGGAAACTAGACTCAAAATAGAACATCATGGTATCAAGAATAGATCAATAACAATAATTTTCATCGAGTTACAGAGCGAACAATAAACGAGTACGAATCTGTCAGAAACTGTTATAATCAAAACTCAAATCCTAACATGTTTAAGATATCTTTAGGGTTCAATAAAGGGTTTAATGATGAAAAAGACATTCCTTGATGTAGTACTAACCTGGAATTAGTCAATTTTGGTGTGATTATGGCTGGAACTTGAAAATGGTGGTAATGGTGTGAATCAGCCGATCATAAGAATGGGGGGAGGGTTAGGGTTCTTTTTTTTTGTTATAATAATTAATTTACATTCTAGTCCCTCAACTTTGAAAATGGTGATAACTTGGATGAAAGGTAAAATAGTTTAACTTACGAGAATGACAAGGAGGTCCCCGAAGAAGGTCGGATCAACTATCTAGTATAATACAAACTCTACAAATGTCTCATGCCGATAAACGAAAATGTCGGGTACTACATACAAATATAACACTTTAAGTTATAAGAGGCGATGCTTTGAGCAAAAGGATGGATAAACAGACTTTTAAAACGTATTACAAGGTTCTAAATTTGGAAGATGAAACCCCGGATTTTAAACAAACTTTTAGAGACGATCGAGCCGATTAACGAAATTTCCGAGCGTTACAAGTCTACCCTCCTTACAATGGGATTCGTCCCGAATCCCGTCGCAACAGGAATGGACGCGGATAGAGACGAAGCCTAATCATCTAATCACATAAGAGGACGGTAGAGGCAAAACTCCTACTGGTACCCGAGGCAAACAGGACCAAAGCCTGCAGCTCGACAAGTAAAAAGGAGACTTAGAGTGATAGCATGCTACGCCTTGGCTAAACAATTACGCGTAAAGCGTTCAAGAGGATGAGAGATGAACGGATGAATTTAAGGAATGAGAGGAACCGTAACGCTCTCGACACGAGCATTAGCCATATCCTATCTCTACAAAGACAGAACCCTAACACAGTCAAGCATAGGTAGTGTTTAGAACATGGTAGGTAACGGTAAACTGCTAATAACGTTGATCAACTGTTACTAATTGTTTATTTTATCGGCCCATCCTAAGCACCCCATGCCCCTAACCATATTAGCATTGATGTGTGAAAAGTGTGTATATAATTAATAATCAAGTTTTACCGAATTCACCTAAAAACCGCACAATCGGCAACTGTACCGGTCGTTATGTAGCTAGCAAGTTAGAACGAATATCGAACCTAGGACACTATGGGTAAACTCTAATTATTAAACCTAAATGATTACTAACCTAGACTTTCTTTTGATTTTTTAGATTCTTTTTTCTTTTTAAATATTAATTAAACTAAATTACTTAACTAATTAAAACTTAAACTAAAAACAAAACTTTAATAAAAATTGGGTTTTAACCAAATGCAAGAAACGACTACCTAGGTGATGGAATCCTACTAGTTAAATTAATAGCTAACGAACTTGACTTGGTTGAAAAACAATATCTAAAAAAATATGACACTAAAGACCACTAAAGTATGCTGGATTGCCTCCCGGCCTCACCAACGACACTCTAGAACTCTAATGACATGTGAAGCTCAATTGTTAAAGATTTGGATCACCTCCCGGTCTCACCTTACCTAATAATACTATGGTACCCCAAAATCCAAATCACCTCCCGGTCTCTTCGAATAAAATATATTAATATAAAGGGGGTATTTTTAATTAATTTGAACACGACTTGTATCACAATAATCTAAAGGGACCTAGGCTAACTCACTCCCGTGCAATTAGTACCCAAACCCGCAAAAGACAAAAATGACACAACACTAAATTGCCTCCCGGCCTCTCTAGAGATAGAATAATAAAATCTAATCCGCTCTCTATAATTACTCCTACGATTTTTTCGATCATAAATCGCAAACAAGTTGAAAACACAAAGTAGACAACCTAATCATGCATCTAACAATCACCAATGACTATCAAACACAAGTGGAATAATTATTAAAGAAAAAATCGGATTCAATTACGCATATATATCATAACCAAACCAATTAAAAACTTTACCATAACACTAAATCAACTAACGTCAAATAAAAGTTCATCAAACCATTAATTTAACATAATACTCAAACAAAACCTAGGTAGTGTAAAATATTTAGCTACTCATAAAAAGATACGAAACAAAAATAAATGAGTCACGGTTCATGACAAATAAAAATAGCAATCTAGCAAGATACCTACTTGCTTGTTTTCTTCAATGCTCGATAAGCACAGTAAGAATTGAGAACAACTTGCTTGTGAGCTTCCGTTGACTTTTTTCCCTTCTTTTCTTTTTGGCTCCCGCTACTATCTTTTTATTCTTTCACTTTTTTTTTTGATCTTGCTACAGTGGCTAACAACAACCAAAGGAACCTCTTTGACTTTTGTTACCCTTTGGCCGCTGCTTTCGTCCGTCTGATCTCCTCCTAACTCCAGCCGTCGACTCCTTCTTTATTCTTAGGTTATTATATAATAATAAACGTAGGGTTTTTTCTCAAAGCCTAAGCCCAATTTGTTTTATGTAAAACCCACATTAGTTTGTATGAGCCCATATTTAGATTTCTTAAGACACGTGTGAACTTTACTTCTGAATTTCTCCATCTCATGCTTTGCTTTAAACTCTTTTGATTCTTTTTTTTTCTTTTTGAATGTAACGCCCGGGAATTTCGTGAATCGGTTGGATCGTTTATACGAGTTTGTCAAAAAGGCGGGGTTTCATCTTTCTAATTTAGGAGCCTTGTAGTACAATGTAAAAGTCCATTTTTTCATCCATTTGCCCAAAGCATCGCCTCTTATAACTTAAAGTGTTAGATTAGTATGTAGGACCCGGCATCTATGTTATCGGCATGAGACATTTGTAGAGTTTGTATAAATTTTCGGGATTGATATGGCATTCTTTGGGGACCTCCTTGTCATTTCCATAAGTCAAAATATCTAACCTTTCATCCAGGTTTTCATAATTTACAAGTTTGGGGGCCTAACTGTAACTTTTATATTAATAAACCCTAACTCTCTCTCTCTCTTCTCTTCCTCTAGCCACCTCCCCTTCACGTTTTTCTCACCTCTCCAACCATTCTCAAGTGATTTTCATCCAATTCAAGGTTAGTATTACATCAAGGATTGTCTTTTTCACCATTAAAACGTTTATTGAACCCTATAGATGTCATAAAAATGTTAGAGTTTGAGTTTTGATTAAAACAGTTGCTGACAGATTCGTACTCGTTTATTGTTCGGTCTGTAACTCAATGAAAATTTATTTTTTTGATCGATTCTTGTTTCCATGATGTTCTACTTTGAGTCTAGTTTCCAGATATGTAATTTTTGGACGAGATTTGAATATTTTTATGATTTTATAAGATCGAGTGTCAAAGCTGATACGAGATGACTGATTCTGGTCTGTCTACCGGACATCATAACTCTTTTTCTACAAGTCTGAATTGTTGGTTCCACTTCTGGTAGATAATATTTTGAGTTAGGAACCAAAACCAATTGGAATCGTTTAATTTGGTTTGGTAATGAATTTTATAAAAATAAAACCATTTTGTTGCGCACTGAAATGGTTGCACATACCTTTCTGTGTTAGAAGAATTTTTATGATTTTTGTGTCCACTATAAAAATATAATAAAAATATTTTTATAAACTTAAGATATTTACGCAATTCTGGTAAAAATTTAATAATTTAATTCCATGGTTTTCCTATGTAATAAAATACACCTTTGCATGCTAAAATCTGCATGTTATATTCGTTATTGATCGATAAGTTCGTTTTAGGCTTAACCGGTGGCTGCCCTTTCTCGCATCTTTCGGGGTTGTTATAATTGAAGTTCGTGCTCCGTCCTCTTCTTAGGTATGTCTAGTGTAATATACTTTAGTATCATGAGTTTTGGCATTCGTTAGATTGGTCAACTGTTGATGAAGTTAAAACTAGGTTTCAGTTGTCTAGTTTGTCAATTGTTGCGTCTAGCGCGTTGTTTGAGGGAATTAACAACCAATTCGGATGTTGTAGACTCGGTATGATTTGTTGGCTGTGAAAAAATATATTTTTATTTTATTGTGGCTGAATTGGTTGTCGGTTACTTAAACGGGTCGGTACGGCACAAATTCGCGTTTATTGGTAGTTTGTGCATCGTGCTTGCGAATTACTGACCCATCCAACTCGTGTAGCGTCGTGTGGACTTTTTGGCTGTGATTTTACTAAATTTGGTCCACACAGGGCTGAGTCGGTATCTAAGTGCATAAACAACCCGTTAACGCGCGTATTCGATTAAGTCATCAACTTTCGGGGGTAAATTGGGAACCCTTTGTCCCCGGGATTAACTAAGGGTGGTTTTGGTAAATACATGGCCTCGGGGGCTGATGTAATTGAATGTGGTAATGTCAAGGCTTTAGGTCAATCAAATCATGTTAGAACGTCTCGTAGGATAAACGAGTCGGTACGTTTAGTTAGTAATCTTTGTGTGCAATCCGACAGGCTTGTAAACTGTGGATTGGCTTTGAAGTTCTCAAACTCTTTGGTGTTTGTGTGGCTCGTTTCAGGTGAGTTCATGATGCCTTTTTAATCTTTTTACGTTTTGAGCTAGCATACACACCTTATTATTATTTTAACCGATTTTAATTCGTTTAAACTATTGGTTTGGTATTGTATGATCTTGTTTGTGGTTGTGCCTTTATGAAGACATGTGTAAATTATATTTTATGCCTTAGGATATTTTAGACTCGTTTAAGGTCATATATCCCTTAAGGTTATACATTTTACTTGGGCTCTAAGCCTCGAGGTTGCTATTAGGCTTTGTATTGAATGCCTAGATTATCCATTATTTATGGATTGTATGTGGTGATATTGTTGGTTGGAGGTTTGAATTAGATGTTTGTATGTGTGTATGTGAATCTGTATATGAATGTGTATGTGATGGTAAACTGTGACCGGGTCAAATATATTACTCCGGGAGGACCCGGGTTGAGGAGGCCCGTGTTGCATGTTTATGATGCGGCTGGGTCAAATATATTACTTGGGGAAGACCCGGGGTGAGGAGGCCCGCCGTTCTGAAAACCGTGGTCGGGTAAAATATATTACTTGGGGAAGACCCGGGGTGAGGAGGCCCGTATCACGTGTTTGGGTATGTTAAACCGTGACCGAGTCAAATATATTACTTGGGGATGACCCGGGGTGAGGAGGCTCGTGTTGCGTGAATTGTTTTATTTAAACTGTAATCGAGTCAAATATATTACTTGGGGATGACCCGGGGTGAGGAGGCTCGTGTTACATGATTTTAATGGTTTTGTTAAACCGCGGCTGGGTCAAATATATTACTCGGGGAAGACCCGGGGTGAGGAGTCCCGTGCTGCGCGAAAAGATGTTTAATGTTTTATTTACTTATGATTTGAATAAGAAAAGCTATTTATGATTTTATGGACTTATGTTTTGACCAAGGGAAATTATGTAGCTAATTACTCATGATTTTCCCCTACATTTCATACTCATGGAATTTAAATTGTTCAATGAATGTCGTTTATGAAAACTTGAACTCACTCAGCTCAAGCTGACTTTGTGTGTATGTTAGATTGACTTTCAGGTTAAGAAGTGGATGCTACCGCTTGGACGTGCTAGATGCTACTCGGGGGGTTGAAGGCATTTCTGGTCGAGGATTTCAAATAAAACAGATATTTTATTTATATTTGATTTTTGGACACTTGCACCCGTGTTTTTTGGATTTTCTTTAAATAACTACATTTTTTCCGCTGTTATTTACTCTGAACTTGTTTTAAATAAAAACGAATCGTTTGGTTTTAAATTTTTGTGAAATTGTGGATGTGATTACCAACTGTAGGATTCCCGGGATTCGGGTCTTACATTGAACCTTCACGTTGTCTCTAATCTGTAACAAATAAGAATAATTTTCTTTAGTCACCATTTTATTTGTTTATGACACTATGCACATAATATTAAATGGTGCAATACACACAAATATTTAGACACCAAATCAACTTTATTATAAGTTGTTTAAAGTTTTCTCAATTGGTCTCAAATTTAGAAAAACAATGCTCTATATTAGCTTATAAACCTTTCAACCTTTAAATTTCAAATATGAACCTTTTAGGAGTAAAATACAATAAAAACCAACTTAAAACAACTTGAAAGTGTAGGAAACATTTATATGAATGATATATGTTATAGAGCATATCAAGCATCCCCACACTTAAACCTTTTTCGTCCATGAAAAAGTAGTCTGCACAGGATCATAACCGAGATATACAATATAGTGGGACCCACAATTAAGTAGTCTGCACACTTAAACCTTTTTCGTCCCTTAAACCCCTTTTTTTCCAATAATTAGAATTATCAAACACATTAATCACGATTTCCGACATACTTATCCATGGAATTCGCCTAGTAAAATAAATCTGGTCGATTGCTAGTATTGTTGTCCACCTAAACCCGTGCCCTTTAATACTTACCGAGACAAGTAATATGCGACAAGTTTATTAGTTCATATGATCTAGTGGGACCCACAATTAAGGACAATTTCATACGGTTTTACCGGAACCGAGACACCCCAACTTGACTTAAACCTTATATCTAGTTGATCAAAACATGTTATGCCAATATAAGAACAGCTAAAGACGATCAAGGATATTGTTTATCCACCTGAGCTTAAGCATTAAGGTCTACCTAGCAGCCATTAGATACGATTAAGGTATGTATTAAGTAACTAACTAGTAAGTGTTCCCCACTACATGACATATCCCCGCTATCAAGCAACACCCCAAAGTCCATCTCCATGGGTGTGTATGCACGAATTCATCTGTAGGGCTTACATATGACGTGTCCCTTGTGGTCCGTTTCTTAATGGTATTAGGACGCGAGCAAGGGGACCCCATATGACTAACAACATGGATGATCAAGTCAGTAGTGTATTTGTACTTTGAAGTACGAGATGATCATGTTTAATGACTTATGAGTGGCAAAAAAACTGCGTGTTTGCTCTTTGAGCTCTTTTAATATTCATAAATCCACTTAGGAGATATGAATACCCAGATGATATACCGCATAAAGACCCATGGTGTTTGAACCCCGGAGCATCCCATCAATACAAGATTTAAGGTTATAAAACCATACGCCTATGAAGTGTTAACCACTAAAACTAGAAGTATGAAATTTATGTTTTTATCATAGGCTACTTAGGCATACCCTAACGTTAAACCTACCCAAGCATCGTATGATTAGTCTATTCAGATTTCTATAAAATTTTTAATTTTTACGATCAACATAAACATAAGGCTTGAGTATGGCCCGACCTTTCATCCCATTTTCTATAGTCTAATATGTATCCCACTAAAAATAAAGCAATTTGAGTTCAATTAAGTCTACAAGCATACTGTCCTTTCAATCTTAAGGGGCTGAGCATATTGACATATCAAATACAGAGTCAACCTGTTCGGTTACATCCTAGTATATGTGTTGATCTAAAAACTTTTTATTATTATTATTATTATTATTATTATTATTATTATTATTATTATTTTCATAAAAATTTTAAAGAGTGTCAAAATTCATTGGTAAATTAATATCATCTGCTGTTTAATATAGAAAAACAATTACAAGGACAAATTTTTTATTTTTTTTAAAAAAATTTTTACATTTTTTAATTTTTTTATTTATTTTTTATTTTTTAATTTTTTTTAAGAAAAAAAAAACGCCAGTTTCCCATCCCCACACTTAAAATCTACATTGTTCCCAATGTAGGAATAGAAAATTGCAAAAAAAAAAAAATAAAGTAGAATTAAAATCTAAAACAAGTAAAGTGGAACAGATTCCCCTGGTAATGATGCAATTTTCTTCACAAGTCTTGATCCTAGGCGACCGTATAGCATTTCATTCGCGGCCGCAGCTTCTGGGTGTCCTCTATAATATGATAGGCTCAGAAAAATCCTCATCCGAATGGAGATTGAGTACGAACGAGAAAATCCAATCCGGCAAAATAAAACTCAAAATAACCCAAAGCAGACATCAAACAGACTCTAAGGACTAAAACAGACTCAAAGAAAAATGAAATAAAAATAAAATAAAGAAGAATAAAAATAAAAGAAAATGATGCAACTAAGTTTTATACAAACTCTACAACTCGGGCAAAGTCCCGAGTGTGCTCTCCTCCTCTACTCTCCAGAAGGATCAAGGTAGATGGCCTCCTCCTCGTGATCACCTAATGGACCTCCAACATAATGCTTCAGTCTATGCTCATTCACTTTCCAAGAATGTCCATCATCAGCCTCTATCTCGACCTCTCCATACGGAAAAGCCTCCTTCACAACGAACGGACCAGCCCATTGGGATTTCAATTTACCCGGAAACAACTTCAACCAGGAATTATATAGAAGAACCTTATCCCCACACTTAAACTCTTTGGGCCCCTTAATATGTTTATCATGAAGTTCCTTTGTCCGCTCCTTATACCCCCAACTTCTCTCTTATGCTTCGTTCCGTAGCTCCTTTACCTCATGAATTTGAAGATAACGACTCTTTCCCGCTGCAAATAAATCAAGATTTACGGCTCTTAAAGCCCTATACGCATGATGCTCTAACTCAATTGGAAGATGGAACGCCTTTCCATAAACTAGCCGAAAGGGAGTGGTCCCGATAGGCGTTTTAAATGCAGTACGAAAGGCCCAGAGTGCATCATCTAACTTTTCAGCCCAGTCCGCTCGACTGTTCCCCACTGTTTTCTCTAAAATCCTCTTAATGCCACGATTGGTGTTTTCCACTTGACCGCTAGTTTGGGGATGGTAGGCTGTAGAAAGTCGATGGGTGACCCCATAACGTTTCAGAACCTTATCATCTGAGCATTACAAAAGTGGTACCCCGATCACTTTTGGGTACGGCCTGAGCCTCCACCCATTTCAACACGTAGTTAACAGCAACGAGGATGTATCTGTTCCCTCTAGACATAGGGAACGGACCCATAAAATCAATGCCCCATATATCGAAGATCTCAACCACCTTGATGGAGTTTTGGGGCATCTCATTTCGGGATGAGATGTTACCGGCTCTCTGATACGCGTCACACGAATGAACTAACTCATGCGCATCTCAAAAAATAGTCAGCCAATAGAATCCCGCAGCAAACACGCGTTTGGCGGTATAAGTAGCACCGAAATGGCCACCAGTCGGGCCCTCATGACAATGTCGAAGAATGCTTCGAGCCTCATCACCAAAAACACATCGACGAATCACCTGATCTGCACCAATACGGAATAAGTACGGATCCTCCCAAATATAGAACTTGATATCTGCAAAGAACTTCTTCTTTTGCTGATATGTGAGTCCGGGCACTAACTCACCAGAGGATAGATAATTAGCAAGATCAGCAAACCATGGAAACCCCTCTTCACTTGCCTTTAAATACAGTAGAGTCTCTCCCGGAAAATCATCACCAATCCCCTGTTCCCGGGTCTCATCCATGTCGGGGTTCTCTAGCCGTGATAGGTGGTCAACAGCGACATTTTCAGCCCCTCTTTTATCTTTAATTTCTATATCGAACTCCTGAAGCAGAAGGATCCAACGAAGGAGTCAGGGCTTCGCATCTTTCTTAGCGAACAGGTAACACAGAGCCGCATGATCAGAGAATATGATAGTCTTAGAAAGCACAAGATAGGAACGAAATTTATCGCACGCAAAAACAACCGCAAGAAGTTCCTTCTCTGTCGTGGTGTAATTCTCCTAAGCATCGTTAAGGGTATTGCTAGCGTAATAGATGGGATGGAAATGTTTATCTCGACGCTGCCCTAACACGGCTCAAACAACAAAGTCACTCGCATTGCACATGATCTCAAACGGAAGAGTACAATTAGGAGCAACCAGAATAGGAGCACTCACTAACCTCTCCTTAATCAACTCAAAGGCCCTCAAACACTCCTCACTAAAATTAAACGGCTTATCTTTCTCTAGAAGCTAGGTCATCGGATTTGAAAAGTCTTTAATAAATCGGTGATAGAACCCCGCATGACCTAAGAAACTACGAGTAGACTTCACAGAAGTGGGCGGTGGAAGTTTGGAAATGGTGTCTACCTTAGCTCTATCGACCTCAATCCCCGCACTAGAAATCTTATGACCTAAAACAATACCCTCACGAACCATAAAATGACATTTCTCCCAATTAAGCATAAGGTTCGTCTCTTCACACCTAGCGAGCACTCGATCTAAGTTACGTAGACAATCATCGAAGGAATTCCCAAAGACAGAAAAATCATCCATAAATACCTCCATGGAATCCTCGATCAACTCATGGAAAATGGCCACCATGCATCGCTGAAATGTAGCAGGAGCATTACACAATCCAAATGGCATGCGTCGGTATGCAAATGTACCAAAGGGATATGTAAATGTGGTCTTCTCCTGATCTCCCGGGGCGATGGGGATCTGGAAATAACCAGAAAAGCCATCAAGGAAACAATAGAACTGCTTCCCTGACAAACGCTCAAGCATCTAATCGATGAATGGAAGGGGGAAATGGTCATTTCGTGTGGCCTCGTTAAGTCTGCGGTAGTCGATGCAAACTCTCCGCCCTGTCACAGTCCGTGTCGGTATGAGTTCATTCTTTTCATTCGTGATAACTGTCATACCGCCCTTTTTAGGGACCACCTTGACTGGGCTAACCCATGCGGAGTCAGAGATCGGAAAAATCAAACCAGTGTCGAGTAACTTAATAACCTCCTTTTTAACAACCTCCTGCATGTTCGGGTTAAGCCTCCTCTACGATTGCACCACAGGTTTAAACTCGTCCTCCATAAAGATTTTATGCGTGAAAAATGACGGGTTTATACCTTTGATATCCATAAGCTTCTTCCATGCGATGGCATGCTTATGAGATTTCAGAACAACCATCAACTTCTCCTTCTCCTCCATCTCCAAACTCAAAGAGATGATGATGGGAAGTTGAGACCCCTCCCCTAAAAAGGCATACTCGAGATGAGATGGTAAATCTTTCAGCTCTAAGGATGGGGGGTTCTCAACAGATGGTTTTTCGATCGAAAACTCTCTCTCTTCAACCGCTAGGGCATCAGAAAAAATCTGGGAACTCATGATCGGCTCGTGTCCTCCTAACTCAGGCAACTGCTGCTCCTGATCAAAATCAAATACTGTCATCTTGACTAACTGATTCTCCACATCGATGATCTGAGTGTCGGATGTGTCTCTCTCACAGAACTTCGTAAGATAATCGCCTACATGCGTCATGAAAGTGTCGATGAAGTAGAGAGTGTCATCCTGCTGCTGAGTATGTCTCATGGATTTCTGCACGTCGAATGTGACCGTGTCATCATGAACTCCATGAGTCAATTTTCCATCGGCAACATCAATGAGAGCACGTGCGGTGGCTAAGAATGGACGGCTGAGGATGAGCGGAATGTTCGAGTTCTCATCCATATCGAGAATGACAAAATCGACCGGGAAGATGAATTTGTCCACCTGCACCAACATGTTCTCCACAATGCCCCTTGGGAACTTCATAGATTGGTATACCAGCAGGATGCTCATGCGGGTGGGAAACAGCTCTCCCATGTTAAGTTTGGAAAACACAGAGTAGGGCATGAGGTTAATGCTTGCACCAAGGTCGGCCAAAGCATTGCTAACATTAAGATTACCAATCAAGCAAGGAATGGTAAAGCTGTCCGGATCTGTCATCTTCCTAGGAAGCTTGTTCTGTACGGCGGCAAAACACTCCTCACTAAGAGTAACAGTCGAAAGCCCCTCAAGTTTATTTTTATTAGTGAGCAAATCTTTAAGAAACTTGGCGTGTTTTGGCATGTTCGCAAGAACTTCGATAAACGGAATGTTCATATGAAGCTTCTTAAGCATGTTGAGAAATCTAGAGTACTGGTCCGAATCATTCTTCTTCACCAGACGACCGAGGTATGGCGGTTTAGGCTTATAGACGCGCATCGGTTCCTACTCAACTTGCTTCTCCTTCTCAACTGACGCACCACTTGACTGTGAGGTACTTGCTGGGTCTCGCCTTCGGTTCACCTTATCAGGTGGCATTTCTAACTCCAACTCCTCATCGAATTCCTTCTCCTCTCTTGGTGCGCTGCTTACAACTCCTCTCCCACTTCGGGTGGTCACTGCCTTGGCATGAGCATTTGGAAATGGTTTAGAATAGGTAGGACCGGGATTAGGGACAGTGTCACTAGGAAGACTCCCCGAGGGTCGTTGATCAATCTTTGCGGACAACTCACCAAACTTGTCCTTAAGATTCTGAAATGCGACCTGTTACCCCTTCATACTCGTCTCATGCTGCAAAAGAGTGGATTTTGTGTTGGCCTGATTCTGTAAGAGCTGATTTAACAATTAAGATTGGTTAGCCAATAGCTCCTTGATATTGGAAGTATTATGTGGCACCGGAGTAGGTTTTGGGGCGGGTTCTTGGAACAGATTTTGGCGTTTCTGATAACTGGGGTTACCTGCTCGTCAATTAGAGTTATTGTTTCGCCACCCGGAATTGACGGAACGATTTTGATTAGTAAGTAAATCTACCTCCTCCTGAGAATCAACGAGACAATTGGCTGTCTCGTGATTTTTGTGACAAATCTCGCACTTTCGTTGCAGCTTTAAATCTCTAACCTCCTTCGTCAACTCCTCCAACTGTGCCGACAGTCTCGCATTCTGATCAAAATGATGCACTCCACGGGATGATGCAATGGCAGCGGCCTTGGCAGCCGAAACGGACCTTCTACTCGGTGTATGCTGGTCTGCTAACGCTATGCTCTCGAACATTTCTTTAGCCTCCTCTATGGTGAGCTTATCGAGCATGCTTCCTCCAGTGGCGGTATTGAACCACTGTCGAGCATGCTTCCTCCAGTGGCCATTTTAGAATTTTTCAACCATAGCCCAATCAGATAGGCCATGTTGAGGACAACGGTTTAGAAGAGTTTGGAAATGATCCCACGCAGAAAAATAGGACTCATTGAGGTCCATGTGAAACGAATGGATTTGCTCGCGGAGACGTCCAGCCTTCGATGGAGGGAAATATTTTCTTAGGAACTTTGATTGATGGTCGGCCCATGTGGCGATTAAGGCGTTTGGCAAAGATTCGAACCATGACGCAGCACGACCGGAAAGTGAGAATGGAAACAACTTAAGATGAATGACGTCGGACGATATATTATTAATATTAAATGTTTCGCAGATCCGAACGAATCGGGACATGTGTCCCAGAGCATCTTCGTCATCTAAGCCGTAGAACTGAGCAGAATTGGTGATGGAATTCATGACATGAGAGGGAATTTGCCAGTTTGGTTATTAGTCGTAGCTGGTCAGACGATTGTACTAACGCAACGTCTGGTGTCATATTAGGCAGATGGACACACATATATTGAGCAAGCTTGAAAATTCTAAACTTTGACCACAGGTATGACTGAGGTAATGAGTTTGAGATGATTTGTGATTTTGTAGCTTTTCGTTTAATGGGCAAAGTTTGTCTAAAATCGCCACCTAACAAAACTGACTTTCCGCTAAATGACTGTTGACTGTTGTTAAGAATATCTTTTAGCGTCATGTCAAGAGCCTCAAAACATTTACGGTTACTCATCGGCGCTTCGTCCCATATAATCAACTCTGTTTCAACCAAAAGCTGAGATAAGTAAGAGCTTTTACTGATATTACAGTTTGAGTGATCAGTCAGATCGATGGGGATTTTGAATCGTGAGTGTGCAATCCTACCACCAGGGAAAAGCAATGATGCAATGACGGGGCCACTACAGCCAAGACTATTTTTCCTAGAGACTGTAAATAACTGGTGATTGTTGTCCATAAAAATGTCTTACCCGTACCCCCATGACCGTAAACAAAAGCTAAAACTTGAGTGTTAGATTCTAAAGCTGAGACCATGTGGTCGTATACAGCATGCTGTTGAGGGTGTAATTGCTGTAAATACCCTTGATGTTGCTTGAGTAGATGTTCACGGTCATAGTTTTTCTCTTCCATCAGCAGCCTGTTTCTCAGGCTACGAATCAATTCTGTATTAGGCATTGGAAGACCGAACTTTTTCAGAGATGAATCTGTTGAATGTGAGTTCAATAGGAATTCAAGCTCGTAAAGCAAATACTGAGATAACGTCTCATCCGACACATTGTCTCCTATATCCCCACCAAAAATTTCCGTGTTCCTAATGATGTCATCAGACATGGATCTACATTGATTCTCCCACAACCTTAGTGGGTTCGTGACCTCACAATGTAATAATATATGTGCAAACAAAGCTCGTAGCTCCTTAGGCGTTGCCCAAGCTTTAACTTCATCCAATGCAAGCAACCACTCATTGTCATCCACCAACAACCCTAGTTTTTCACATGCCGAGCGATAGGTATCATAGATAACGCCATCAAATGTACGAACATCAGCAAACGATTTACACCCAGTCTGATGATTGAGTAACATACGAAGGAAGAAACTTTCACCAAATGAAGGATGAATGTACGCAAGTCTACCAATTGTGTTTATTGATGTATTAAGACATCTTATCCAACATTTACCACTCCCTTCCCATCTGTATTCTGACAGGAAGTCGATGTATCTAAGATGACGACCACTGGGGTCATGTGCGTTGGTTGCAAACCACTCGGTAAGTGTAGTGAGACCAACACATGGATTATTAACTACATGTAACAACTTTTGTTGGTCACTAAGGCCTACGTTTTGCATGTTTTCAAGATGTACAGCCAAAACTTGAACGGCCGGGTACCGGTGGTGTATTGGGAAATTGAAGATTCGCTAAGCTGCTTCATGAGGACATAACCGTCAACAAAATTGTCAATCTCATTACAAGTCATTGAAAGAGAGTTCTGATCCGTGTCAACTTTATATATGCTTTGAGTTATTTTAAAACAAATATGATCTGAACCTTTGGACACATACTTGAATAAATACTTAATCATCATATTCCACCCACAATATTCAACATTTATTTGGGCATTAAAAAGCAGTGACAAAGTTCTATTATAAGGAACTACATAAGCATTGTCAACATCTATGTCATTCTTTTTAACAGAAAACCCGTATGCTGATCTCTTATATTTAATGTAACCATTTTTGTCAAATGTTGTAGATGCCTGATAACGTTTCGGAAATCCTTTTGAACACACGCCACCATCCATACATGGCGCATTAGGCCTCGCAAGCCCACAAGGTCCATGAATCATACACTCACTAACAATTTTGTATAACTCCGAGTCTGTGTCAGGGTTAGGAATCTCGGCGGATATGTGCCGATCGACATCGTCAGCTGTGATTATTTTATCAGCAGGAGACACCCAAAACAGCATGTGACAATGAGGAAGCCCTCTTTTCTGGAATTCAATGGTATACAGATCTAAACATGAGTTAAAAAAATTATGTTAGATATTATAGTAATACCCATATATCATATGCTAATATGTTAGGGAACATAACAGAAACACATCTCACCAGCAACGATGTTCCCGAATAGCCTCTCACACTTAACGAAAGCACGAAATGCCTCTACCTTCAAGTTGAATACCCTGCAAACAATATCAGGCTTGTCTTGAGCCTTAAAGGATGGAAACTGAGTCATATAACGAACAATTTCTTGCCACTTTACGTTACAAGTGAATGTTATGAAGAACTGTGGGTTTCCATAAACACGACAGATTGCCAAAGCATCATGATAATGCTTATACATATATCTTGGACCTCCTGTAAATGACGATGGCAGAATGACACACTTACCGACACTACGACCTTCAGTGTCTCCTTTAGCTATGGCATCATGTACCCCTTGAAGGAATTCTGTTCTAAAGAGATTTTGATTTAACCGTACATAGTCGAGACGATTCTGCTCAATGCAGATATAAGCGTCAACCAAATACTGTTGGAAAAGACGACCACTTCTTAGGATCAAAGAGTAATGATAGTGTCTGTCATGCATTATGAAGCTGTAGTACATGTTGAGGGTCAGGCGAATATTTTTACGACCACTATGAACAGTAAGACACATATCAGGAGACCAGCCACGATCTCCAAAAATATGTAATAATGGATATTGTAGAGCCATGTATAAACTGTTAAGCTTATTTATGCGCTGAGGACGACCATCTTTATGACGAATGATGATATCGAAATCTTTCGCCCCCGATACACCTTCATGGACAATTGCACCCATAGTGTTTGGAGCAGGCCTATCGTATGAGACTTGTCTCCCAGACTTATACAGACAAACATCAAAAGAAACAATGTTGTCCGAAGAGCAAACATCACGGGCTGTCCGAAAAATCTTTACCAATTCATTGTTAATATCTAACACATCTTTAATTATGCGCACAATACCTTCAGATAGCTTAGCCTCCTGAGCCTCACCAAATTGTTGCATCCTATTGTGTATCTCGTTATCGGTGTCGTAAATGTACATCTGCAAAATCCTTGGAGGTTAACCATCACTTGGGCATAAACTCCCCAGCCAATGAGAGATCTGACCCTCAACTTTGAAAACATAAGGGGCCGATCCGCTGTTTATGGAACGGTCAACCTTCACACCAAACGAAGTCATGGCGAACATAGAGTTGTAAGCACGTATGCCTTCAAGATAATCCTGACGCTCCAGAAGATGCTTAATTTGAGCAGGAGGATCACGAGGAAGACACAAGCGCACAGTACCAACCTTGCAACACTGAGTATATCGAGGTCTCCTAGTTGCTGGAAAAGAAGCTAATCGTTCCGCGTTCCAAAAAAGAGCACCACAAAACTCACACAACAAACTGCAGTCACCAAGATCATGTACAGACGCAGTAACTGAAGACGTCCCGACTAAAGACACGGAAAGGCTACTACGATTCAGCAGCCTGTTTCGTGAACGCGTAAACATAGGCTCAGAAAACTTATACGCAGACAAACTTAAGACAACATTCCTATGACTGGCAGATGACTGATTATCGGCATTATAAGACAATACATTGCAAAATTCATTGGACCAAGTTTTTTTATTTTTTTTTGTTTTGGTTTGTTTTTTGTTTTAAACTTTCATAATATATATAAAAGAGGAGTTTGGTGACGCTGGACTATGATTAGTCCATTTTGCAAGATTCATTGGACCTAGTTTTTTTTTTTTTTTAAACTTTGATAATTATATTTTCTAATTATCTTTTTTATGTTTTTTATTAGTTTTGTTCCAATACCAATATACCATAACAGATGTGATAAAAACTGACATAATTTGCGTAGACTTAGCGCATTTTATTTTAGTTATAGTACCGTAACGAAACTGACCGAATGACAATTCTTTTTTTTAGTCTGGTTTTATAACGAACATGAAAAACCCAAGCAAATTTGCATAGACTCACCACCACGGACCAACAACGCTCGGGTTTTAGCAACGCTCGAGTTTTACCGACCAACGCTATCCTAATGTTCCATCTCAATTTTTATAACTTTTTTTTGTTTTAGTTTCCGTACAATAACACATGTAATAGAAACTGACCGAATTCACGTCAACTTACCGCCTCAACACTTAGGACCGGTAATGCTTGTGTCTTACCAACGTTCGGATTTACCAACCTGCCCGCGGCAACACACCGGGTAAAAAACTAGTTCTATCCATAAATAGGAAATGTGAACTTACTTTGTAACTCGAAACCAATTCATCATTACTGAGATGAAAGGTATGTCTTTTTAATATTTCATTTGCTTAATTAATTATAACAAATAAAACTAGTACTTTACCCGTCCGATGGACAGGATTATCAACGTCGGAATGTGATGCTTACATTGCTTGTACGATGGTTAACATCATAATAACATAAGTATTTCATTTTTCCTTTTGCATTCAAAAATGACGAGTTTTACCGTTTATCATAAATAATATGTTTACGTTCATTCTGGCCCGTTTACTAAAAATCGCTTACCAAAATTTGTACCTTGACTTGTGGCTTTCTTATAGGTACCAATTTTCATATATTGTGGATGGAATAACAGGTTACACATAGACGCGAAACAAACAAATGAGAAAAGTTGTAAATGTATAAAGTAATTGCATGGGACAAAGTATTAAGATAAAACCAAAAAAGGGAACAAAATGAGGATATTAAAATGTAAAGAAAGAATGTTAACATGCTTGCAAAATAAATCAAAAACTCATTTGCCTAAAGCTTTCCACTAGAAATGGCCAAAGACTCCACATATCCATGAATTTCCAGAACTTCTTCAAACCTGCATATGCAAAACAAAAATAAAAACTTCACAATGTTGAACAACCCCCACAATATATCCACATCAGACCATGTCTCTGTTAATTGGCAAGGCGCCTCAAAAATAATGGACAACAACGATCACACATGCCAAACTCTAACCAAGTCATCATCATTCATCTATTGTACCTGATCAACTTATCCAATATAAGCATCATGCAAGTTCAAAAAAATGTGCACTCTCACCAAAATATATCATTTTTTTCAATTAAAAGATACTTGCTAAAGTATAACATGCTTGTAATTGATAAAAACACGATATATATTGTTAACAAAAACTAAAAGACGAATGAAATCCTATGCAAAAATCTGAAAAGAATGAAACAAAAAATTAACTTCACAATTCACATTGAAAAGAACGTGACTATAAAAAGCTTTTAAATATGCAAAATTCCACGCCATTAGCTTCTAGCCACAAAAAAACCTAACCTCCCTAAAATCAAAGTATTCCACATAAAAGGCAAGAAGCGGAACAACAAATACTAGGGCTAACATATGATTTTTTAGTTACTGAAAAAAAAAAAACATGTTTGTCATTAATTAACTCTTAACAAACATACTTTGTGTCAAATTAATTAAAAGAAACTAAAACCGTTGTCTGAGAAACTTGTATACAAAGAAAACACATAAAAAATACAAGGTGGCATTGTTCCCGTTTACAAAAATTGGATATCTCTAAAAGGATTGGACATTTTTCTCCATTTAATTATTAAATGCCCACACTGAAATAGTGAGATCGTCAGCAAGGATAATAAGAATTTATAGGGGAGGAATATTTTGATAACCATGTTGAGTTGTAAGAACTTAAGAACTCAATTTTTGGTCACACATTTAATTAAATGGATTGGAATATGTGGTTGAGATTAAATCTGGCAAAAAAGTCAAAGTAGGAGAGAGAATAAAGATGTAAGTGATTACACTAACTTTTACGTCCGTTACACATGTGTAAAAAGTCGACTTGGTGCGTAAAAAATTCTGTAATTTTTTTACGTGTATGTAACTTACATATATTACTCACGTGTAAAAAAAATTCGAAAAAAAAAATCGTTACACTGAGTTCTTTCGAGTTCTTAAAACTCAAAGGGGTTCTTATTTGAAATCTCCCATATATATATATATATGTATGTATATATATATATATATATATATATATAAGTATAGAATGAAAACCCACTTGAGATGTGAAAACCCGCGAAAATCCTATGTAACATCGGTTTTTTTTTGTTACATGCATTATATGTTGTAACATTTAATATAAAATATCGAAACATTAAAAAAAAATTTTTTGCTATTTTTTTACTAGTTTTTTTGGATGTTTTTAGGAAAGAGAAAATGTTATATTTATGTTAACATTTTTTATTAACTTTAATTGTGAACCATAAGATTTAATCTTTAATTAAGAACATGTGGTTGAGAATGAGTTTATAGAGTTTTCACAACTCAAGTGGGTTTTTATTTTAACCTAACTTATATATATATATATATATATATATATATATATATATATATATATATATATATATATATATATATATATATATATATATATGGGATATTTTGAGAACCATGTTGAGTTTTAAAAACTTAAGAACTCAATTCTTTACCACACATTTAATTAAATGGATTAGAATATATGGTTGAAATTAAATCTGACCAAAAAGTCAAAGTAGGAGAGAGAATAAATATGTAAGAGATTACACAAACTTTTACGTCCATTACACATGTGTAAAAAGTCGACTTGGTGCGTAAAAAATTATGTAATTTTTTACGTATATGTAACCTACATATATTACGCATGTGTAAAAAAAATTTCGAAAAAAATAATCGTTACGTTGAGTTCTTTCGAGTTCTTAAAACTCAAAAGGGTTCTCATTTGAAATCTCCCCTATATAGGGGAGGGATATTTTGATAACCATGTTGAGTTTTAAGAACTTAAGAACTCAATTCTAGGCCACACAATTAATTAAATGGATTGGAATATGTGGTTGAAATTAATTATTTTTTTATTTTCTACACCAGACCTTAAGAACGGGGAACCTGACCTTTTTCATGAAGGCTGGCATTCGCTATCACCTCTCGATCGCGTAGACATTGTTTACTTAATTAACCCGTAACAAATTTAAAACATCAACAAACTTACAAAATACACATACACAATGCTTAAATACACTTAACATCCAACAAGACAGTTGTTTGCACAAAACATTACTACATACATGTAAGAATGGCTTACAAGCATAACTGGCATTCGATCTTAATGAATACAGACAGAAAAACAAAAACCAGACTACATATAGCACAAACATTAACTTTAAGAAAACATACCTCTGAGTAAAGGCTACAACTTCTCCAAGAAAGCGAGAAATTGAAAGTTAACAAAATAAGCATGTTTTAATAACAACTTTTAATTAACATTAAGTTATAGAAGAATAAAAAAGCATTCACATGACAAGGTAATTCAAGAGAAAAAAACATGATCCACCCAACTGTATGTCAGGTCATTTTAAATTAGTAAACGGGTGAATTTGGTTCTAGTCAACTTAATGAGCGGGTGGGAACGACCATCAACAAAATAACGAAAACCGATAACCACACCATCATTTGTGTGATGAATCCGACTGGCACAACACCAGCTGACCTCTCAATTTACTGATTGTAAAGCATTCATTAATAATTGACAATCTATCTATTAAAAAAAAAAACAAAAAGTGTTTTTGAATCCAGCACGTTGAGCTAGGCAGGCGCGTTCCAACCCGTCACCAACCGAAGGTTGGATCATGTTACAGGTCAATTGTGGTTTATTGAAATTAACAAACGGTTCAGCACGATTGCTAACAAAAGATGGATGTGTGTAAAAATATAAGAAATTAAAAAAAAACCAGCTCAAAATACAACTTTCCTGACAACAGAACCTTCAATACACACAGCCACATGAAATAACCAAAAGAGAAAATTGCACACATACACAGACAAAAAAATTATATTAAAAAAACCACAATCTAAAAAAACCCCAAAGCTACACATGCGAAAAGCATAAACCCCCAAAAGAGAACCTAATTCTAAGGTTCCACATAACAGATGACAACAGTTTCAAAACAAATCGTATACAAGAACAACCATCAGAGCTGTGTTTGTCACATGGAAAATAATGTACGAGAGACACCAGATGCTAGGAAAATGAAGGAAACACAATTTATAAAGTTAAATTACACCAGCTGGCGGACACGTGTCTGAAGAGAAAAACAAATTCAGATTGAGGTGGGTCCACGTAAATAGTAAAACAAAAAAGGGAAAGTTGTTGCTGCACCTCGAACCTGGGTGGATAAAGGCATGATAGAATATGCTAAAGAAGACAACCATGATACCAAAAAAACATCTGTTGTTGGAGAACGAAAATGCTAGCACATATACCACACACACGAATACTATAATGCGGCGCCAAAACTCATAAATATACTTATTAGATAATTTATGGTAAATTACATTTTTGATGATGTTAACGCATAAAGATTAATGTTTCCTCACAGGTGTTCAAAATCGAGTTTTGAACCTGACCCCACCGGGAATCGAAATTATATGAAAACTAGAACCGAAGATAGGACCGACATATTCATTTTGGGTTTTGTTGATCTAAGTTTCGGTTAGGTATTCAACGGGTAATGGGCCGAGACCGAGAATGATGAAGATGACGAAGCTACAATATCAAACTACTTGTAGAATAGAGTGTCCAAAATAAAAAATAATAATAATAAAAAAAAAGATTCAGTACAGCCAAAGATGTAGCATCTCCGATTCTTCGTAGTTGTATTCGTTTATGTTTAAACTGACTCGGAAATGTAATTCGGATATTTCAAACTATTTAAAACTTGTATTTATTGGTATTTAACTTGGTTTAACTTATTTTATACTTTCATAACTTTCACTCATGCCAAATAGTCCTTAGAAACTCTAAAAATCGCTTAAATGGTTAAAATGCATTTTCGGGAACTACATGGACTAATTTTGCCAATTCTTTCCTATTTTCGATTAAATTAAAGAAACTTAAACTTCAAGAAATGTTATTGTAGATCCCAAGTCGTTTTCTTGTTGTTCAAGCCGAATTATTTTAGTTATTGTACCCGATTTTCTCATTAATAGCTTATTTTGTTTCCTAATCTAGTGGATTACTTAATAAACAAGTTATAATTCATTATACTAAATAAAAATGCACCTCTAAACCCTAAAAACTACTGAAATTATCAGCCACCATCCCCTAATCTCGAAATTATCCTTCTTCTTTATCAATTTCATAAAGATTGTTCAAATTCTTTCATCTACGGTTTGACTTTGATGCTTAAGACCACTTTAACCTCGATTATCTCTTATTCTGTTCATCGTTTGGGTAAGTTGTCTTCACGAAAAACGTTGGTTTTTATCTAACTAACAATATCCCTCAATCAATTTTATTGATTGATGGACTTTGTCGGTAAATTGCTTTCAAATCCGTTTAGGGGTATAAAAGTCAATTTTAATGAATTTTCAATTACTATATCTTCCAATCAGAATTAACTTTCAATCCAGAAGACTTTTAGTTTTATCTTGATATTTTGAATGTACTGACCAAAACCCAACTTCTGACTCGCTGTTCAGATTCTGGTCAGTACTAGTTCGCTTATTTATTGAAAACCTCATAGCCGGAGTTCTATACATCCGTTTTGATTGATTCTAGAGGCTATGTTCTCGGTTTTGACTCTATTCTATTTTATATAAGTCTCAAGTCTGGTTGGATCAGAACACTTGTCACATTAACTTTGTTCGTTTATTTTATCTCTCGGTTTATTGGCTTAATCATCAAGGTGGGAAGTCATTCCCCACTTTTTAGAGGTTTTAAACGTTTTGAGGAAACTTGTGTACCTATAAGTATTTACATATTATATATTATTCGAACAAGCAAACTGTAAGTGTTGTGTGTTATCAATTAAATGCTAATTGCTTAATTGTGTAATTGTTTACTTTATCGCATTCAGAGAGGTCTATCATAATCACATTATAGTATGATCATACGCCATCTTAGTAGCCAAAGTGAAATTCGCATGGCAATAGTCAACCAACACCCACATTTGCAAATGCTAGTCATAGTAGCCAATGCCCGATTCGCAAGGCAATGGTCAACTGACACAATTATTTGCTCATGGCTTGATTGATTTATACTTACAATATCAGTTTTGCTCATTTTACTTATACATTATTGTTAGTGTCAAAACTTGTGACTTTTCTCACTCAACCTCGTCTTAACAAATCTATATTATTTTGTACGCATTTGCAGGTTATCATTTGGTTGAAGCTAAGATGAAGAAACATTTAGAGTGACCTTAGTTAATGAAATAAAAGAATATTTGTGTACTATTTTAGTAATTTATTAAACTTCATGTACTTGATTGAAATTTTGTGAGAAATAAATAATTAGATATTGTCATATTTAAATTGTATGATAGTACTTTGTGAGCTGTGAACCAACGGTTCGCACCCCGGCATTTCCGCCTTAGGTTGGGGTGTGACAAAGATGTTTGAGTTCTTGTGACTTCACGGTGGTATAATGCTTCATTGGGGGTGGCGGTTTCTCTTTTTTCTTCTTTCCTTAAACAGTTACCATGGTAGGACCTTTGTTTTGCTTAGCACACATGATTTTATAATGGTCCAATGGGTGTACCCACTGTGGCTTTATCTTTTTATCAGGTAAACTTAATTGTTTTTTGGTAGTGAGGAACTGAGGATGTAGGTTCAATTTGTTTAAAAAGATGACGAATGTCAAATAAAATGGAAAGAAAGTATTTTTTTAACGCAATAAAGGAAGTATTTGTTAACATTATTGGGGCTCAGGAATGTAGGCTCTTGTACTGATTATAGCTCAAGTATCTAAAACACAATAAATCACATTCACCCTCTTTTCAATTCCAGTGCAAAGTCTTAACGCGAATCATCTCGGTTACTGGGGTTTAACCCGGATTTGAGTGTTTAGGACTGATGACCCGACCCGAAACCGAAAATTATGAGTTTTGAGGATAGAAATAAAACAAGGAACTGTAGGGTCGGTTCGGATTCAGGTATTTAGGATCGGTTTTCTCGGGTTTTTCGGTCCAGACTCCGGACCTAAATATGCTCACTCCTAATTCATTCTCAATATGTTACATTTACAAATCGATTATACTCATGTAACTGATATAGGTCGTATATCGTAATAAACTGTTAGCTTTGACAGTTTCAGTTGCACTAACTGCTTTTTATTATTTAAAGCATCCATCAAGGCATCGTGTTATGACGCTAAATAAGATTTCATCATTTGAGCTAAATGACGTTGCTCACCCAATCGAAATAGCTTCCCATGATACAGAAAAGGTAAATACTGAATCCATTACCGTTTTTTGTTTAAACAGTCCAATAGCAAATCAAAGAAGGAATCATGATGGAAAAAAATATACATATATAGGTAGCATTATAATAATATTTAGGTAGCTGGTAAGTATATCCTTTTTTAGCTAAATGTGTTTTAAGTTCTTCACACATGGTCATGGAAAGTGTGACAACTAGAACCAACTAATTATGGTGTGCTTTTGCTTTGGTTACTAGATGCCAAACAGAGTAACAGAAATGTTTGAGGACACTAGCAACTTGATCCTGCACTTCTTTCGTTTAGTAAATGTGTTTTTAATAGGCAGGAGTCGATACATGTAATTAATTATGTGCGTGACTTGATTATGAATAATGTTAGTTGATTCCGTGTTACTGTTCAGTTCGGTTTTTACCAGCCGGTAAAAACAGTTTTCATATTTAACTTTGGGTTAAAGTTTAACAGAAAAGATAAAACAAGTTGCAAGCCAAGTGGACTGAAAATTCAGGTTGCTTGCTTAAGTAAATCTGCAGAAGATAACAAGTGGGTAGGATAAGGGTGTAAGATCAACTTGTGTGTCAAGTAGTTTTGTGTTTCCCACTCTATAAATAGAGGAGTTTGTTTATTTGATTATGTACCACTACCATTACTACAAATAAGTTTTGATAAGAAATACAACAACAAAAGTAAGTAGAAATCTGGTCCATATTTTCTGTTTTGATTTTCTAGTTCAAGATCCAATTGTGACCAACAATTGGTATCAGAGCCTTGCTCATTGATCCAACCAACTGTTAAACTGGTCCAGAAAAACACTACAGCCACCACCAATCACATAGGTCGAAGGTGTCGGCCTGTTCACCAGCCATAACCCCTATTCCAGCCCAGAATCTGATAAAAAACGAATCTGACCAGCACTCCGTATGGCTGATTCAAGCAGCAACAGCAGTACCACCGCAGATCGAAACTCAGTTTCAGCAGCTGTTACAATCAGAGAAGTTGGGGGAACAACATCGTATCAATGTCCGTTACTAAGTATAATGAACTATACCTCTTGAGCTATCAAGATGGAGTCGTTCATGGATGCCCAAGGAATATGGGATGCCATAGAACCACCTGAAGGAGATGACGTGGATGTCAAAGTCAGGAAGAAAGCAAGGGCTTCCATCTTCCAAGCGCTGCCGGAAGACATCTTGTTGCAAGTTGCATGTCACAAGGAGGCTAAGGACGTGTGGAACGCCCTTAAAGTTCGGTATCTTGGTGCTGAAAGGGTACAAAAAGGTCGGATTCAAACTCTTAACCTAGAGTTTGAATTATTGAGCATGAAGGAGGCTGATAGCATTGATGATTATTCTAGCAAGATTGGTGGGATCGTGTCCAAGTTCCAAACACTTGGAACGACGATTAAAGAAAAAGTGCTAGTAAAGAAGTTGTTGACTTTTGCACAAACCAGATTTCTTCCTATTGTTGCTATAATAGAACAGTATTCTGACCTGAATACTATGCCATTTGAAGAGATCGTCAGACGACTCAAAGCATACGAAGAACGTATCAAACCCATTGGAGCAGCCAAAGACTCTTCAGGTCAGTTATTACTAACCAGATCTGATTGGCAAGAGAAGCACAGATCTGAGACGAAACAAGTCGGCAGAGGTCGAGGATTAGCTCCGATCAATCACCGTGGTCGTGGTCGAGGTCGCGGTAGACTTGGCAGCTGCGGACGAGGAGGTAGACATCCCTCGAATAATAATCAAAGGCCAGAACAGGCTGATCAAAATGGCAATAGGTGTTACAACTGTGGCAGGCTTGGTCACTTTGTAGCCGATTGTCGGGCTTCGAGAAGAACTGAAGGCGAAGCTAATTTGGCAAGGGAGGATGATGATGCTACTTTACTAATGGTAAAGTCTCCACAAGATTTGTTAATGTTGAATGAAGAAAAGGTGTTTCCTAGTGAATATGCCAAAGACAGTATCGAGAAAGGCGTTTGGTACTTAGAGAATGGTGCAAGCAACCACATGACCGGTGAACGAATTTACTTTAGTGAACTCGATGAAAAAACGATAGGGCGTGTAAAGTTTGGAGATGGTTCGGCAGTTGAAATCAGAGGCAAAGGGTCGATTCTTCTTCAATGTAAAAATGGCGATCAAAGACTCATAACTAATGTTTATTACATTCTAGATTTATGTAATAACATATTGAGTCTTGGGCAATTTGATGAGGTTGGATGCATGACAAACATTGAGAATGGTTATCTCTCACTCTATGACCGATCGAGTGCGGCGTTAATGAAGGTCAAGAGGTCTCTAAACCGGCTCTATAAAGTGTGTCTTCATGTTGTTTTACCAACCTGTTTATTTTCTAAAATGAACGAGACAGCTTGGATTTGGTATGCTTGTCTCGTGCATTTAAACTTTGATGTCATGAGAATGATGACACAAGAAAAGTTGGTGATTGGGTTCCAAGCATAAACCACAAGTCACAACTTTGTGAAAGTTGTCTGGTCTGGAAGCAACGAAGGCTCCCATTTCCGTCTCATGCCTCGTATCGAGCAAAACAACCTCTTGAACTAATACATGCAGATCTTTGCGGTCCTATTACACCTTGCACACCATCTAGCAACAAGTATTTTCTGTTGCTTGTTGATGATTTTAGCAGATTCATGTTGGTATACATGATAAAGTCGAAAGATCAAGCTTTGGAAGCATTTGCTAAGTTCAAGAAATCTGTTGAAGTTGAAACGGGTTATAAAATCAAGGCCCAGAACGGATCGTGGAAGAGAGTTTGTGTCCACAAACTTCGAACAATTGTGCAGCGAAGATGGTATAAATCGGTACTTAACCGCACCATACACCGCAGCAAAACGGTGTAGTTGAACGAAGAAATCAAACGATACTTGGAATGACAAGATCGATGATGAAGGCATTAAAGCTACCACAATGGTTGTGGGGAGAAGGCGTACAACATTCTGTTTTCATCTTGAACCGAACACCCACAAAATCTTTGGGAAAGAAGACCCCATATGAAGCGTTAAAAGGACGAAAGCCGAATTTGGGACACTTGAAAGTGTTCTGTTGTACCGCTCATGTTAAAGTACCCACGGTTCAGTTAACAAAATTGGCAGACAGAAGTGAATCTATGGTGTATCTCGGGAGTGAACCGGGAAATAAAGCTTATAGACATTACAATCCGAGAACCAAACGGGTGTGTGTAAGTAGGGATGTTCGCTTTGAGGAAAGCAAGCCATGGAAATGGGTCAAAGAACTCGAGACAAACAAAGAAGATTGGGTTGAGTTTACCATTGAAGATGAAGCCCAAACCACCGGGTTTGGTTCAGCCCAGATTTCACCCAACCAAAGCGAGATAGCTGTTGTCCAAAATGAACACAGCGGGCCTGGTTCTATTACTGTGACCAGCAGCCCAACAGCAGAACATGACAGTCCCTTGCAGAACAGTCAGCAGGCTGATTCAGGCAGTTTGGACAGCCCGGATAGCCCATTTAATGACCAAAACAGTCCGAACAGCTATGTATAGCCCTGTTTATCATATGTGAGCCCAATTTTTAGCTCATGTTATGATGACACCCCTGCCCAGGGTTTTCGACAGCTGAATAATGTTTATTCAAGAACCCAGTCATTGCAACAAATCCCGTTTAACCCACCTCGATTTGAAGACCCAGACCTGCTGTTACTTAATGAAGAACCGGGTTCATTTAGTTAGACCAAAGATAGCAAGGAGTGGATAATTGCTATGCAAGAAGAATTAAATTCGATTGAGAAGAATGGCACTTGGAAATTGGTCCAACCACCCAAAGGTGTTAGACCAATTGGTCTAAAGTGGGTCTACAAAGCCAAACGAGACGCCAAAGGTGACATAACTCGTTACAAAGCTAGACTTGTAGCAAAGGGCTATGTTCAAAAGCACGGTATCGATTATGATGAAGTATTTTCTCCGTTACCCGAATGGAAACCGTTCGGTTACTTCTTTCTCTAGCCGCATGAGATGGGTGGGAAGTTCACCATCTTGGTGTCAAAACCGCATTCCTTAATGGAGAACTGTAAGAAGATGTCTATGTATCTCATCCTGAAGCATTTGAGAAACCGGGAAAAGAGCACCTCATGGATAAGCTATCCAAAGCCTTATATGGCTTGAAACAAGCTCCGAGAGCTTGGAATTCGAAGCTGGATGCAACGCTAAAACTGCTTGGTTTTACTCGTTGTCCAAGAGAACATGCCGTGTACAAGAGATCGCTAAGGCTGGTCCGTTAATTGTGGGAGTTTATGTGGATGATTTAATCATCACAAGGCCTTGTAAAGATGAGATAAATGCATTCAAAAGAGAGATGCAAGACAACTTTGAAATGAGTGATTTGGGATTGTTAACTTACTACTTGGGAGTAGAAGTTAAACAAGACAAGACGGGTATTACTTTGAAGCAAGCAGGTTATGCCACGAGAATTCTCAAAGATGCAATTTGTGAGAATGCAATCCTACAAAATGTCCTATGGACCCAAATCTAAAACTCGGGAAAGATGAGGATCAAGAGTTTGTTTATGTCACTGAATATCGAAGAATAATTGGCTGTCTTCAATATTTAACACACACACGACTAGATATTAGTTGTGCGGTTGGTATAGCTAGTCATTTTATGGAGTCCCCAAGGACATCACATTCACAAGCTGTGAAACATGTGATGAGGTATGTGAAAGGCACAATTGATTTCGGGATTCGTTACAAGAAAAATGGAGATGCAAAGTTAGTAGGCTACAGTGACAGATCTCATGCGACTGATCGTATGGATGGTAAGAGTAGAACAGGAATGGTGTTCTATTACGGGGGTGGTCCGATAGCATGGTGTAGTCAAAAGTAAAATACAGTTGCTTTGTCATCTTGTGAAGCTGAATTTATAGCTGCAACCGCTACAGCTTGTCAAGCAATCTGGTTGAAAAGTCTATTAGAAGAGATGACTGAGAAAAGTGTGGAAGCTATAACACTACATGTGGATAACGAGTCTGCAATCTTGTTAATGAAAAATCCAGTATTTCACGGACGAAGCAAACATATTGATACTAAGTATTACTTCATCCGAGAATGTGTGGAAAAGAATTTGGTGAAGATAGAGCACGTGAGTAGAGTTGAACAGAAAGCCGATATTTTCACTAAAGCCTTACCAAGAGTCAAGTTTATCGAGATGAGGGAAATGATAGGAGTTGAAGACCTAACAGCTTTGAAGAACGGAATCAAGGGGGTGAATGTTAGTTGATTCCATGTTACTGTTCAGTCCGGTTTTTACCGGCCGGTAAAAACAATTTTCATATTTAACTTTGGGTTAAAGTTTAGTAGAAAAGATAAAACAAGTTGCAAGCCAAGTGGACTGAAAATTCAGGTTGCTTTCTTAAGTAAATCTGCAGAAGATAACAAGTGGGTAGGATAAGGGTGTAAGATCAACTTGTGTGTTAAGTAGTTTTGTGTTTCCCACTCTATAAATAGAGGGGTTTGTTTATTTGATTATGTACCACTACCACTACCACTACTACAAATAAGTTTTTATAAGAAATACAACTACAAAAGTTAGTAGAAATCTGGTCCATATTTTCTGTTTTGTTTCCTAGTTCAAGATCCAATTGTGACCAACAAATAACATCCAAAAGAGAAAGATTAAATATTATTCAAAAACAACTATTGTTGGTTGATGGTGAATACCGAAAAACAAATAGGTATGTATTTGTGAACAATAAACAGTTAAAGTAGGAGCTTGCACTATTATATATACCTTTACAAACTTTTATTTGAGCTCGACCCATTAATAAACCATAGCCGACTTCGACCATTTGAGAAGATAACCTGAATCAGATAAACTCATTTGTTTTAGACTATTTGACTGATGTGGTATTTATGCTCATTTGTTTATTTAACGACTTGAATTGCTGTCGTTGTTAGTTGATACTCAACCTTGGCATGGAAATTTTGGACTTTCTTACCCTGAGAGAAATAAGATAAGATAGGAGAGCTACTCACGGAGCTTGCTTCTAGAATTGTGCCACTACATGCATGCATTGTGTCAATTACAAGTATCACTATTACTCTTTACCGAGTAGGCCTGTAAATGAAACGAACGTTCGGTGAACTTTCGTGAACCGTTCAAATTCGCTTATGTTCGTTTATTAACGAACAAGAAAATTTTTTTTGTGTTCGTTTAATTAAACGAATGAACATGAACACATGTTCTGTTCATTCATTTATGTTCATGAACGTTCGTTTATGTATGTTTCTTTATGTTCGTTTATGTATTAATAGAAAATAATTAAATATTTTCTAGATAGGTCATCGGCTTAAAGGTTTTATATTTGTTAATTTGTGTTCATTTAAGCGTTTTCGTTTAAGTTCGTTTATATTTGTGTTCATTTACATTTATTCATACATGTTCGTTTATCTTTGTTCAGTTATGTTCGTTTAGATTTTAAACAAACAAACACAAGTGTCTATCTTTAAATAAACGAACATGAACGTAAATATTTGTTCGATTAAGTGTCCATGTTCTTCTATAGTTAAATGAACGAACTTGTTGGTGTTCATTCGATTTGTTTATAGCTTTCATTATTCACATTGAAGAATACATCGGTCTCAATCTCTAGGCTCTGCCGATTTTATTTGCGTTCGTTTGTGTTCGTGAACACATTAATTTTCTTAATGAACGAACACGAACATAAAATCTTGTTCGTTAAGTGTTCGTGAACATATTATTTTCTTAACGAACGAGCATGAACAAGGCCTTGTTTGTGTTTATTCGGTTCGTTTACAGCCCTATTACCGAGTAATGCAAACTACACAAATTATTTTAATAAAAAAAAAGAAAAAAAGTAGTTGACTGACACATATAATGCTCTATTTGTTTTACAATGTTGGGTTTCGATGGTGATCAGTAATAAAAATTATTTATTAAAACCCGGTTCAATAAATATGTCAGATAATAATTAATCAAATTAATTAATATATGCGCAGCGAAATTTTAAACGAATAATCAACACTTTAACGAACCTGACAGGATCCAGTTTCCAAATCATACGGTAAAAATAAACAATTTACTATTAACTACCGATGAGATTTGTGGTTAATGATTAACCGTTCGGACCACCGATGTACAACATAATGACGTTAGGTGACAAACCAAACACTAACACGTGGCGGCTGGTGGCGCATGATTGTGGCCATGGCGGCTGGAGGGTAGTGCTGGTCGGGCCGTCGGCCGGGGCACGTAATTTTTAAGGGCCAAAATTTTTTGTATCTATATTTTTATGTATACATTTAAAAATATAAAACTTATAAAATGTTAATTGCTCTTTACCATCTTATAATTATTGTGCCCAAAATTCTTTTTTATCCATAATCTATTAAATCAAGTTTAAATTATTGAACCCAAACTAAAACTAAAAACTAAAAAAAATAAATAAAAACCCGATGCAAAATAAAAGAAAAAGCGGTCGATTGAAATTTCTATTTGGTTTCATCATTCTTTTCGAATGGTGAACAACGACCAACCAGCCAACCACCACTGTTGGTTCGCTGTTAACCACCAGGCTCCTCCACAATTGACCAATCTAGCCACCAAGGACCAAGCTATTTTTTTTCCAATGTTAGGAGAGTTTCACGAATCATTGGTTAATCGTTAGTTATTATGGTATTTGATTTTAATAATATATTTTTCTATGTTTATTGTTATAACATTAAGTCTTGTTTAAAAAAATTAGCTTATATATTTCGTCACTCGTTAAGGCTATGGGCCTTTTTATTTTGGCTCGGCCGAGGTATTTAAATCCTCGGAGACGGCCTTGATTGTGGCAGCAACAGTTCCGGCAGTAGGTGGTGGATTACGGTGGTTCCAATGTACAACAGAGGACATCAATGAGATGCGGCAGGCAAGCAGACGCGGCTGCGGCAGAGCGCGGCGACGGGCTTGGCTGTGGCTGTCACCATTGGCTTCTGGTAGGTGTTTGGCTATCGGATAAGGAGAGGGAGCGATGACCCGGTATGGCTTCGTGAATCTGAAAGTTCACATAGGTATCACGCCATGCTTTTTTTTATTACGGCACCTTCATCTTGTGTTCCAAGAAAAATAGTTTAGATTTCAATAAACATTAGGGTTATAATGATAATTCCATTATTATCAAATCCTAACCGGGCTCCAAAGTCTAACTTGGTCCAACTCTCGTTTAAAGCCCGGACCACTATATTACTTATAATCGTTATAAATAATAATTATGTCATAATTAGATTTATATAATTATACTAGATAATTAAATAAATGCAATTCTATTCGCTATTCGTTCGTCATTACCGCTTAAACGAGTTAAGCGGATCTCATGTTCGTTGCCGAAGGTGTAACTCTTACGGGTCATAGCTCGGTCAGTCGCGTTAACTTACTCGAATTGGTCCATTATTTCCAACAGTCTCCCACTTGGACGGCTTTCGATTAAGCTCCTTAACGCTGACAGCCAGCAGTGTGCTAGCTACACACGGCAGCCCCCAACAAGGTATGACATTTAAAGTCATTAACCAAAACGTATAGGAACATCCTGTTGCAAGACAATGAGTTTATGGTAATAATTGTCATTTATCCTTTCCGTAAAAGACATCATTGAACAATTAGATATGGTTCAGATTCAATATCACATGGTGTTCAATTATTATTGTTCTCATTCTAGAATCCAAATGGTCCAATCGAACACATAGTAAGTTTGAGTAAGGCCTTACACTTCACCAGTTTGAATCAACGAGGGCGCCACAATGTCTAACTGTTACATATAATGTAAGAGTATAGAATCCCATCTTAACTAAATACAACTCCCACTGAACTTCAAAACTACTCCCAACCAATGCCTTTATAACTGGTAGTTACGCGACAGCGGTTGACAATGATCAAAGAATAGTCTTTGGTAAAAGAAAGTTCTGGTATGTATCTCAGGTCAGAGGATACTAAATGAGTGTACCTAAATCAAAACGTCTTATGACTAAGATCCATGAAGATGATTTGATGCGAGTCATATACAACATCCTTCATAATGAGGTCCGTGAGTTTGAAGTCAACTCCTTGAGTCCAAAGTCAGAATAGTCTTAATTCAGAGTCGTTCAATGAGTCTGACAGACTGCGAATAATTTAGAATACAATATTCATGGATTAACAGTATTAGAATCGGATACATTTATAATATTCAACATTTTTTATTTAACCATTAAATCAAAAGTGAACTCAAAATCATATCTGTTTAAATGTTCGTGCATCTAAATAATAAATCAAAACATATGGTTAACTAATCTAAGACTGATAGCATCCCTGAGTTGGTCATGCTTGTCCTGTCGGTTTAGTGAGCATGTCTGCAAGGTTTTGATCTATGTTTATTTTGGCTTATTATAATGCCTCTTCATTCCAGTATTTCTGGTATATAGTGGAACTTACATAGAACATGTTTGGCCCTGTGATGAGATCTTGGCTCTTTGGCTTGAGCAATGGCTCCTATGAGATCACAACTACGTCGATTTGTTTCCAAACTTGGAACCATATCGAGGTCAGTTATGAATTTCTTCCTTCAAGCAGAATGTGAGAGAGAAACATCTCAGTCACTCTCAAAGTTAGCGTTAGTGTAACACCTTGTAGTAAGCTCCTCTTCCACTCATCCAAACACTAAGAACATATCTTTGATTCTTCTCAAGTACCTTAGAATGTTGTTTACCACAGTCTAGTGGCCAACGCCAATTCTTTGCTGATAACAGCTGGTTAAGCTTAAAGAATATGAGACATCAAGCCTAGTGTATAACATAGTGTACATGATAGAACCAATTGCTAAAGCATATGGAATTACTTGCATATGCTTAGGTTAAATGTCCATTGAAGGAGATTGCAATTTTTTCAACATGGTTTCTTTAACAATGGGAACTCCACCTTTCTTGGAGTTTTCCATCGAGATGCGTGTCATTACTTTGTCTATGTATGTACTTTAACTTAGCCCTAGAAGCCGCTTATATCTATCTTGGTAGATCTTGATTCCTAGATCTAAGGTCCTCGACCCTGGGTGCCCTACTCTTGCTCGGGTTAGATTAACTCATTCACATAATTCAGAAATTAGAGTTAATTAAACATTTAGCGGAAAATAAACGTCAATCATTTTTACATACACAGTACTGGTTTAAACCAAATAACGTAAGTCTTAAACATTAAACATAATTAACACGTGAATTTTCTTCATAACGATGCCAGTCTTCATCTTATTACCACGTGTCTCCATTAGGCAACATGCCTCAACCTACTCACCTGCGTGCATACTAAAAGTCAGCTATGCTGAGTGAGTTATAGTTAATCAATTAACATACAATACATTCACGTTCATACTTATAAGCGCCTGGAGATACGTATTTCGTACATTACTTGCTATTACTCATTCATATATACTTTACGTACATACATACATATTTACACACTTCCTTTCCTACTTTCCTATGGTATACTGTAAACTATTATTAGGGTCTGGTCCCTCTATCTCAGATGTTTTTAGGGTCTGGTCTCTTCTATCTCATATATTAATAGGGTTTGGTCTTTCCAATCTCAGGTATTATTAGGGTCTGGACCCTCCAATCTCAGATATTATTAGGGTCTGGTCCCTCCTGCCTCGATCTCAGATATTATTAGTGTCTGGTCCCTTTAATTTGCATAACCATACAACCATACAGGTCCCGTCAATCGTCCATACATTTGCTATCATACGTGCATGCTTCACATATCTTTCAATTGCTTATATAATAATTATATATATATATATAGGGTGGGATTTAGTGAAAACTACTCTTAAAGAGAAAACTTAAAAACTCCTAAAAAACTATTTTTAACTTTTTTAAAATTTTTTTTTTGAAATTTCTTTTTTTTCCCATTATTCTTATATGTTGTTATTGGTTCAAAAAAAAAAAAAACTTGTCAGTAACCTCGTCGGTATAGTGCGCATGTGTAATAGTGTGCATTGCATATATGCAAAAGTGTTCGTATTGAATAGAATACAACACTATTGTAGATATTTGATACATTATTGTATATATGTAATATAAGAGTAATACATACATCGAATACACATTAGTACGTATGTGTAATACAACATGTGCACCACATCGACTTTTATTTTATTATTATTTTTTTTCCATATAATACAACACTACTAGACATATACAATACACCAATATTGAATATATGCAATAAAACACTATTAAACTCAAAAATACATAGTAATACACATGTGTAATACAACGGTATCGCACAGTGATACGCTTGTGCAATACAATGGGGTTTTTTTTATTTTTTTTATTTTTTTCGAGTGAAATATAAGAAAACATAAGAATAATGGCTAAAACAAAATTTTGAAAATATTTTTTTATTTTTAATTAAAAATAATTCTTTAGGAGTTTTTAAGTTTTCTCTTGATCCTCTCCCTATATATATATACACGCACATTCATACGACATTCTATAATAATAACATTCAATATAATCATACACGTATCATACGCTTATTACTTAAGATAAGGGTATTAACTATGACATAGGAGTATGCACATAGCCCTGAAAAACGTTACAGAGAAAGGGGCTAGAACTCACCTGTAGTCGGTTCTGTTCGGAGTTAATCATAATTCCTTTCTTCATTTGAACTCGACTAACTGCTTATTAAAGTGCATGTATTAATCCTCTATTTTTAGTTATTTTACATTCAAAAGTTAACGGAGTTATCCTTTACGTTAACTGAACCGGTATAACCTTATCAACCGATTGCATTAGTTTAAGGAAACTTAACTTATATTTTATTAATTTATTAAATCTTAACTTTATTATTATTATGAAACCAATCCTTATAAGTTATGAATTGGGTTAATGGTTCTCAACGGTCTCTACAAGTTAACGGTTTTGTAACAAACTTTTAGGTTGTGATTTAACAAACTTATAACTTTGCCAAAGCTTAACTTTATATTTTAACGAACCGACTTCGTTGGTTTATATTCCTTAACGCTTTAACGAGTTAATGTTTCCTTTAGCGAGTTTGGGTTCGTGTCGGGTTTATATTTGACTCATGTTTGGTTTAAGTTCTCGTATATATTTCTTATAAGTTAATACTCATTTATGAATTCATTTCTTAACGAGTTGGTTCTCGGGTTCGGTTAAGTTACCTCATATACATATTTTTTATAAGTTAACAATTATTCACGGTCTTATATATTTATACTTTCATACAAGCTTTATAATTTTAACGGGTTCTTAAACGAGTCGGGCTTTAAGTTCAGATTATATTCTTATCTTATTCTTTTATTATTATAATTTATTATTATTATTATTATTATTATTACTTATTTATTATTATTTTGGTTACAACATTTTACCCTAACCCCCTCCCCTTCACTTATTTATAAAACAAGACCTCCCCTTCTCTCTCAATCTAATTTTCGGCCACCGCCACCCTCCTGCGGGAAATCATGGTGATGGGTAGAGGGATGAAGAGGAAGCCGAAGGGAGAAACTGCTACTAGAGAATATATATATGTGTGTCTTAGTCCAGCTGATCGAGTCTTAGAGTTTTCGCTTGGATTGAGCTATTCACGCATCCACTCAAGTCAATCCATTGACTCGAGTCCTCCTTCCAGTCAAGTTAGAATATAGTTGATCCGAGATGGGTTTAATCGAGCTGGCCTAATCACACTCGACTCGTAATCGATTCGAGTCCATACCTCAAGCCGATCTCCCTTTTCCACTTGCCTCATTGGTTGAGTCGAGTTCCAACTTTCAATCGAGTCAGTGATTTGACTCGAGTCCAGACTTTGAATCGAGTACCTGGTTTGACTCGAATGGGGATCGAGTCGACCATAAGCGAGTCGACCATGGTCGGGCCGATTCCTTGCTTTCACTCAAGTCCTGATTCCATTTGATTGTACTCATGCCGATCCCCTTTTTAACTTAACTCGACTCGAATTGAGTCGAGTCCCCTTAGCTCGGCTGACTTGGCTCGAACCCCATACTTTTTTCATTTGGCTCGAGTCTTCTTGGACCGAGTCCTCATATCTTTAGTTTACCTCTTTGGTCACCGGGTTTCGATTTCTATTCGAGCTACTTGGCTCGGACCCATGACCATTCAGTCTCCATTCATATGAACCGAACTCCTTGTATATTTATATATATATATATATATATATATATAGTTTTCTCATATTGTTTAAAACAAGTGTTACCCATTTTAAATGGTCTCCATTAAGTTCATTGGGGTTGGGTTCTTGATTCATTTATCTAACTCTCAAGATCCATTTCATTGTTACTTAACAATTTCTAAGAATAACAATTTCTAAGAATAAGATGAAGATGAAATGGAATTTGTAGATCTAAACCATAAAACTTACCTTTTAGGATTAGGTCTAGATTGAACTTGATTATCTTGAAGCTTTAATTGAATCTTCTCAGGATCTCGAATAATGAAAGATGAAATGTTTATGCATAGAGGGGTACCTGTGTGTGTGTCTGAGGTTTGTGATGATAATGGAATGATGAGGAGATGATTAATTAGGGTTTCAAGTTTCTTATATAGGCTAAGCCCAAGGCTTTAGGCCCATAATCGTTTCAAGCCCATTAACCATCTTAACATTATCCTTTCCCCTTAATATTGTTTAATTTGATTAAATAACGTAAAACGACACACGACTAAAATAAACTTATATTATTTATTTAAATAAATCTCAAAATGAGGACGTTACGCTAGAACATATGCAGGTTCACCAAGATATGTCATTGCGAAGCAAGATCCGAACCGGTGCTTTGTAACACCCGTAAATCTCGTTAATCGGCTCGATCGTTTATAAATGTTGGTCAAAAAGCCGGGGTTTCATCTTTCTAATTTAGAGTCTTGTAATACGTTTTAAAAGTCCGTTTGTCCATCCTTTTTTCCCAAAACATCCCCTCTTACGGCTTAAAGTATTATACTAGTATGTAACACCCGACATTTTCGTTTATCGGCATGCACGTTGTAGAGTTTGTATATTTATCGGGCTTGACCCGGCATTCTCCCGGGAGCTCCTTGCAAACCTCGTAAACGTTCTCACTTAACTTTCCACCCAAGTTGCTACATACTTCAATTTGGAGGGACTTGGATGTAACTATTTTATATCATAAAACAAAAGAAAACTCTAACCCTAAACCTATTTGCAGCCGTCGGACCTGGACCCCCCCTGCTCGTTTTTCTTCTGCCCAGCCAAGTTTAAGCCTTGAAAACTTCAATTCAAGGTTGGTTTTATGATTCCCCATGTCTTTTACACCTTAATTGATCATATGAACGCGCTTATTGTTCGTTAAGATTGAGTTTTGATGATAACAGCTTGCTGACAGATTCGTATACATTTATTGTAGGGTCTGTAACGCGATGTTAATCCACTGTTTTTGATCTATTCTTGATTCCATGATGTTCTACTTTGAGTCTAGTTTCTAGAAATGTATAATACGTAATTTTTGGACGAGATTTGAATAGGTTTTATGATTTTATAAAATCGAGTGTCAAACCTGATGCGGGACGACGGATTCTGGTCCGTCTTCCTGACATCATAACCTTTTTTCGACAAGTCTAAATTGGTTGGTTACACTTCTGGAAGTTAATATTTTGAGTTAGGAACCAAACCCAATTGGAATCGTTTAATTTGGCTGGGTAATGAATTTTATAAAAATAAAACCATTTTGTTGCGCAGCTGAAATAGCTGCACATACCTTTCTGTGTTAGAAGAATTTTTATGATTTATTTGTCCACTAGAAAAATATAATAAAAAATATTTTTATAAACTTAAGATATTTATGTAACACTGGTAAAAATTTAATAATTTAATTCCATGGTTTTCCTATGTAATAAAATACATCTTTACATGCTAAAATCTGCATGTTATATTCGTATTGATCAATAAGTTCGTTTTAGGCTTAACCGGTTGTTGCCCTTTCTCGCATCTTTCGGGGCTGTTATAATTGAAGTTCGTACTCCGTCATATTCTTAGGTATGTCACTTACAATATACTAAAATTTCATGACCAATGGAGGTGTTTAGGTCGGTCAATCGATTTTAGTTCGAAAACTAGGGTTTATTGGGTGTAGGATTGGCAATTGTTGAGTTTGATGCGTTAAACGATCGGATGACCGACCGAATCATTTTGTACAGCCCTAGGGGAGTTTAAGGGCTATGGGAAAATTATATTTTTGATGCACGGGGCTGTTGGTGTTAGTGCTTCGTCAATCGAGTCGGCGGTGCGTGAATTTTCGTTTAAACGTTAAAGTAAGAGTTGTAAAAAGGAACCGTCAACCCTATCAACTAGGGTGACATAATCTTGATGAATGAAAATATTTAAAATGGAATTTGGTCCATTCGGGGCTGATTTGTTTAACAAATGGTTTTAAGGTTTATTTCGTGCGCATTCGACTCGATTTGATTATCGTTGGGCCTTAGGCCAAGGTGTTGGGCCTTGGGCCAAGTTGTTGGGCCTTGGGCCAAAGTGTTGGGCCTTGGGCCAAGTTGTTGGGCCTTGGGCCAAAGTATTGGGCTTTGGGTCAAGTGGTTGGGCCTTGGGCCAAGTTGTTGGGCCTTGGGCCAAAGTGTTGGGCCTTGGGCCAAGTTGTTGGGCTTGAAAGGCCCATTAGGCTAGAGTGTTCTTACAGTCTAGTTTAGTAACGCGTTGTGTATAATTTACAGGCCCTTGCTTGTGATTGTGCACTTAGGGATTTCCTAGCTCATTGCAGGTGTTCGGTTGATTCAGGTGAGTTCATGATGCCCTTTTTACTCTTTTACGTTTTGGGCTAGCATACACACCGAAATACAATTTTAAACGATTTTACTCGTTACAGTGAATTGAATATTTTTACATGGTCTTACTCGTGATGGTGCATTTTGAAAGCTATATTTGAATTATTTTATATGCCTTAGGATATTTTAGACTCGTTCATGGTCTTGTGTCCTTAAGGTTACATACATTATTGATGGTCTAGACTCGAGGATGTTAGTGGACTTGGCAGTAATTGAATATGAGTAGACCTATTTGTGTTTGCATGCACTGATGTTACGTGTTGGGTTGTACGTGTGCTCGACCTTGATGTTATTACTTGGATGAGATGTTACGTGTTGGGTTGTACGTGTGCTCGACCTTGATGTTATTACTTGGATGAGATGTTACGTGTTTGGGTTGTACGTGTGCTCGACCCTGATGTTATTACTTGGATGAGATGTTACCTGTTTGGGTTGTACGTGTACTCGACCCAGATGCTATTATTTGGACGGGGTATTTATAGGGATATAAATATATGGATGTATATATATGTCTAAGTATGAATACTTAGTGTTGATGATGGCCTAACTGTTTGTATCCCGTATTATATTTAAACTCTTAGAATGTTTTATAATCCCGTTTTATATTTAAACTCTGGGAATGTTTTATAATCCCATTTTTATATTTAAACTCTTAGAATGTTTTATAATCCCGTTTTTATATGTAAACTCTTGGAATGTTTTATAATCCCGTTTTTATATTTAAACTCTGTGAATGTTTTATAATCCCATTTTTATATTTAAACTCTTAGAATGTTTTATAATCCGTTTTTATATGTAAACTCTTGGAATGTTTTATAATCCCGTTTTTATATTTAAACTCTGTGAATGTTTTATAATCCTATTTTTATATTTAAACTCTTAGAATGTTTTATAATCCCGTTTTTTTTTTATATTTAAACTCTTGGAATGTCTTATAATCTCGTTTTTATATTTAAACTCTTGGAATGTTTTATAATCCCGTTTTGATATTTAAACTCTTGAAATGTTTTTAAACGAATTTATATAGGCTTGCTAGGAATGGTAGGCCTTGGGATGTTAAATATATATATATATATATATATATATATATATATATATGTATATACATTATTGCTTGGCCTATATTTGGCAATGTTGTAGTCGTTTCGACTACTGATGTTGTGTATGCCTACTTTGTGTTTGCTTGCACTGATGTTACGTGTTTGGGTTGTACGTTTGCTCGACCATGATGTTGAGCCGTGATCGGGTCAAATATATTACTTGGGGAAGACCCAGGGTGAGGAGGCCCGTATCTCGTGCTTGGATGTATAAGCTGTGACCGAGTCAAATATATTACTCGGGTTTGACTCGTGGTGGGGAGGCTCGTGTCACATGCTTAGGTCTTACCGCGTCCGGGTCAAATATATTACTCGAGTCTTGACTCGGGGTGGGGAGGCCCGTGTACGTGTGTTCGACGATGATTGTATTACTTGATGAATTATATATAATTTATTTTATTTATACCTTCTCTATTGTGTATAACTATAGCTTTGAAATAAAGTATGAATTATTGTTTATGAAAACTTGAACTCACTCAGCTCAAGCTGACTTTGTGTGTATGTTAGATTGACTTTCAGGTGGAGGACTAGAGATTTCCGCTTGGACGTGCTAGAGACTACTCAGACGGTTGAAGGCACATCTAGTCGAAGAATTAATAACGCAAACTGTTTCTTTTAAATTATTACCATAAGTATTTAAATTTTGGATTTTGGTCACCTTCCCGGGTTTTGGGAATTTTGATGTTATCTATTCCGCTGTTTACTACTCTGAAACGATTTTAATGAGATGAAGATTTCAAATAAAACAAATATTTTATTTACAATTGATTTTGGACACATGTACCCGTGTTTTGGGATTTTTGATACTTAAACTTTTCCGCTGTTATTTACTCTGAACTTGTTTTAAATACAAAGAATCGTTTGGTTTTAAATTTTTGTGAATTTGTGGACGTGATTACCAACTGTAGGATTCCCGGGATTTGGGGTCTTACATGCTTGACTTTCTCAAGCACAGGGTTGTTGTTTACAATGATCAGTATGTCATCCATATACAAGATGAGGAATGAGATAGTGCTCCTACTAGCCTCTCTATGAACAGAAGGCTAATCTTCATTATTGACAAAACCAAACTCTTTGATTTTCTAGTCAAAATACAGATTCCATCTGCGAGATGCTTGTTTGAGTCCATAAACGGATTTATTCAGTTTGCACACCTTGATCAACTTGATCACAGCCTTAAGTTTGAGTAAAGCTTTTTGCTATTAGCTGTGATTTATAGATGTATACATTTCCATGCATGTCGTTTTTTTTCTAAAAATCCACTTGCTCCATACTGCCCGACATTCAGGGGTAGCTTAACCAAGTTCCAGAGTTGATTGTCACGCATAGATTGCATTTTAGCATTCATGGCTTCTTGCCATGTCTTAGATTCCGGATCCAAGAGAGCAGATATGCAGTTAGTAGGTTTGTCATTAGACTTGACTACTAATAAGACTTCGGGACCATTCAGATGCTATAAGTATCTTTTAGGTTCTTTGCGAAGCCTACTACATCTACAAATGTTTGTGTTCATGTCTGATTTATCAGCAATAACTACTTGTTGATCAGACGCTCTGACTTTCTCAGCGGTTGTTTGTGGTTCTTGAATTTCTTCAAGATCGATAATATTATTTCCAGTTCCTCATTCAAGAATTTTTCTTTCTTGAGGAAATGGCCCATCCTTTTGATAGAAATTGTATTTATATCAGGATGGTAAACTAATAACCCCTTCGGTTATAGTATCCGATGAAAAGAACTTTTTCGCCACGAGGATCGACCTTGTTATCAGATTTGCTGGTGACATAAGCATCACATCTTCAAACTGTTAGGTAAGACAAATTGGATTTACACCCATGCCACATCTCATATGGGGTTTTGTTTAACTTTTTTGTCAGAGCTAGATTGACAATGCGTGAGGTGGTCATAAGAGCAAAACTCCAAAAGGAGTGAGCCAAGTTAGTTATAAAGATCATCGATCGAACCATGTTTAGAAGGGTTCGATTTCTCCTCTCACTCACGCCATTAAATTGGGGTGTGTTAGGTGGAGGGTGAGTCGTGAAAAATTCGACGCTCTTTTAGATGATGGATTAATTCGGAGCTAAGAGATCATCCACATCGATCAGATCGAGATGTTTTAATCTGTTTACGGTATTCAACTTTGTTTTAAGACTTTTGAACTTTTCAAAAGTTTCAAGTTTGTGTTTCATAAGAAAGACAAGCATATGACTGTAAGTATTAATATTAGAAAGAAATTAGTTTTCATGTTTTCTAGGCATGGTTCTGAAAGGGCCATATACATCAGAATGTGCATGTCCTAGCAAATCCTTAACTCGTTCACTAATGTGGGTGAAGGAGTCCTTAGCGAGTTTGCCAGCTAAGCAAGATTCGTAGTCGTCAAAGGAGTCCGGTCTGGTGGATTCAATAATCCCCTTGAATTGGAGCCTTTGAACTTGTGCCTTTCTTATATGGCGAAGTCGATAATGCCATAGAAATGTACCATTGATGCTTGATTTGATACGTTTAGAAAGATTATATACATTATTGTCTGTTTGAACATCTATGTCATAAATATCGTTTCGAGGTTTAGCTTCATAATAAAATGAGATTATTCAAGTAGGCATAAATAAGAATACCATTTAAAGCATACTTAAACATAGTTCAAAGAGTAACGAAACAAGCAGTTATTCAAGGTAAATGTAAGGCTAGATGGAAACATAAACGATTAGTGCCAGTCGCAAGAACTGGGACTCTCTTCCCATCACTGACTATGAATTCAATGTTTTCTTGCTTCAGTTCTTCTATTTTCAGGCTCTTGCAAGACATTACAATGTGGCTGCCACATTAGATATCAAATACCCATGTGTTGCAAGAAACAGTGAAAAGTTTAATAACATAAATAGAAATCCCTAAAGAGGAGAATTCACCAATGACCCTCTTTTGTCTAAGCTCGGACATGTACTTGGGTAAATACACTTTAGTGCCCCATCTTGTTGCATTCAAAGCACTGGCGGTCTTCTTGATGTGGCAGTGGTGGTTTTGAAACTTGCTAGTTAGTGTTGGTGGTAGATTTGGCAGCAACAGTAACATATTTCTTTCCTTTGCTGTTATAACCCGTTTCCTTGGGCTTGGGCTTCTTGACACCAGTAGATTTAACCATAAGAACTTGATTAGTTTTATTTGAAATATTCATCACTGTCATCACCCATGCATTTATATTGAAATTAATCACGAACTAGTCGTAAGAACTAGGGAGAGAGGATGAAATCCGCTACCAATTCATCTAGTAGGGGATAACCAAGTTTAGTCAGTGTACCATTTTTCTTAAGCACGTGAATACAAAAGAAGAGCTTCTTCGCCATCTTGAGAACCTGTCTCATATTGTCGTGCTATTCGAGAAAGGTGGTGTCATTCAACGTTTCTTTCTCATGTACATGCTTGAGAGGGAATGAGGAATTATTAGAAGACATATGATTAAATAAGCAAAAGAAATATATAGTATTCTTGATGATTTAATTCCTTTTATTATACCCAATTACAAGAATAGATAAGGAATTTTGAGAATCTGGCTTCCAGTTAGTAATGGTAGCTGTCGCACACAACATTATTAAGTGGTTAGGCAGACTGACAACGATTGACAATTGCGGATAAACACAACTCTCGAGTATGAGGCCTTTTAAGACAACCCTTGCCTAATTAAATACGTGTAGCCTCATCTATGCTCACCTTAGTCTTCAGACAGCTGTAGCAAGTGACAAAACAGTAAAGTAATAGTCTACCTAGTATAGTCACTTGTGAAAGGACCGGATGTGTCAATGAAACCCTTTCACCTTGAAGAGATAGGCTAGAAATCAAGTTCGGTGTTGTAGCTCCAAACATTAAAGTTTCACAGTATGCCTCAAGTGTAATTTATAGTAGGATGACATAGACTATTAATTTAAAATTTGGGATTTAATTTTAATATTTACCAAATAGAGCAAAATTCAATTTTACAGTATTTAATCGGGACAAAATGATGAACCATTTCATCTTTCAGGACACTTTGATTTAATAACGTATTAAAACTAAGTTTGTGGCGTAACCAATTTTAAGTTAATAGAAAATCTATTAAGTTATAAGATTTTGAAAATTAAATTTAGTTTAATTCACAACATAATTGGTTATTATTTATTTTAAAACATAATTTCCCAAGTTGTAAAACAACTTTTAGAACTTCTTTTAAAATGATCGTTTTTAATATTTTGAAACTCCTTTTGAAATACATATTGGTGTGAGGTCAGTTATAATATAACAGTTACAAAATATAAACAACCACAAAGCAATAAAAATATGTAAATCTATATTGCCAAAAATTTGTTCGATCTTGCTAGATCCTCTTAGCAAGACTGAACGGGTCACGGGGTCACAACACACAACAACCACAAGGATGGACTTGAGTGCATCCAATCGTCATCTTAAGCAACTCCCATCAACTTCGTGATTCATGTTTTGCCTCCTGGGTCTTTGTCTTCGGTTCTTCGTTTATTTCTACGGGTTTAACAATTTAAATTATGTAAGTAATAAAAAACTCAAGATATATGAAATACTCAATAAACATGCATCCCTAAATTACATTTGAATGATAAATCATTTCAAACTTTTGTATATCGATGACATTATTATAGTTTTTTTTCTTGTGGCCTATACCACGAAGTCATGCACAAAATATAATAACTCAGAAAAATCATACATACAATGAGATATTATTATGGGCTAACATATACCTAAATAGACTAACATATATACGTCTTCAAACTTTTACACGAATTGATTCTTCTTTGACCTGTTAGTAGTTTAAAAGAAGCCAAGATGCAGAAAATGTTACATTTTGAAATTTAACCTCTATAAAATAAAAAATATCATGACACAAAATATTGACTTTGAATCTAATCCGAAACCAAATTTTAAATTTCCAAAAATAATTCTTTTGATATGTCACCAAAGTCAGGATCCCAAAGATTTGTCACAAAGTCATGACCTGAAAGTTGAAACACACTTTGGCCCGTCAACTCTTTTTAAATAAAAATGTTTTTAAAAACCACCTCGACCTGCATCAAATTATGAATCGATTAACTATATTTTGCAGTAAAAAAACGTTGTTCCTAAACTGCCCATGCTAATGATTGTAACTTGAAATCATTCTTCTCCAAATTGTCAAAACGCTTGATTTAGTTTAACTAATCTATTGTAAAAAACTAACTATGACAATACTCTTTTGCACTTAGAAACTTATAAAATTCCGATGGTCGATTATTATTTTCTTAACTACTTTCTTGCTTTTTCACACCTCTTTGTTGATTAATAAAAGGCTACTTATAATAGTAATAATAATGATGATACAAATAATATTAGTAACAATATATTATTTTTATTCCATATTTATTATTAATATTTATTAGTTTGCATTTATTATAAGTATTTATTTGTATTTGTATTTGTATTTATTAGTTCACATGTGGTAAAGTGGAGGATTATACAGCCTTATGTAGTGCCACATAGGATAAAGAGGTGTTAGGAGATGCCATATGGCATTAGTGATTTTCTTTTATTACTTATGTAAGATGTAAGATGTAAAATGTATGATGTAAGATTTATAAAGAAAATACAATATTTACAAAATAAATAAATACTGTAATGGAAAAACCCCTAGCTATTACAACTTTAAACCGTCAATATGGTCAAAACCAAAAATCAAATCATCGCAAACAACCACAAAATACAGTTGAGCCTGATTTACATATTAAAAAACAATCACACAATAATCGGGCAAGCTTTTGGTCAAACAAAACAAACAAAATTTTGACCAAAATACAAATTTGCCCTAAAACTAATTGATTAGAAACTTTAAAAATAGTTAAAGTTTGTGTTCTAACTCCGGTTAAAAGATCGGTACCGACTCGTATGTTGTAACCAAGGCTCTGATACCAATGTTGGGTTTCGGTGGTGATTAGTCATAAAAATTGTTTATTAAACCCGGTTCAATAAATATGTCAGATAATAATTAATCAAGTTAATTAATATATGCGCAACGGAATTTAAACGAGTAATCAACATTTTAACGAATCCGGCGGGATCCGATTACAAAATCATACGAGCACGGTAAAAGTATATTATTTACTATGAACTACCAATGAGATAGAAATACCTTTTTGGTTAATGATTAACCATTAAAGACACCAAGGTGGCGAGGTAGAACATAACGACCTTAGGTGATGAACCTAATACTAACACGCGATGGCTGGTGGCGCATGAGTATGGCAGCAGCAGTTCCGGTAGCAGGTGCAAGTTGCAGTGGTTCCGATGTATAACAGACAGCAGTAGTAGGATGCAGCAGGCAAGCAAACGCGGCTGTAGAAGAGCACGATATCGGGCTTGGCTTTGGCGGTCACCGATGGCTTCTGGTGGTGTTAGGCTATCGGATAAGTAGAGGGAGCGATGACCGTGTTGCGTTTTAACAAGATTATCAAAGTCATAAAACCTCACTTTTATGAAAAACGTAGCGGAAATAAGTTTTAAATCTTGTTAATTTGATGTGTAAAAACCGATTTTATACATGCAAAACCCAAGCCTGGATCCAAATACGAAAAACATACTTACAAGCACATGCATGTCATTAGAAGTTCATGCATGTTAAACTACCTTTCAAGTAACCAAAACCTGGATGAAGGAGATGAAGAATGAAAGGCAAGAACTTGAATTTGGAAGCTCCTCAAGCTAGCATACCCCAAGCCTCCGACAATACACCTATTAGCTAGGATTTACACACTTGAAAAACCCTTGTTCTTGTTCCCTTCCTTTGGCCAAAAATGAAGGAGGAAGAAGGAAGAACGAGAGTGTTTTGTTACTTGTGAATTATTATAGAAAGAGAGAGTTGTGTGAGGTATTGAAGGCACCACCCATGAGTTCAATGAGTATCCTTGCATGTGTTATATTATCAAGAAGGAGAGAAAAGAGGAAGGGGGGGGGGGAGGGGGCTCTCTTAGCTCCTCCTTCAAAATTCAAAATCAAATTTTTGATATTATTTTCATTATGAACTTATGTTATAAATATAACAAATAAAATTGTTCCATAATATAACTTACATGCAAGATTAATCATGCCTTTCATATTGTTATTTAACCAACTTAAATAAAATCATATAACATCTTTCTCAAAATATAAATCATCCATATGATTTATTTATTTCATAAGTACAATGTATTTAGAAACCATTTTCAAATATCTTAACTGTTAATATTTATTTACTTATGATTATATCATGTATAAACAAATATTTTCAGTGTTTGTCTAGCTTGTTATTGGGTATGACCCGACTTGGATCATAACGTATTAGCCGCATCAATTATAATATGTGTCTTGGGCAGACCGAGTCCAACAATCTCCCACTTGCACAAGATACATAGAAGATTGATGCAAAGTAGCAAATACCGCCTAACTAAGGTTTACTACCCCTAATACGCATGACGAAGTGCCATTCAATAACATCATCCCCTTCAAGTCCCTTACTTGAAATGATTTAGGTGAATCTATCATTTATCCTTTTGTCTCAGATGTCATGTCAAATCCAGAGACACAGAGTGACCATTATCTGTTAATTTAACTTAGCAGGCCTTAGACATCTTATTCTCAACGAATAAGAGGGACAAATCCCCTTTTGACTACATATGTCTCTCACAATCACCTTGTACCATACCTGATCTTATACTTATGTACCGTCATGTTTCAGAGCAGCGAAGAACTAAGTCAAAGTATAATATTTGGTGAATATCAAGACCCAATATGTATCTCAGGTCGGAGGATACTATGATATTCGCCTTTCCTCAAATTTACTTATGATCAATCACAAAGATTCCATGTAGTAACATTTGAGAACGGGTCAGGCCAATATTTATATCCCATAAATATATATGAACCTTGGCAGCAACCTTTTGCTCTATATTCATACCTTATGAATATCCACCAATCCAAGTTCATAATAGTCTTACCTTCATACTTGTTCCCTCAAACATGAGCGACTATGGACATTTAGAATAACTAACTTATTCATATATTTAAACATGCTAAAATGGAACATAACTCAAAATATTATAATGATAAACCATAATCACATGAATGAGTGAAAATAACAATTGTTCCGATATCCAAATACAAAATAGATCAAATCCAATCACTAGAATATCAAAGTCCTAAGGCACAAGTGTGACCTTCATTCTTTGGCCTTACAAGGAGCTTCATGAGTGGATCCGTAATGTTTTGATCGGTGTGAACTTTCCGAATACATATCTTTCCTTTCTCAACTTCATCCCTTATGTAGTTGAACCTCCGCTCAATGTGCCATGTCTTTTGATGTGCACGAGGTTCCTTGTTTTGAGCAATCGCACCCTCGTTGTCACAAAAGATCTCTAGAGGGCCTTGAATGGTACGAACCACCCCTAGATAGGCAATGAATTTCCTTATCCATGCAGCTTCTTGAGATGCCAATGAGGCGGCGATGTATCCCGATTCCGTGGTGGACAATGCTACCACATCTTGTTTTGAGCTCTTCCAAGAGACTGCCCCACCATTCATAATGAAAACATATCCCGATTGTGATCGAGAATCATCTCGATCGGTTTGGAAACTCGCATAAGTGTAACCCTTTACAACGAGTTCCTCCTCACTAGAATCGTATATTAGAAACATGTCCTTACGCCTTCTAAGGTATTTCAATATACTCGTAACCTCCATCTAATGGCTACTTCCCGGGTTTAGTTGGTATCTACTTGTCATGCTTCAAGCGCATGACACATCCAGTCTAGTACATACAATTGCATATATAATGGATCCTATAGTCGACGCATATGGAACTCCATTCATTTTCTCTTGCTCATCCTTTGAGCTTGGACATTGAGATGCACTCAATATCATTCCTCTTTGAATAGGTGCCAAACCTCTCTTAGAGTTTTCCATCTTGAACTTCTTCAAGATATTTTCAAGTTATGTAATTTGGTTTAAACCTATCAACCGCCTTGATCTATCCCTATAGATCTTTATTCCCAAAACACCAAGATCTTTAATGGAAAAACAACTTCCAAGCCATGCTTTTACACCTTCCATGGTTGGAATACCATTCTCAAATAGTAGTATGTCATCAACATACAATACTAAGTAAGTGATGATGCTCCCATTAGCTTTCTTATACACACAAGCTTCATCGGCATTCTTGATGAATCCAAATTTCTTAACTTCTTCATCAAAACGGTGATTCCAACTTCTAGATGCTTGTTTCAATCCATAGATCGATTTCTTTAACTTGCATACTTTATTAGGATGTTGTGGATCAACAAAACCTTCGGGCTAAACCATATAGACATCTTCCTCAAGATGCCCATTTAGAAAAGCGGTTTTGACATCAATTTGCCATATTTCATAGTCATAATATGCGGCTATGGCAAACAATATCCTAATCGACTTTAGCATAGCCACGGGAGAGAAGGTTTCATCATAATCAACCCCTTGAGTTTGAGTATAACCTTTTGCTACAAGTCGTGCTTTATAAGTATCCAAGTTTCCATGCATATCGGTTTTTCTTCTTGAAAACCCACTTACTTCCAACCGGTTTGGAATTAAGAGTTGGTACAACCAAATCCCATACTTGGTTGTCACGCATGGATTGCATCTCAACGTTCATGGCTTCAAGCCATTTTGTCACAATTGGATTGTGACATTGCATCACGGTATGTGGTGGGTTCATCGGAATCTACCACATAGCATCCATCCATGAAAAATCCATATCTTTCGGGTGGATGACTAATTCTACCGGATTTGCGAACGTTTTGTGTGTCTTGATCAACCATTTGATCATTCGCAACAACCTCTTGTTGATTTCTAGTATCAACCAAACATGTATCGTCTTGTTGTTCTCGATCCTCCTCGAGTTCCACCATTCTACTAGTACCTTCCATAAGGAACTTAGTTTCCATGCACTCGGCCTTCCGAGAAACGAACACCTTTTGCTCGGTTGGGTTGTAGAAATAATATCCCATAGAGTCTTTGGGATATCCTACGAAGATACACTTAGTGGATCGACTTTCAAGTTTTTTTGGGTGTTGTTCTTGACATAAGACTCACAACCCCATACCTTTAAATATGATATTGATGGAGCCCTTCCATTCCATATTTCAAAAGGTGTTTTGTCCACTTTCTTGGTTAGGGACATATTTAGAATACGGGCTGCAGAAAGCAATAGGAAACCCCAAAATGATAGAGGCATTGTGCTTCTAGCCATCATAGATCGAATCATATCCAATAGAGTTCTATTCCTCCTCTCGGATACACCATTGTGTTGTGGTGTTCCCGGTGGAGTAAGTTGTTAGATGATCCTACGACTTCTAAGATGATCTCGGAAAGCATCACTAAGGTATTCACCTCCTCTATCCAAATTAAGTACTTTGATGGTTTTATTGAGTTGATTTTGTACTTCATTTTGGAAGATTTTGAACATTTCAAAAGCTTCATCTTTGTGTCTTAACAAGTACACATATCCATAACGACTATAATCGTCAATAAAGATAATGAAGTATCTTTCACCATTCCTTGTCATTTACTTAAAAGGACCACATACATCCGGATGTATGATACCTAATAAGTCCTTGGCCCTTTCGCTTGTTCCACTAAAGAGGTCCTTGGTCATCTTTCCATGTAATCAAGACTCACATTTATCAAATGAATCATCTTCACTTGATTCCAAAAGTCCATTCTTTTGAAGTGTGTGTATGCGGTCTTTGTTTATGTGACCAAGACGACAATGCCAAAGATAAGTCCTACTCAAATCCATTTTGAGTTTCTTGGTGCTTGATTGGTACAATGTGTTATCATAAGATGTGTTATCACGAACCAACTCATAAATGCCATTAGACGGCATCGCTTTAAAATAAAAGACATCATTCATAAAAACACAAATTCAATCGTCCACAAATTTAAAATCAAAACCATATTGCCTTAACAAAGAAACGGAGATAATATTCCTAATCAAACTAGGAGCATACAAAACATTATTTAAAATAACTTCCAAACCATTTGGGAGCTTCAAAATGTAGTCCCCTTGGGCTTCGACAACAACCTTCGCTTCGTTGCCCATGAAGAGACTAATATCTCCCTTCTTGAATCCATCACTTTCTTTGAACCCCTGCAACAAATTGCAAATATGAGTTCCACATCTGATATCCAATACCCATGTGTTAGAGGAAATAATATTAAGATCAACATGAATCATGAAATTTGTAACTGAGGTTTGCCCCACATCCCTCTTAGCTTTCAACTCCTTTAGATGGGTTGGACAATTCCTCATCCAATGCCCTCTCTCCCCACAACCAAAGCACGGATCCTCCGCACAAACCTTTGGCTTCTTTTCTTTTGGTTTGGGTGGTTCCGCTTTAGCCTTTCCCTTGAACTTACCCTTGACTTGTCCCTTACCTTTGCCAACCTTTGCCTTGGGTTCTAGGTGATGCCTCTTCCTATTTCCTCCTTCATTGATCGTGAGAACGGGTAAAACCCTCTTACCCATTCCCGTCTCGGCCGTTTTAAGCATTGCGTGAAGCTCACCAATGCTTTTGTCCCATCCATTCATGTTATAATTCATAACAAAAGTCTCAAACTTTTGGTTAGGCCATTTAGGATCAAATCCGTGGCTAACTCTTTTGAGACGGGATAATTTAACCGTTCAAGATGATCAATGTGGCTTTTCATTTTAAGCACATAAAAGGAAACTGATTGGGTTTCTTCCATACGACATGCATAAAGCGCTCGAACCGTTTCACCCTAGCTTGTGGAACATTTCTGTAACGTCCGTTAATTTCGGTTAAGTGTTGGAAGCAATGTAGAGTTTGTATAGTTCTCAGGTTTGTTCCGGCAGGCTTCGAGGACCCTCTTGTTATTCCCGCAAGTTAAATTACTTAACTTTTCATCCTATTTGCCGCATACTTCAAACTTTAAGGGCTAGAGTGTAACTTTTTAATGTTATAACAAACCCAAGCCTCTTCTCCCCTTGCTGGCCGATCGGACATGTGCAGCAGCCATGGACCTGTGATTTTTCTTTTTTCCAGCCATCATTAATGCGTAAAATTCCAATTGAAGGTTAGTCTTATGTTCCCTCCCTAGTCTTTTACACCTTAATTGGTCATATTTACTCGCTTATTGATCGCCAACTCGGGTGTTGTAGGCATACCAAGTGGCTGTCCATTCAAGCATTTTCGGGACTGTTTTGATTGAGGTTTTTGCACCAAAATCGTCCTAGGTATGTCTAGTATATCATACTTAAAAATCATGTTCATTGGGACTGTCTAGTATATCATACTTAAAAATCAAGCGTTTTTCGGGACTGTTTTGATTGGTGTTCGTTAGATTGGTCAACTAGTTGTAGTTTGAAAGATTGTGTTCGGTTGGCTAGAATTGTTGATTTTTGCGTTTAACGCGAGGGTTGAAGTGGTTAACGATCAATTCAGCTCGGGTGAACCTGGTTTGATGCCCCCTTTTTACTCTTTTAAGATTTTGGTGAATACGTGTCTTGTGTCAGGTGAGTTCATGATGCCCCCTTTTTACTATTTCAAGATTTTGGGCTAGCATGCACACCTAAGCGTTTTGCTTGATGAATTGTTTAAAAGTATTTTGGATGGGCTTATTTGTATAGGGTAGGCCTTGAGATGATACTATCGTATGTATGTATGTATGTATGTATGTATGTATGGCCAATATTTGGTGATGTTAATAGTCGTTATCGACTACAGATGTTACGTATGCCTACTTTGTGTTTGCATATGTTGATGAGATGTTACGTGTTTGGGTTGTACGTTTGCTCGACCCTGATGTTATTACTTGGATGTTATATATATATTTATATATATAAGGATGTACTTATAAAGATGTTTATATATATGTATGTATATATATATACATATATAAGATTGATTATTTATCGATGATGATGGCTTAACTGATGTATCTCTTTTACTTTTAAACTCTTGGAATGACTATTATGATTATTATTATAGATGTCATTTATTAAAACTTGAACTCACTCAGCTCAAGCTGACTTTGTATGCATGTTAGTGTGAGTTTTAGGTTAGGAGATGGATGCAATACCGCTTGGACGTGCACGGAGCTATTTGGACGGTGAAGGGCATGCTTAGTTGAGAGTTTTAATAATAAAATATTTTTCTTTTAACGTATTATTAAATACAATTCAATTTGGTTTTGGACATAATTCCCGGGTTTCGGGAACTAGTTTTATTAATTATGATTTTCCGCTGAATTATGCTCTGAATTGGTCATTTTAATATAATAAACTGTTTTTGGGTTAAGTATTTTTCTAAACATTTTGTATGAATACCAACTGTAGGATTCACGGGATTTGGGGTCTTACAATTTCCTTAAGTTGGGTGATCATGTCATATGCTTCATGAAGTTCAAAATCCTTTTGAATCTCGGGAATCATAGTTCCCAACATGAGGCAAGAAACTTGCACCGAATCTTAGTTGTGTTTTACCCAATCGTTATAGTCATCGGTATCGGTATTGTAAACGCTAGGTTCATCTGGAATAGGATCCTCTCATACCTAGGATTTCTTTTCTTGCTTGAGAACGATTCTCAAGTTTCGATACCAATCCATAAATTTGTTATAGTTTAGACGATCCTTATCGAGTATAGCTCTTAGTGATAGGTTATGAACGGGTGGGATAATAGTGTTAGGTGGATTGTTGATTACGGCCATCTACAAATTTAACAAAGCTCAATTCTAGTACTTTCGATGTCAATAATTAATTTTAATCGTTAATACCCTTTATGTCTCCTAGACAATTAACGTTTAAAATCTAGAACCCAACGTTGCATTTATATAATTGTTAGGTAACCCCTATCCTCCAATTTAAATTAACAAGGTAGTCAACTTCTGACGATTGCAACCCTTTGAAACTTCTAGTTTTATGGGATCGGTAAAATATCTAATGTTTAGTTGGCATGTTTAATCCCATCAACACCATTGTACGCCATGCTTCGGTGACCTTATTCACATGGTTTCCAATTTAAGTCGCCCTTCTTATACACACGTGTGAGTTTACACACACAAGTGGTTAGGTGACCTTTATCCCACAAATATGGTAAACCCACCTCAAACTCACAAGTTTTCTTCAATGTGGTTAGGTGACCTTTATCCCACATCAAGTTCCCAAGTCATTCGAGTGTTGTTTAAAAGGATGGTGTTTGACTTATTTTATAAAAGTGATTTTCGTTTTCTAAATTCTAGTTTGGAAATTAAATTATGTACCTTGCATTTGCATGCATTCAAATGTATAGTACTTAGTTGAAAAGCCCATTTTCAAAGTTCCTATTAATAAAACCCATTTTATTATGAAATCATTAGCCTTTAATAAAACCAATTTTATTACCTAATGATTTCTAAGGAACCAATTTTATGCTAGTTGTTGATTTTAAATTGTTAACAATCCATATTGCAATAACATAAACAAATGTAAATCATCCACACAAGCATAAAACAAACAACCATAGGTTCATAACCATAGCCACCTAATGTTGACTACACTTGTTGACCAAAACAAGTGTGCCAAAAAGTCTCTCCTAAGGGAACCAAAATGACATAGACTCGTATCGGTGAACTCCCAATTGTTGCCGCATCCAAATGCTCCAAGTGTTCACTTCGTGTTGTGGTCTCCTTGACTTTATTTGGGCTTCCATCCTTGCATCTTCTTTTTACAAAATTATATCCTAATACAATTTTCTATATAAAGAAAATGCAACTAATCTACTTATTATTACAAACCAAATGAAATGAATAAATAGATTACAAACCCAAAAAAAAATATTACAACATATTGAATGAACAAATAACCATATGAATGAACAAACAACCACAACACAAACATTCAACCAAACACAAGTCCATGGATAGGTTATGAACATCCATTACACATCCATATATGCAATAATCACAAGACCAAAATGGTTCCCCTTTCCGCTTAAAACTTTCGGTCAAAACCTAACCAAACCGAAAGTTTCAGGTTTTGTCCAAACAAAACAATCAATCAACCAAGTGGCTTAATTTTTCAAGATTACCACAAGCATGTAAAGTATAATCTTGAAAAACCAAGGGGAAATCAAAACCCCTAAAAGATATCGGCCAAATGGTAAAACCCACCATAAACCCGAAAATTTTTTGGTCTAATGAAGCATGCATCCGTATAAGCGGCTCTTGATGTCGTTGTTGGGTTTTAACAAGATTATCAAAGTCATAAAACCTCACTTTTATGAAAAACTCAGCGTAAATAATTTTTAAATCTTGTTAATTTGATGTGTATAAAACCGATTTTATGCATGCAAAACCCAAGCCCGGATCCAAATACGAAAAACATACTTACAAGCACATACATGTCACTAGAAGTTCATGCATGTTAAACTACCTTTCAAGTAACCAAAACCCGAATGAAGGACATGAAGAATGAAAGGCAAGAACTTGAATATGGAAGCTCCTCAAGCTAGCATAGCTCAAGCCTCTGACAATACACCTATTAGCTAGGATTTACACACTTGAAAAACCCTTGTTCTTGTTCCCTTCCTTTGGCCAAAAATAAAGGAGGAAGAAGGAAGAAGGAGAGTGTTTTGTTACTTGTGAATTATTAGAGAAAGAGAGAGTTATGTGAGGTATTGAAGGCACCACCCACGAGTTCAATGAGTATCCTTGCATGTGTTATATTATCAAGAAGGAGAGAGAAGATGGGAGGGGGGGGGGGGGGGCTCTCTTGGCTCCTCCTTCAAAATTCAAAATCAAATTGTTGATATATTATTTTCATTATGAACTTATGTTATAAATATAACAAATAAAATTGTTACATAATGTAACTTACATGCAAGATTAATCATGCCTTTCATAATGTTATTTAACCAACTTAAATAACATCATATAACATCTTCCTCAAAATATAAATCATCCATATGATTTATTTATTTCACAAGTACAATGTATTTAGAAACCCTTTTCAAATATCTTAAGTGTTAATATTTATTTACTTATGATCAAATCATGTATAAACAAATATTTTCGGTGTTTGTCTAGCTTGTTATTAGGTATAACCCGACTTGAATCATAACATACTAGCCGCATCAATTATAATATGTGTCTTGGGCAGACCGAGTCCAATAGACCGGGGTATTGCTTCATGAATCTGAAAGTTTACGTAGGTATCATGCCATGCTCCTTTTTTCTTGGAGTCTTTTTTTTTTGTTTATTTTGACGGCACCTTCATCTTCTGTTCCAAGAAATTTTTTTTTTGGTTTTAATAACCATTAGGATTATAATGATAATCCCATTATTATTAAATCCTAACCGAGCCTCATAGTCTAACTTGGTCTAACTCTCGTTTAAAGCCCGAACCACTATATTATTTATAACCATTATAAATAATAAATTCGTCATAATTAAATTTAGAGTAAGGTGCTATTTTCGTCCTTTTGGTTTGGCAAATAATGCGAATTTAGTTCAAAAGGTTTATTTTTTCCATATGGACCATCCATGTTTTCCAATTCTTGCCAATTACATCCAAATCACTAACCCTGTTAAATTTACTCGTTAAGTCATGAGTAGAAATGTCTTTTCACTCTTTCTTTATTATATGAGTAAAGTGCCAAAATCGTCGCTGAGGTCTGGTCAAATTGGCGAATTTCGTCCAAAAATATTTTCTTTCGTAATTAGACCCTCGATTTTTCCTGACTGTTGCCAATTTCGTTCAAATTTTTAACTTGTCCTAAATTCAACGTTAACTCAGGGTGTTACTGTCCTTATGCATGTTTGTTTACATTATTATTATTATTATTATTATTATTATTATTATTATTATGATGTGTTTGTTCGTTGACATACATAATATCTCACGATTCCTATGTTTGAATCCAATACTCAGTTTGTTTATTCTTTTTTATTTTTAGTCATATAAAGGGTTTAACTCAGTGTAATAACAATAATAATGTAAACAAACAGGTAAAAGGACAGTAACACCCCTGAGTTAACGTTGAGTTTAGACCAAGTTAACAATTTGGACGAAATTGGCAATGGTTGGGAAACATCGAGTCTAATTGCGAAAAAATATTTTTGGATGATATTTGCAAATGTGATCAAAATTCAGGGACGATTTTGGCACTGCACTCAGATATAAAGAAAGAGTGAAAGACATCTCTACCACTGTAACACCCCAGCTAAAGCGGAAACGCCCGCATGTGACACTATTAAGTGATAGTATTATCATTAATTCATTAATACTTCAAATACACAAGATTAAACAAGAAATACAAGGAAAATAAATACAACAAAGCAGTATGTCCATTGGTTTAAACAACCTAAGTCTAGTATCTTCACCATGTGTCATCTTCTACTTATAGTACCTGTAGCATATGTATAAAATAATGTCAACTAACTAAATAGTTGGTGAGTTCACATAGTTTGCTATAATACGTAAAAATCATACAATTACATGAACAAGTGTAAATCGAGCAAGTAAAGTCCTTTTCAGTTGATAACAACCAACGTACTCGGATAATCGTGCAATTAAGGTCCTTTCCAGTTGGTAACAACCAACGTACTCAGAGAATCGCGCAAGTAAGGTCCTTTTCAGCTGGTAACAACCAATGTACTCGGATATGAGGCCCTTTTCCATTCATAAAAAAATGGTCCTGAGTGCAAAGGGGGGCGTATGATCATACTTATTGAGGCAACCATGAGCAAGTAATCATGTAAACACACAAGTCCATTTAATGAATTGTAGTTTCTAAACGAAATCGTAAATACTTTGAAGTTGTAAGATACAAATGCTACCCCTAACAGTAATAAAAGCGTTAAAAAGGGGTGTGAGAAACTCACCTCGAAATCGAAGAGAATTTGAAATATTAACCGAAAGCACAATAACGATCCCGAAGCAACTGAACATCTCGAACTATAAATAAAATAAGTACAAAAATCTAAAGACTAGCTATTGGTATAATAAAAGCTAATTATTTGTTGGGAATATGCATTATTTTATTAACATTATATGGCATTTATATTATAATATTTTATTTAGGTTTTAACAAAATTTTAATGATGTTTATTATTATTTTAATATTATTTAATTAACAAACTATTACTTATGTGAAATTACGAAGCACGGATTTCATCAGAATTTTATCTTGAAAGCGATTGTTAGGTTAACGAAATGTTATTAACTAAAAGGATTTAATAACATAATATTTTTGGTTTTACGAACTTAATGAAAATGAGAAAGGTATGGATTTTTGGATGAAAATTGATAAAATTATCTATTATTACAATTAGAATTGAGCCATACACGTGTTATATCATTAGCATCCCACGTAGCACATTTATCAAACCAAATGCTTTTCCAATTTTCGATCACTTTCAACCACCGGCGTCTTCTTCATGTTTTAATTACTCAACCGTCGTATCGTTTCTTCTTTCTCTGATAACCACCTTTCAACCGTCATAACCGAATAACCGCCACCCCTCCAAAACTATATATACAAACGTCCATTCTGCTCATCTACTTTCAATCAAATTTACAACACTGGTGGCGATCACAACCAAATTTTCTTTGCTCCCCGTCTGCACCAAAGCACTCGGCGTCTAGCCACGTTTTTGGTAAAATTATTACCATGAAAAACCTTTTAAATTACCACATGTGGTTGAACATAACACAACAACGGATGGCGATCTACGTTTGGTTGAACTCAACCATCGCTTTGTTTCTCTGATAACCGCAGTAAAACTGTAATAACCGATAGCGTTCACCACCGCCATCCTATAAATACATCGTTAAACCTAAAATTTCTGGTTGACCGCATCCAACTTTTGCCATCCCTTGATAATTCAGCCTGTATGCAATCACATTGTGATTGGTGAGTGTAAATGGCGGTGACAGCAAGATTAACCCGACTCGGCACTAAAGCCTTCGAACCATCGTTACTCTAAAATCCGGTTTCGTTTGCTTTATAAACAATTATTCATGAAAAGGCCCTTGATAAGCATCACATGGCACTCCGAACCGAAATGTTTTAATTAATTAAATATTTTATTACCGCATGTGTATGCTTTTGTAATGTATATAGATAGTTATTTTTATTGTCATATATAAAACCAACATTTTTCTCAAATCATAGTATTATGCTGTTAACCCAAATTTTCATGAGGAAACTGATTGTATCATTGCATTGCAGTTTTTTCAAATTGTTTGTGTAGACGACATGTCTTCATGGTTATCTTAAACATATATCAAGTAATACCAAAACTTCGTTTTTTGTCATCTGTTTAAACATATAAAGTTACAGAGGGTAACGATACCGTAAGGAAAGAAATTTTCGCAGCAATGCACGGGTTAATTTTGCCTCATTAGCCAACATTGAAAACCTTAAGAAAAGAAAACTTATATTATAAAGTGGGATATAACTTTGGTTACCGACAAAATTTGGTTTATTTTCATTAATTGTATTAATACGCAGTGACTTGAGTGGGATACCCATGTATTACAAAAACAAAAATAATGTTGGTAGCCAACATAAATAATATCGTCGCAACATGCGGATTACATTGCTATTGCTATTTCTATTGCTATCTACTACATTTAGAATTCATTGCATACCCATTTTCCAATTTTTTTTTCCAAATACCTCTATTAACATTACACAATCTTTCCATGCCACGTAATATTAAACCAAGCATGGCTAACATTACACAATCTTTTAGAATTCATTGCATACCCATTTTACAATTTTTTTTTCCAAATACCTCTATTAACATTACACAATCTTTCCATGCCACGTAATATTAAACCAAGCATTGCTAACATTACACAATCTTCCCATGCAACGTAATATTAAACTAAGCATTATCTATATTCTTACAATTAAAAAGGTTACATATTATTTTCTTTACTACAGTGTCAAATAATAAAAGATTCATTATACGTAACAATAAGTTTGGCGCCAGACGTTTATAATTAATTGATCAACCGTACGTCGTGTTGTTTACTTATCAACCGCCGTTTAACTCCACCACTATCAACCGTCATGTTGTTTATTTAGCAACCGCCGTATAACCGCCACCACTCCATACCAATAAATAAATCATTAGGCACTCCGCAGATAGAAATCCGGCAACGGGCTCGCGATAGCAAAAGAGTGTTTACTTCCAGCAAGTCGGTCGATGGGTTCGAAACAAAATGTTTTAAGACACCAGATCTCTTAACACGTTTCCGCCACGGAAAGATGATGAAGAACCTGTTCGGTCGATGGGTTCGAAACAGGCGGGGAGATGATGAAGAACATGTTCTGTCGATGGGTTCGAAATCTCTTAACACGTTTCCGCCACAGGAAGATGATGAAGAACCTGTTCCCCAATCTTTTTACAAAGCATAACTTTATTAAATTGCTTCATTTGTGATAAGACGGTTATCCTATAATAATACGAACTTAGATTATAAAAAATTAAAAATCGTTTAAACCAACATGTTGGTTCCTTTATTCGCCGCTTCAAGATGTAAAAATGAGGCAAACACGTCGTGGCACACCGTTCAATCACGCACAAAGATTTGATCCATGCAACCATAGCATTGTTTCCTTAACCGCTAACGGATAATTGCCACCACTCTCGCCTATAAATTATCATCATATCCATCGGTTCATGGTGACAACTATAAGAACCGTGCAACCGAAGGGCAAAACGTTGTTGGTAAACGTGGGATAGGATAGTTGTGACCAGGTCTCGGAAGATTGCCAGGAAATCTCATGTGACTATGCTTAAGCATTTGCATTACATGAATAGATGGCATCACTAATAAAATTATCTACTAAAGTTTTTTTTTTAAGAAAATTCATGATGAAATTTATTAAATACAAAAAAAAGGGTTAAAATCATTTACTTTCTTTTTCAGTGAGATACTAATATTAATTTGTTGCATGGTCACAATTATATTCAAATATAAATATCGTATGTAACGTAAAATTACCATCTAACCAAACACAAATAAACCGTTGTAACGCGCGGGTTGCGATTAACGCAATCATCGTATACGTTACTGGATAATTTTTTTCAAAAAATAAACTTTTAGGCTTTTGGGTGAGTTTTTTTTGGTTTGTAGAGGTGTGTGTGATAAAGATTGTCAAACAAACATATGGAGTGGTTGATTTAATTTTTTACATGTAGACAATTGATTAATTATAGGGATAATATATTAAAATCTACTTTTACGATTTTGATTTATTTTATTTTGCATTTATTTTTCAAAATTATTGTATCAATAGAAATTATATGTTAAATAAATTCAGCTATAGTATAGTATGTACAGTCTCACTGCATCAAGGTTTGTTTCGGTTGCTATATGAATGTTGATACTATGTCTATGTCATAATGAACTGAACCAAGTCAATACTCAATGAATTCCCGCCGCAACGCGCGGGTAGTTTTGCTAGTTTATATTATTTATGAACATGAATATTATCGGCTAAGGTTTTTCACGAACAAGATTATTTAACATATTTTAGTCATTTAATGAAAATAATTAAAATGTTATAATATTTAACGATTAGTCGCGAAACAGAAATAAAAAGTTAGTTTTTAGGTGGGAAATGTTAAAATATAATTTATAAAAATTATTTAGTTTAAAAATAATTTTATTTAATTTTATAAGATTTTTAATTATTTATTAGATTGTTATTATGAAAAAGGTTAAAAAAACAAAACTAAAAAAATAGTGTAATGACCCGGGTTCAAACTCAGGTCTGCAGGTTAACACTTCGTAGTTTTAACCACTAGACCAGACGGTAAGTTTGATTAAAATCCAGAAACAAAAATCCAGGTTCAAACTCAGGTCTGCAGGTTAACACTTCGTAGTTTTAACCACTAGACCAGATGGTAAGTTTGATTAAAATCCAGAAACAAAAATATAAAACTAAAAGATCATGTTCATCATCTTCCAAAGAAACTCCAGCAATCTGATTCTCTTAATCCGTTCCATGTTTGATTGTTCTATGTTAGGGGTTTTGATTGTTAGTTCAAATCGATTAAAAACCCTAAATCAATTATTTGGAAAAGATGTTGATGGACGATTAAAAAGAACTTCACCGGAATATACCTTTGACGATGAACTTATGATATCCAGAGAGTGTTTTAGTTTAATTGGACGTTGCGAGCAAGTTTACATGATGTGATATGGTATTTTTATAGTCTAAATTATACCGTTGGGGTTTAATTAGCTGTTAATGGGTTTTATGAATTTAACCGGCTGTTTGAGATTTAAATCCGTTATTATATGTTGTTAATGGACGTTAATTTTGTTGATTATGATTTATGTTGATGGAGAAAGGTATTATAATCTTTTAATAGGGTTAAAACGCGTTTTGGTTGCCGCTACAAGCTCGTTGGAAAATCTCACAGCGTCACCGGCCGGTTTGCCGAAAAAACGAGCGAGGAAGAAAGCAAGGGGCGGCTGTGTTTATTATTATTATTATTATTATTATTATTATATTTTGAAAATCAAATTTACTTAAGTGGCCCTTCATGTTACATGTTCCTTTTAAAATTTTGAATTTAAAGTATATTTGTATTTCAAACCCTGAACTTTCAAATGTTTTATAATTATACTAAAAAGTTAATATACTTGGATTACTTTCATATTATGACCATATAGGTTGCAATTTATTTAAACATAAAAACCTTATAATCCCGAGGTTTCGCTAATTGAACAAACGAATAAAGAAATCGAACGATCGATAAACGTGAATGCTCGTGAATATTATTAATAAAACGATGCACTAGAATACATGTAAACGATAAACCGGGTCGGTTTAACGAATACAAATACAATTACAAATAATAAAAATTGACGAATGCCAAATAAAATACATGAAACAAAACTCGAGAATATATATATATATATATATATAAACAAAACCAAAAATTCGAAATGGGTTGGGTTTTCGGGTATGAAAAGTAACGAATGTTACACCCTGACTTAATGATTCAATTTAACGGGGTTAGTGATTTGGATGTAATAGGCAAGAATTAGGAAACGTGGATGGTTCATATGCAAAAAATAAATTTCTTGGACGAAATTCGCATTATTTGCTAAACCATAAGAACGAAAATGACACTTTACTCTTAAATTTATATAATTATACTAGATAATTAAATAAATGTAATTCTATTCGCTATTCGTTCGTCATTACCGGTTAAACGAGTTAGGCAGATTTCATGTTCATTGCCTGAAATGTGATGACTTGATGTTGTAGACAAAATTAGGATCTCTAGATGTTGCAGCTTGTGTCCCAATATGCGGAATCCATTGAGATTGAACACAACAAGTAAACGTTAAGCATGTCATTGATAACTTCAAAGATACAAGATATGACACTTAGGCAACTTTCTCTCTCTACCCTCTCACTCTAGCAATGACCCAAAGCCTAATGAATAACGATAAGTCCGCTATTTTATAGGAAACAACAGTAAGACACCAAGTCCGTATATGTTATACAGCGTAAATGATATATGCCGAGTAACTTATACGGTCTTGTTACTTATGTGCTAAACCCAATACAAACTATACATTTGACATTTTAAGCCCTATACAATCATATCTAATACATCTAAGACCCTAGCAATAGACATTATGCTCTAACAAACTCCCCATTGGATGTTGCTAGGTCTTCGATATTCACATTTCAGTCTTTCATCCCAAAAACCTTTTCTCGATACTCCCTCCTCATATCCTCCCATGAGCGTTTAGTTGAGGGCTTCTGATTGTGGGAATAGATATTCTAACACCACCCTTGTGTTGGAATTTTTCAAAGACGCTATCCTTATCTTCTCTTTAATCTCCTCCTCTCTCTCTTTCTCCTTCTATGCTTCCTCTTCACCCAACTCAAACCACTTACTCTTCCACACTTCTCCAGAATGAATCTTATATTTATGACAAATCTTTATCACCTTCTGGTATTGCATAGCAGACGTATGATGTTTATCACGTGATACTTGAATCTTGAATTTATGTAGCGTCTCTATGTCCTTCTCCGAGCAGTTTACCAACCACATACGATCCATCACATCTATCACGTCCCATGCTCCATCTCGGTTCAACACAATCTGAGCCTCACCCCTATTTTCATCATAATACCACCAACGAAAATAAACATGTAAGTCTTTCTCCACAAGGTACATTGGAATCACCTTCAGAGTTTCTGGTTGCTTATATCTCCAAGTCTTCACAAAATCATCCGTTTCAGGATCTTTCTTGACTTTAGACACATGGAGATATGGAGTGTGAGGAGTCCAGCTTCTGAATCTTCATTTTGCTTGACGTTTAATAAACTCCCAAATCTCTTTTACCGGCCCACGTTTAGGACAATATAATAATTCCTTCTCAACTATGTCCAAGACGTCCATCCATGGAAGAGATTTCAACTCACACAAACTTTCAAAGTATTGCACTCCATACGTTATTCGAACAACAATTTTTCTAATCTTTGGCAGATACGCAATACTCACAACCTTTCCAAGCTTAGTTTCTTTTCCCTTCTTGTAATACTTGACAGGATTCAAGTATATACATTTTGGTTCAATCTTCCTCCATTCAAACCACTCCTCTTGTTCCTGACTGTTCACCTCAGCTTCTAAATTTGACTTACCTTTCAAACCAACCCTCTTGTTCCTGACTGTTGAAACCGGTCCTCAGCTTCTTGTTCCTTGACTTATCATCTCAATTTCCTCATCAAACTCTGGAAATACGTGATCAGCAGCATTTACGTACGTCACGGTTCCTTATCCAATTCCTCCTCTACAATATATTCATTCACAAGAACATTATCATCAACTGAACATAGATCCTTTTCAAAATCAAAATCAAACTCTTCTTTAGTTATGTTTAGCATTCTTGCTAGATCAGCTCGTGTCACCTCGATCTCTCCTTCCTCTAACTCCTCTCCAGTAAATGTAAATCTCATAGGAGGCTTGTAAGCTATAGGATCAACATCAAAAACTTCAAGCTCATCAACATTACCACCTGCTTGAGTAGGTACCTGAAAATCTTCATTTCCAACCACTGGTTCTATAAATGAATGAACTTTAGCACTTGCTCCCGAACCAATCGATACTCCCAAACCACCACCAGCACTAGGATCATCATTATCATCATCAAAATCATCATGTGTAGGACAATCTCCATTATCCAATTGTTCTTCATCTTCCTTCTCCTCTTCATCCTCTGGCTCATTTGGTATAATAGGCTTAGTAGCAACTGGTTCATCAACAACTTGTTCTTTCTCTTGGTCAACTACCACCTGTTCCAACACTGGCTCAACCACCTGCTTTTGTTCAATATGCATAAATCCAAATGATGATCCACCAACATCTGGAATAACAGCATGTACAGTTGGCTCATCAACCTTTTCTTTGTCCTTGGCCTCAGCATGATCTTGGTCGTACTGCACCTTGAACTCGATCTCATCTCTCAATGCTTCACCACTGTATACTTTAGTAAAAACGGTATCATCTGACTTTTCAATCTCTCCTCTGAAGTCAATACCCAATTTTGCTTCCAACACAGCAAAATATTTCATATGAAGATTTAACAAGTCAGCTTGTTGTTTCCGTCTTAACTCACCATCTTCAATCATTCTCTTCTGTTCAACATTTTCTTTCCTAAACCTTTCATTCTCAATCACCAAACTATCAATTTTAATTCCTTGCTCAGTAACGATAGCCTTAAATAAATCATGGTCTCTGAAAGTTGGAAAATCTGCAAAAAAGCTAGCATCTAGTGACGGTAAGCTAAAATCAGGAACCTTTTCCGCTGCCTTTGGTGAAACATGTGGAACCAGAACTTGTGGAGATGGTTCCACAATTGGCGTCTTTAAAATGTTATCATCTTTGCCTAGTTCGACAGCTGGTTCTTCAATTATAAATGCTGGAATGATAGGAATCACATTCACCTCCTATTCAACATCAGGTTCATCAATGAGTTTTAACTTTGGTGATGCAGTCCTCTTTGACTTCTTCTTAATACGAATCACCTTTGGTTTCACCGGCTTCTCCACTACCTTCTCAGGAACATAAGATTCATCCTGTTCATCTGTGGACTTTTATTTCTTAGAACTCACAGCCCTCTTCTCAAACTTAGCTCTTGGATTAGCTACTCTCATTCTACGGACTTCAGAATCTGACTCTGTTTCCTTAGGATCCTTCTCAGATGTAGCCGAATACACCTCTTCTTGTGTAACAGGATTACCAATCTCTTTCTTCATGACTTTTTTGTAACGCCCGTTAATTCCGGTTCCAAGAGTTAAAGCTTGTAAAGTATGTTATATTTTCGGGATTTAACCGACGTTTCTCGGAAGCCTTTACGTCATCCCGGTATGTTAAAAGACTTAAATTTTCCTTCCATTATGCCTTATGTTTCAAATTGGAGGGACTTGGATGTAACTTTTATTTTATATCATAAAACAAAAGGTTAACCCTAACCCTAACCACAGCAGCCGATTGCAGCTAAGACCCCCCTGCTCGTTTTTCTTCTGCCCAGCCAAGTTTCAGCCGTGAAAACTCCAATTCCAGGTCGGTTTTATGATTCCCCATGTCTTTGACACCTTAATTGATCATATTAACGCGCTTATTGGTCATTAAGGTTGAGTTTTGATGATAACAGTTTGCTAACAGATTCGTATACGTTTATTGTAGGGTCTGTAACGTGATGGTAATCCATTGTTTTTGATCGACTCTTCATTTCATGATGTTCTACTTTGAGTCTAGTTTCCAGAAAGGTATAATACGTAATTTTTGGACGAGATTTAAATGGTTTTTATGAATTTATAAAATCGAGTGTCAAAGCTGATGCCGGATGACGGATTATGGTCTGTCTTCCCGACGTCATAACCTTTTTTCGACAGGTCCAAATTGGTTGGTTCTACTTCTGGAAGTTAGTATTTTGTGTTAGCAACCAAACCCAATTGGAATCGTTTAATTTGGTTCAGTAATGAATTTTATAAAAATAAAACCATTTTGTTGCGCACTGAAATAGTTGCACATACCTTGCTGTGTTGGAGGAATGTTTACAATTTTTTTGTCTAATAGAAAAATATAATAAAAACATTTTTATAAACCTAAGACATTTATTAAAGTTTGGTAAAAATTTAATAATTTATTTCAAATTTTATCCTATGTAATTAAAAGCATCTTCACATGCTAAAATCTACACGTTTTACTTGTTATTAATGGATAAGTTCGTTTTAGGCTTAACCGGTAGATTTGATTAGTTGAAAGGTTTTTGGGGCTGAGGTACAGTAATTGGGTATGGGTTGGGCCTTAGGCCTAGTTGTTGGGCCTTGGGCTAAGGTGTTGCGCCTTGGGTCAAGTTGTTGGGCCTTGGGCCAACGTGTTGGGACTTGGGCCAAAGTGTTGGGCTTGAACGGCCCATTAGGCAAGAGTGTTCTTACGGTCTAGTTTAGTAACTCGTTGTGTACTATTTATAGGCCCTTTCTTGTGAGTGTGCACTTAGGGGTTTCCTAGCTCGTTGCAGGTGTTCGATCGATTTTAGGTGAGTTCTTGATGCCCCGTTTAAATCTTTTTAAGTTTTGGGCTAGCATGCACACCTAAGCGATTTTGCTTGATGAAATGTTTTAAACGATTTTACATAGGCTTGCTAGTATTGGTAGGCCTTGGAATGTTAAAGAATGTATGTATGTATGTATATATATATATATATATATATATATATATATATTAGAATGACCAATATTTGGTGAATGTTGTAGTTGTCTCGACTACTGAATGTTACGTATGCCTACTTTGTGTTTGCATGCGCTGAATGTTACATGTTTGGGTTGTACGTTTTCTTGGCCCTGAATGTTATTATTGAATGTTATATATATATATATATATATTGATATATATACGAATGCACGTATAGATATGCTCATACGTAAGGATGACTATTTATTAAATGTGGTGACCTAACCGATGTATTTCCGTTTACCGTTTTAAAACCGTTGGAATGATTATTAAGACTTTTGTTACTTATTTAAAACTTGAACTCACTCAGCTTAAGCTAACTTTGTGTGCATGTTAGTGTGAGTTTTAAGTTAGGAAGAGGATGCCTTATCACTTGGACATGCACGAAGTTAATTGGACGGTGAAGGGCATACGGGAATTGAAGATTTTATTATTAAACATTTATTTTTAAAAGTTTTTTTTTAAAGATAATTTTGTTGATTTTGAGCAAAATTCCCGGGTTTTGGGAACTCATTTACCTATTTACGTTTTCCGCCAAAATATACTCTGTGATGCTTATTTTAATGAAAAGAATTGTTTTTAAGTTTAATTATTTTTACGAGTGTTTTGAAAGAATACCAACTGTGGGGTTCCCGGGGTTCGGGGCCTTACATTTTTGCTTTTTCTTCTTGGGTGCAACAGATTCACCTTCCGAATCCGATTCAATCTTGATAAAACGTTTGCCCACGGGTTTAAACTCCAAGATTAATCTTTCTTCTTCAGCCCGGTCAGAATCACTTCCATCATTCCTCCATATATTGTTAGTCGGTGAAACATAATCAGAGTTCGTGAGATGTCCAAATAATCCTCTGAACTTTGGAATATCAGCTTCTTTCTCATTCTTGTACGAAGCTAGTTTAGCCAGATTATTGCCAGTTACATGATCAAGAAAAATCTTAGACCCTTCCTTCTTAACATTAGGAAACACGTCCTTAACAAACATCTGTACAAATATCGGGCATTGCAACCAATGATAGTCTCCGAAATTCATCTTCATGTTGTCTAACATCATCCGGGAGAAGTTGTACTTTAGGTTCAAACACAAAGCAGCCATGGTACTCATATGATAATCTAGCATATCATCATATCCACCCTTCCGATGTCCAAGACAATGAACTAATACATGCACCATATACTTGTACGGTTGAGATAAAGCAGTCCTCTTGAATGCTAAATGGTTCAAAGAATCTTTGTAACCCATTCTAAGCAAGCATCCTTTCACCATCTTTTCATCATGATCAACAGGATATGATGATTCATCACCGAACTCCAAAACCTTTCTAATCAAAGCTTCATTCACAACAATCTTCTGACCCTTCACTGTAGATTGGATATCTGTACCAAACACCTTAGCATTCTTCCAAAAATCAGTCACAATGCTCTCATATGGATCTACTGAATGTGTGATAGACTTGTAAATTCTGGATCTTTTCAAGAACGGCATGATTACTTTAAACTTTGCTGCTTTGGGATCCTCTTCATTCAAGTAAGCACAAATGTTGTGCTTCAAATAAGTAATTTTCCTTTTCTTACCCATCTGCAAGCATAAACAAATACACATGTTAACATTGAATTCAATCAAACGGATAAGTTCTGTTCAGCGTATATGTCAATATTTACGTATAAATCTGGATCCAGCGTATATGTATGTTTAACGTATAAGTCTGATTTAACGTATAAGTATCTACGTATAAGTATGATCAGCGTATAAGTCTAAAACTACGTATATGTCTAATCCAACGTATAAGTCTGGTTCAACGTATAAGTCTTTTAGTGTATATGTCTTAAACATAGTATATTTCCAGTTTCCACCGTATATGTTTGAAAGTCCGACTTTGGTCAAAGCATAAACATATACTCCGTATATGTATGAAATATATGACGTATATGTCCTGTTTTGACCCAAAATCAAAAGCTGTAAATCTGCAACATATTATTGATTCAACACCTATCATACAAGCATCGGTTATGTCTGTTCAGTCTTTATTTGAAATCAATTTTATTCAATACAAACGTTTAAGTATCCAGAACATAGTATATCTGAATGTATATGTTGTTCATTTAAGATCTAACTAATTAACCACTTATAATCTAATTATGTGTTATCAAAACACTCGTAACACCAATCTATAGATCAAACGATAATGATTTGCATCAAACACTGGCTTAATCTAATCAATTGTGACTTATACGTGAACACAGTTACTGTTCATCCTCAGATCTGAAAACATTATCTCACCTTAATGATTTGGATTGATGTGTAGATCACCAAAACAAATATCCTCATATCAATATCACGGCCAAGACTATGATAAATAGAGAATCAAGATAGAGATAATTCAGACAATCAAATGTTTAAGTGACTACATATGCGGCGTATAACTCTTATATATATACTTGAACTTATGCGGCGTATAAGTATGAGACTTAAACTGCATAACTTATGCGACGTATAAGTCTCAATACTTATACGTTGCATAAGTATGCCCTTGAAAGCTCTGTTTTCATGTCTTTTTCACACCAATGTAATGTTCCAAGTACAAATTTATGTCCTTGTACATTGTAAGAATAACTTAAATAATATTAATTTAAAAACACACTATCTTACCAAGTCCAAATCAATGACCTTGAGTAAAATAGATAAATGTTTTGATCTTTGGATTTTGATATGATAAAACATAACAAGATTTCTTGTCCCATGAAAACCCAGAGATAATTCACCCGCACATCAAGAGTCGAAAACTAAATCAGAAAGAAAATCTTTTTGGTTTTTCAATTGAAACAAATATTAAAAGAATCTTAACAACTGAAAAATAAAAACTAGAAATCAATACAGAAATCACATATTTTTGTGAGTTTGAGTAGGGAATCATATTGATCAAAATGCCCTTCTATCACAGTTTTATTTTCAGCGTTTATTGTGACTGGTGTGTTAAGTCAGTCATTGGTATTGTTGTCCACCTAAATATTTTAAACAAATGATTCAGGAATTTATGTGATACATTTAATTGGTTCAATTAGGCACAAAATCTCAGGGTTTATCAGTTCTAATCTTGATTCATGCCTAATTTGATTTTTACATAGTCACCCTAACTTAACTTAAAACCTTAGAATGAAAAGATAAAAAGAATTTTATTTCAAGCATATCAGCAAATAATCCCACTACAAGGCATACCCCCGTTATCAAGCAATACCCTAAGGTCCTTTCCCATGGATAAGTATGCACGATGTTATCTGTGGGCTTGCATATGTTGTGTCCCTTGTGGTCCATTTCTTAATGGTAGTAAGACGCGAGCAAGGGGACAACGTATGTCTAACAGCGGATTTTGATCAAGTCAGTAATGAACTTAGTACACAAGTACTTGTGCGATCAAGTTTAATGACTTATAAGGCAGTTTAGTCTGTGGGTTTGCCTTTTAAAGCTTGTTTAAATATTAATCGAAATGAATACCCAGATGATAAACCGTATAAAGACCCAATGGATCCAGGAACCTTAAAGCATCCCACCAATACATGATTTAAGGCCATAAAACCATACATCATTGAAGCGTTAACCACTTACTGATAGCTATGTTTTATTAAATTTAAACAATCATTCTGATTAAAAGACTTGAGTATAACTAGCTATTACATTTCTACCATCATTATCAAGACATTTGTTAGAAACTAACATGTCCCACCCCGTTAACCGAATTGCGGAAGCGTAAAACGGAAATGCAACAGATACAACTGATATCAAATACATTGTTCATAAAGAAACATTACTAATTAATTTACAATATATTAGATCGTTCTAACATCTTTTACAAACTAAGGGATACAATCAAAACTAGCTCTTTAATTAATTTACTTCTAAATCAAATGCTCACAGTATCGGTCATAATCCAATAAGTAACACAAAACCAATCTACTCCACCTTTCTGATTACCTGAAAAGCATGTTTAAAAACAGGTCCACTACGAATAGTTGGTGAGTTTCATAAGTTTTAATGAAATCAATTCTGCGTACCACACAGTCATAGTTTGCATGTACGCTTGTATAAAAAAATGTATTTATGTTTGTATATACGTACAACCGTATCTTTGTGTGTACAAATGCACGCATGCAAGGGTATAATATAAGTTTGGAATTATGATAAAATCGAGACTGTTTAATCGTGTTGCGTGTTTCCGTTTTTCATGTTTAATTAACCACTGTGGACCCCTTTTTCTCCCACAACAGTTCCACATAAAATCAACCACTGTGGCCCCCCTTCTGCCCACAGCGGTTCCGCGTAACATCAACCACTGTGGCCCCCCTTCCGCCCACAACGGTTCCACGAGAAATCCAACGTTACACAGTATATACACTAATAATTAGTATTTCCTACACCCCATTATTTCCTAAGCCTATTCACATAACATGTATATAGACACACACACACACACACATATATATAGTATTTATCACGTATCACCAAACACTATGGCCCCTCTTCTGCCCACAATATCCTTGTGGCCTCCACTACCCACGTTATTCTCAGGGTCGTCACAGACCACATTATCTCCATGGCCGTTACACACCACGTTATTCCCCATGGCCGTTACAGACCACGTTATTAACCCATGGTCGTTACAGACCACGTTATGTTATTCACCCATGGCCGTTACAGACCACGTTATGTTATTTCCAATGGCCGTTACGGACCACGTTATTCACCCATGGCCGTTACAGACCACGTTATTCACCTACGGCCTTTACGGAGCACGTTATTCACCCAGCTTGTTATGTTTAACAGTACACAGCGTGTTTCTATAAACATGTTGACACGTGTAATTTCGTTATGTTTTGGTATTCGTGCCATATTCGCTTAATTTGTCATTCAAGAATTCTTTTCACCATTCATTCGCACGTAATCAATCGTTATGTTTGTAGAGACTTTTTGTATGTAAACGTTCAGACAATTCATGTCCTGAACCTGTTCCAGATAGATAACGTATATAAATATGCTTTTCACCCCAAAATGTTCGTAAATAGTTTGAAAAGAGGGGTCATGAAGCTCAAGGTATTTTAGGCACTCAGTGCGAGCTCAGCTTGGGGTCCGTTTCCCTTGCTATCACTTAGTCCCTATAGTTAATATTTTAATAATATTAGTACTATAATATTATTATAATCTTTATACTAAGATGGGCTGTATAGCTAGTCTGGGTGTGGCATTAATACCCAGAAAGTGTCAGTAGGTTTAGATTGTGATGTTGTTCAACGTCTGATGTTTAAAATCGAACTTGACTCAGTTTCCCCGTTTAACCAGCTGGGCCAAGTTGTTCGTTTATGCGTTCGGAAAACAGTTATGGGGAAGTAAACTTGAGCAAACGTTTTGGTCGATAAAATGATTAAGTTATAAAGAAATATCACAATTCTGGGGTCTGGATTCGCTACGAGGCTCGTTTCCGTTTATTCAGTTTGATTTGGAGAAAAACGCGCACAATCTATCCAAATTGTCCGAACTTCTCACAAAAAGTTCGTTTTTATATAATTAATCCGAAAATATGCTTCTTGATCATCTTTTGATGTTCTGATATTCCAACGGGTTCGTTATACACGAACTTGCCGGTTTCCGTTAGAATTGAATTTATTTAATCTTCAAATTAGCATAATTAATTATCCGTTAATCATTAGATCATGAAAATTTAGAAAATTATCAAATAAAATATGTATATTTTTATAAAAGTATTTCTGGAATTATTTATGGATTTATAAATTTTGAAAAAATCATTTTATATGCTATATTTAGCCCGAAAATAATTCGTTTATACCAAAAGATTTCCAAAAAATCCGCCAAAATTCCTGAGTGACCAAAACACTTCCCAAAATTACCTGTATCAATTACAGAAGCTAACAATCTTGCTAAATATTATTTTCGAGCCGAAAACGGCTATGAAAATTTGAATAAACACAAATACACAAAACATAACTAGGATTTTCCAAATGCCCCAAATTTCATATGTGATCATAATATATCAAATCTGAGTTTTTCAAAAAATTTCATAATTTTTCAAGTAATTTAACTATTTTTCCCAAATAAACGACCTAATTCGGTAATAAATTCGCCAAATATTATCGGATGGTTGAAAGATTACCAAATTTGGACAGGGACTCAATGATATGGTCCTTGAGGTCCCTGAAAAATTTCATCACCAAAAAATACGTATATCATAGCCTTAACATACACAGCCCGTAATCAATCATTTCGGCATTACCTTTGCGGTTTTCGCCGGTTTTCGCTTTCCTAATCCAATTTTCGGGTTCTCGTGCTTCTATATAAGCTAGGTACAGGTCCTATATCACAAAACAAGCATGTATCATCATGAGAACAGCCATGAAAGTTAGGGTTTTGGTTAGGGTTCTAAACCGAACTTTTGAACCATAAAAACGTCGTTTAAACCCTCTAATCCGTGTTTATGGCCAAAAAACTATCAAACCAGGTTCCTAACCATGTGTATGATCAAAACATGTTTTTGGACCATTTTTAGGATTTTTGCATGGTTAGAAATATTTTTGGCAATTAAATCATGTTTATATGTTATTAAGCATGATTAATTTAGTTAAAAATTCACAAAAATGATTGAACTTACTTGATTTTTAGGATGAACATTTTGGAACAGCGCGGAGGCTTTGGGTTATGTTCTGGAATGTTAAAATAAATCCCTTAGTAGCTTGATATAAAAGAATGGCTAATAGTATAATAATTACATGGGGTGGCGGCCGGAATGCATATTGGGCCCATTTTGGCCCAATATCTGGTTCTACAAGCCTAAACGCGAAAACCCAAGTCCAAAGTTATTTCGGGTCCTGTTTTTGGCACGAAAAAATTATCGGGTACGACAAATATTGCGAAAACGAGTCTTTTTAGGCCATTTTTGTGTAAATTTAGAAAAATATAGTATTTGTTTGTAAAAATCGAAAATATTTTCACGGATCAGTTAAAACATTCCCAACAAGTGTTTGGTAAGTCTTTTTCGGCTAAAAATTCAGAGCTATCTTTCGCGTTAAAATTCATAGCGGGTAGTTAAACGAGCATGTTTTCGTTTAACTAGTTTGCTATCATACTAAGGCCTTAATGTCAATATGTTGGCTTGTATTAAATGTATCTCACTTATAGATGGCCCCCTGAAATATCTGGGTCATAACCAGACCCGTTTGGTTACTCGTTTATTCTTTACGCAATAAGCGGTTAATCGCTTATTCGATTTGCGAATACTGAGGTGTATCCGGTTATGTCACGAATGTCACATACTCCCCCGGTTAAGAAATTTCGTCCCCGAAATTTATTATGCCAATTACTCCTTTTTAGGGTAAAGTCTATAAGTATTTGTTTTAGAATTCGTTCACGTTTGATTCCTCGTTGTGGATTCCACCGAATTTTATTCAATGAGATTTTATTGTGACGTAACTGTTTGATTTTTCCCGCTCAACATTTTCACGAGTCCCTTTATAGAATTTAGTTGTATAAAAACTTTCAAATGGTATGATTCCTGCCCTGTCAGTAAGGCATTCATTCTGATTCGATATATATAAAATATCGGGAATGAGATAATTTTGTTTAGTATGTTACGGGGTTAACCTTCGATGCAATTTTTTATAGTTCCATGTATTTTCAAGTTAACTCGTTGGTTTCATTAAGTCAACTAACACCTTTCAAGAATCATTATCTTCTCGCGTATAACGGTATAATCCTCTAGTTAGCCTCAAGCGGCTTTCAGTTTGTTTTTAATATTACGAGTTTTATCTAAGGTTCCCGAAATTGAGTCGGATTTTGTATTTTTGGTGTCGGCAATTTTCAATTTAATAAGGTGGCGATATCTTTCTTGCTTGCATAATGTAGTATATAACCGCCTGTATAATATTACGATAACTGTTAATGTATAAGGATTGAATTTACCGGTCTCACTTTCCTCTAATATTTGAATATTGATTGTTTGTTAGTGGACTACAGACCGTGTTCAGGTCGATTAGGGATCTAAAGTTTCATACACAACTCACCAAGGATAAGATTTTGTTAAGGCGAGTTTTTCAGTTGGGTAGTTGTTACAAATTAGAAGAAAGTATTCGGAGTGGATTAGTCAGGGAACTATTATTCAGCTTGCATTGCTTTCTCATGACGTTTTAGGAACATGTGTTAAAAGGTCCATTGTAGTTTGTTCCCCCTTCCAATGGGGTATTTCAAGGTGTTGTAACATCCCCGAGGATCTTTAGTATTCCATTTTAACTTATTATAGTGCACGACTTTATAACACATGTGCTTATGATCTTTCTCATACCAGTTCCTTCATAATTTTCCCTTAAATCTTTACATTAGTACTCAATCTAACCGACCATCTGGCCTAACTTTTCTTCGTTCATCACCCGGTTATTGAGGCTATAAAAGTTTAAAGTTCAAGTTTCGGTTCTTGTAGTAAGGAAGTTCTTCGGTTTTCATAGTTATGATTGTTTAACAATTCCACCCAATCTCCATTGCCCCTTATTTAACTTGTTTTGATTCTCATAGGTCTTTACAATTGTGTAACTCATACCATTAGTAGTATACAAGTAATGTCCCCAGATATTGGGTATAAAAGCAATTGTTCCATATTTGCGGTTACGGATAGTATAGTTCTTCTCATCCGTGTTTATTCATTGGGGGGGGGGGGGTATATGCAATTACTTTGTTTCACTTCCATTCATAATCTCGGTCCTTTTTGAATTAGGAGGATAAATCTTAGGTAATACTAAAAAAGTGTTCATCCCGCTGGGGTCTACATGAACTCTTTGATGTAACCATTTTAATATCTAATTTAAGATGGGACAAGAAAGGCATTTTCGGTTCTGGGACCTCCTTCTTGTACTTCGATCATTTCGTTATTTGGAAGAGGTATTCTGACAATCTTATCTTTACATACGATTTCCATTTTTGATCTTAAATAATTAGTCCATGTTTATTACACCTGAAGTTCTTAACACTACCGGGAGTGGGTTAATAAGGAATGGTTAGTTGTTTAGGAAGAAAGAATAATTTCGGTTTGTTTGGTTAACTGGGTTAAAGGTTTTCCGTTAGAAAGTTCTATGTCATAAGGGTTTGTTAATTTACTGATCAATATATTTTATAAAGGTAGGAAGTTAACTAAATGAGATTTTTATTGGTACACGTGTTATTCAATTTGAAGCGCACTAGTTAAAAATTGTGAATGTACCTGCTATTACGTTCGGATTTGGTCGTGTTCCACTCGTGTTAATCACGAAAGCGACCTCTAGTCTGGTTAATCATCGATACTTGTTCTCCACTTAACTTGGGACAATTTCTTTTGAAATGCTTTGTACTACCACATTCATAGCAAGTAGGGTGATTTAGGATAGGTTGGGTTAATTGTATTGGTTGTAAGTGAATTGGTTGTGGTCGAGGAAGTTGTGGATGGTGCAATTGTGGTATTTGAGACGGCTGGTTCATAGTGTTTACAATGGTTTTACAATCACGGACATAGTGTCCAATCTTGCTACATCTATAACACCTATTTGTACGACATTCACCAATATGATGATAACCACATTCCTCACATTTTGGCAAAATCCCTTTATACTTTTCTTGTGTCACCTCTGAACTGGTAATGGCGTAAGTTTGTATCGTGGTGCGTGCACGTTTATTCTGTTGTCTTTCGTATACCTTCGCCTCATACTCGGTTCGTTTTGTACCAGGCGATTCTCCAAGTATTCCCAGCGTAGCGCTTCTAACTAAATCAGAAGTTACAATGCCGGCTTGTAACACGGCATTTTCGAAAGTTACCGGGCCAGTTGTGTTAACCAAACTCCGGACTTCGGGGGCTAAACCCCAAATGTAGCGTTCAGTACGTTTATATTCTGGGGTAACTAACCATGGGACTAGACGAGACAACTTGTTAAAGCGGTGGGTATACTCCAAGTGATCTGCACCCTTCATTTCTAGATTCCAAAGTTCTTGTTCTAATTTTTGAATTTCGTTTATCAGACAAAAGTGTTCTATCATAAGATTTTTAAGTTCTGTCCAAGACATATGATTGGTTGCCTTTTGTCCCCGAATTTGGACAACAGTATTCCACCACATTAGCGCGTGGTCCACAAACGTAGAAGTAGCAAATTTGACAATACAATTTGGTGGACAATTAGTGATATTAATGATGGACTCAGTCTTTTCGATCCACTTTACCAGTCCATTTGGTCCTTCAGTACCGCTAAATTCCATAGGTTTACATAGCATTAAGTTCTAAAGTTGATATCCGTGTTGCGGGGGATTTTGGTTGTTACGACTATTGTTCAAGTTCGGTGGGGGATTATCATTATCTAGAGTAACATTAATATTCAACGGGGGAGTATTAATTGCGATCGTGTTAGTATTTATCGGGGAAGTATTTGTGGTTGTATTAGTATTTTCCGGGGGATTAGCATTTACGGCCACGCTACAGTTCGGCATTTGATTTGTATTCATAGTTGTATTAATACCGACAGCGAATTGTGCTGCTATTGTCGGAAGTATTGTCTATAGTTGCCGAGAAATCATCTCGGCTCCATCTGCCTCAGATAATGTATTTGTTTTCTTCGGGGCCATTCTATAACAATAACCAATTATACCACAATTAACACCAGTTCGCTACTAAACTCATCACAAAAGGAATCACTTTAACGAGTAATCAGGTATTTCAATTAACACATATGTATCACACGAATTTGTTCTCGAGTCTGTATACTAAGGATAGTATGTGAAGTTAGCCTAACAAAGGCCAAAGTTTGAATATATATTGAAAATTGTCACCTAATGACAAGTAATTTTAACCCGGTAAGGGTCAGTATTGTAACGGATAGCCCAAATTGTCCCCCATATCAACATAGCACACACTATTAGATTCTTGTATGGAGTATCGAAAGCTGTATACAATAATACCGTACTATCCTTATCTATCCAAGTACACATTATAACAATTATGTTGGCACGATCTCATCATTGACCAATTGTTTTTGTCTGGTCTCTCCCGTACGTAGACATCTCGCCATTATGTGTTTAATCAGTATGTTATATGTAACGGCCGTTGATTCCTATTTCAAGAATTAAAGATTGTCGAGTATGTATAATTATCGGGATTTATCCGACGTTTCTCCGAAGCCTTTACGTCATCCCGGTACGCCTAATCGCTTAACTTTTCTTCCAACTTGCATTATTATTAAATTCAGGGGGCTAGAATGAAAATGTTTGATTTTATAACATAAAAAAAATAAACCCTAAACCTATCTTGCAGCTGCCGGTCGGCCAACTCCAGCCCCCCCTTCATTGCTTCGACTTTTTGATCGATTCCAAGTTCCTAGAGGTAGTTCAAGGTATGTACAACAATCCCCTACACTCTTTTTGCTCACCCTTAATCGTTTTGATGCTCAATTTTACCAAAACTTTTTGTTAGGCAGATTTCGGCTAGAGTGCAATTGACCCACTTCCCGTGGATAAAAATTAGAGTTTCCAGTGTAGAAAGATCCCCAGGTATGGCATTCACATCATATTAAAATTTCGTGGTTATTGGAGGTGTTTAGGTCATTTAATCGATTTTAGTTCGAAAACTAGGGTTTATCGGGTGTAGAATTGCAAATTGTTGAGTTTGATGCGGTAGTTGATCGGGTGACCGACCGATTCTGTTCGTGCAGCCCTAGGGGGGTTTAAGGGCTGTGGAAAAATTATTTTTTTTCAGACCGATTCTGACCGACCGATTCTGTTCGTGCGCTGAATGTTACGTGTTTGAGTTGTACGTTTTCTCAGCCCTGAATTTTATTTATTGAATGTTATATATATATATATTGATATATATATAGGAATGCACGTATAGAGATGCTTATACGTAAGACTGACTATTTATCAAATGTGGTGACCTAACCGATGTATTTCCATTTACCGTTTTAAAACCGTTGGAATGATTATTTAAGATTTTGTTACTCATTTAAAACTTGAACTCAGTCAGCTTAAGCTGACTTTGTGTGCATGTTAGTGTAAGTTTCAGGATTTGGAAGAGGATGCCTTATCGCTTGGACGTGCACGGAGCTACTTGGATGGTGAAGGGCATACGGGAAGGAAGAATTGTTATGAATATTTTATTTTAAGGAAACTTATAAAGTTATATTTACTTTGGATTTTGGGCAAAATTCCCGGGTTTCGGGAACTTATTTCATTTTTCATGTTTTCCGCAAAATTGATACTCTGATACGTTTGTTTTAATGGAAGAAACGATTTTTAAGTTTATTTAATTTTACGAGTGTTATGAATGATTACCAACTTGTGGGGTACCCTGGGTTCGGGGCCTTACAAGTTGGTATCAGAGCTTTGGTTCGAGGGATCCGAGCATCCCCGAATGCTTGGACTCGAACTGTAAGAGAAAAAAACTAGTATGCCCACCACGACTAGCTGCACGCCAAGAGGTAACTTTAAATTACTTAGTCATTCCTTTACATTTAAGATTTCCCTTATGTGATTAACTGTTAAGTGTTAGATAGAGTGCTAATATGGTTAGGGGACGGGGGTGATTAGGAAGGGCGGGTAAAGTAAACGACTAATCACACTTGATCAACGTCATTAGCAGTTTACCCTTACCTTACATGTTCTAAATGCCACTTGTGCTTAATCATATTAAAACTCTGTCTTTGTAGGGATAAGTCATGGTTAATACTCGAACAACCAGGAGAGGTGGTTCTAGCGGTCGTCGTCGTGGTGCCGAAGCCGAGAATGAGATTCCTACTCCCCAGCAGGAAACTCCGATTCATGAGGAGGGGGGTAACCCCACCTTAGATCCTGCCTTACGCGCGGCTATCGCAGATGAGGTTTACCAGGTGCTCCATAGCGCCATTCCAGAGATCGTTGCTGAGTCCGTCAGGGTCATGGAAGAATCACTAGCTGGTAAGGGTTCAGATAGGGGAAGGAAGAGTAAGGAGGTACAGGTCTAAGAGGAAGAGGAAGTGTATGTGCCGAGTGGGGATGATGATGAGGTGCGGATCGTTGGTGTATCGACCCGGGGTTGTTCTTATGGTGACTTTAAGAAGTGCGACCCCCCTTCTTTCGATGGTACTAAAGATGCTTTGGCAGCACATCAGTGGGTGAGAGAGATGGAGGCTGTTCTGAGGGTTAGTAAGTGCAAGGGGGAGGATATGGTGACTTATGCTACTACCTCGTTCCGTTCCGAGGCACTATGTTGGTGGGATAACTTGGCGTAAGCTATGGGTGATCGTTCGATTAGGAGGATGACGTGGGATGAGTTGAAGAAATTGGTTCTCGATCAGTTTTGTCCTCCGCATGAATTGGATAAGATAGAACAGGAATTCTGGACCTTGGAGGCTGGTACTATGTCGCATCGGGAGTATACCACAAAGTTCAACAAGATGGCTCGCTTATGTCCCGATCTGGTTACCCCTGAGGCAAAAAGGATTATGAAGTATGTGAAGGGCCTCTCGGTGGATGTTCGTAGGGGTGTGGTGACCACCGACATGAACTCCTTTCACTCGGTGATTACCTTGGCAGGTACATTGTATGAGCAAAGGGAGAAGTTACCGCCGGACGAGGCTAGGAAGACCTAGAACACTAATCCGTATGGTAAGCGGCTTGGGGGAAACAATTTAGTTCGTCTGGCAAGAGGGTGAAGACTGAAACTTCTGAGTTTAGAAGGGATGCGGTGTTCGGTAATTGCAAGAAGTGCGGCAAAATACACAAGGGGGAGTGTAAGAGTGGGCCCGGCACCTATTTTCGTTGTGATATGGTTGGGCACCCCCACTACGAGTGCCCGACTCTGACTTGTTTCCGCTGCAGGGGTTCTGGTCACATGTCATCAAACTGTTCTACCAGTAAGGTGGGGGGGGTCCGGTCTGGGGACTTCCTCAAGAGGGAAGATGGAAGAGAAGCCGAAGGCCAGGGCGAGGGCCTTCAACATCTCCAAGAAGGAAGCAAAAGGGGATGCGGATGTCGTTTCAGGTACTTTTTCCTTATTTAGCTTTCATTCCACCATTATAACTTCTTATTCCTTTGAAATCGTATGTGTTGATCGTGTAGCTAAGCAGTAGTATAATATTATCCTAGGTACCTTTCTAATTGATGAATTACAGGCATCAGTCTTATTTGATTCTGGCGCCAGTAGAAGTTTTGTGTCTACCGCTTTTTGTTCCTCGTTGAACAAATCGCCCAAGCGCGTAGTCGATGTGTTTGAGGTTGAGGTCGCCGTAGGAAAATCCGTGTCTGTGTCTAGGGCTATTCAGGGTTATTCCATCGAGTTGTCTGGGTATAGATTTCCAGTGCAGTTGTATTTGATGCCGCTTGGCTGCTTCGACGTGGTGCTCGGGATGGATTGGCTCGCGAATGTTGATGCGCAGATCATTTGTGGTCAGAAACTAGTTCGTCTAAGGGCCCCGTATGGGACTCAAATTACGGTATTCGGTGATCGGAATGTTGCGACGCCACATATTATATCCATGCTTAAGGCGAGGAAGTTGATGCAGCAGGGGTGCGGGGCGTGTGTGGCGTATGCTATGAATGTGAATACCGAGGTGAATACCGTCGGTGATGTTCCTATTGTTCGGGATTTCCCGGATGTATTTCCAGATGATTTGTCAGATGTGCCGCCGGATCGCGAGGTCGAGTTCCAGATAGACCTTGTACCGGGCGCCAAACCCGTTGCCCGAGCTCCCTACCGCCTAGCGCCGAACGAAATGAAGGAGCTTATGGCTCAGTTGGAAGACTTGCTCGATAAGGGCTTTATTCAACCGAGCATCTTACCTTTGGGTGCCCCGGTCCTGCTCGTTAAAAAGAAGGACGGTAGCATGCGGATGTGCATTGACTATCGTGAATGAAACATGTTCACTGTCAAAAATCGGTACCCTTTCCCAAGGATCGACGATTTATTTGATCAGCTTCAAGGAGCTAGTTGGTTCTCGAAGATCGACCTTAGGTCCGGGTATCATCAGCTGAAGATTCGGGAGGAAGATATTCCTAAGACTGCCTTCCGCACTCGTTATGGACATTACAAATTTCTGGTGATTTCTTTCGGTTTGACCCACGCACCGGCTGCGTTCATGGATCTTATGAACCGGGTGTGTAGACCGATGCTCGATCGTTCAGTTATTATGTTCATCGATGACATTCTTGTGTACTCTAATAGTGAAACCGATCACGCCGGTCATCTCAAGGAAGTGTTGGAGGCTTTGCGGAAACACAAATTGTATGCAAAATTTTCTAAGTGTTCCTTCTGGTTACGTGAGGTTCAATTTTTGGGCCATGTTATCAACCCGAGTGGTATTCTGGTTAACCCTGCAAAGGTGGAAGCCGTGAATGAATGGGAGTCTCCTACATCTCCAACTGAAATACGTAGTTTTCTGGGTTTGGCGGGGTATTACCGCCGCTTTATTCCCGATTTTTTGAAAATTGCTTCTTTGCTAACCAGGCTGACTAAGAAAAGTGTTCAGTTCGATTGGGGTACGGATCAAGAGGAGGCTTTTCTCGAGTTGAAGAACAGATTGACGCATGCCCCGATCTTAGCTTTACCTGATGGCACCGACGATTTGGTGGTGTATTCTAATGCCTCTTATCAGGGGCTTGGGTGTGTTTTGATGCAGCGAGGTCGAGTCATCTCTTATGCCTCACAACAATTGAAGCCTCACGAGGCGAATTATCCTACCCACGATTTAGAACTGGCAGCGGTTGTGTTTGCGCTTAAGTTGTGGAGGCAGTATTTGTACGGTGTTCCTTGCATTATTTATACCGATCATAAGAGCTTAAAGTATTTCTTCGAGCAAAAGGAACTGAATATGCGGCAGCGTCGATGGTTGGAGTTGATTAAGGACTACGACCTGGAGATCATGTACCATCCGAGTAAGGCTAACGTGGTAGCCGACGCGTTAAGCCGGAAGGAGAGACCAAAACCTATTCGTGTAAAATCCTACCAGCTTATTCTCAAACCCGACATTTTGAAACAAATAGCCAATGCACAGGATGAAGCGTTGCAGGTGGAATGGATTATGTCAGAGCGTATTTGGGGTCAGGAAAAGTTGTTGGAAGACGTAGGTGATGGGGTGAAATATAAGGAGGGTCGTTTGTGGGTACCGAGGTATGGAGGATTTAGAGATAAAATTTTTGATGAGGCACACAAGTCGCGCTATTCTATTCACCCGGGCACGACCAAGATGTACCAAGACTTGAAGAAAAATTATTGGTGGTCTGCAATGAAATTTGAGGTGGCTCAGTACGTGAGTAAGTGTTTGATGTGTCTACAGGTTAAGGCCGAGCATCAGAAGCCATTTGGGAAACTTCAGCCGTTGGAAATACCTGAGTGGAAATGGGAACATCTTACTATGGATTTCGTGACTAAATTGCCTCGTACTCCTAGGGTTAATTATGACACCATTTGGGTAATCGTGGATAGATTGACCAAGAGCGCTCACTTCTTGCCGATTCGAGAGACTTTTATTTCTGAGCAGCTAGTCGATGTGTTTATTCGTGAGATCGTATCTAGGCATGGGGTGCCGGTATCTATTGTTTCGGATAGGGATACGCGTTTCACTTCCAGGTTTTGTAAAAGGTTTCACAAGGAGATGGGCACCAAACTCCTTATTGGTACTGCTTATCACCCGTAGACGGATGGACAGTCCGAGAGGACCATTCAGACTCTCGAGGATATGTTGCGGACTTGTGTTATCGACTTTGGTGGTAGTTGGGACCGTCACTTACCGTTGGTGGAGTTTTCGTATAATAACAGTTATCACGCCACGATTGGGATGCCACCATTTGAGATGTTGTATGGTAGGAGGTGTAGGACTCCAGTCTGTTGGGGTTCCATTGGTCAAAAGCAGTTAGGTAGTTTAGAGGTGGTCGAGGCTACGACTGAGAAACTCGACAAGATTAAAGCGTTTATGAAGGCCGCGCAGGATCGTCAAAAATCTTATGCCAATAAAAGGCGAAGGCCTATCGTGTTTGAGGTGGGGGATCGGGTTATGTTAAAAGTTTCTCCCTAGAAGGGAATTATTCGTTTTCGTAAGAGGGGGAAGCTCAGTCCAAGGTTTATTGGCCCGTTCCATATTTTGGCCCGAGTTGGCGAGGTACTTATAGACTGGATTTACCCGAGGAACTCATGGGGATTCACCCTACTTTTCACGAGTCTCATCTAAGGAAATGCTTAGCGGATGAAGAGGCCCATGTGCCTCTTGACGATATTGAGCTCGATGGTAAGCTGAACTACGTCGAGCAACCGATTGCCATCCTTGACCGTCAGGAGAGACGATTGAGGAATAAGGTGGTTAGGCAGGTAAAGGTGCAGTGGAGACACCGTAAGGGTTCCGAGGCTACTTTGGAGTCCGAAGACGAGATGAGGAAGCATTATCCATAGTTGTTCCAGTTACATCGGGATTCAGGGACGATTCCCATTGTAAGGGGGTGGACTTGTAACGGTCGTTGATTCTGATTTCAAGAATTAAAGATTGTCGAGTATGTATAATTGTCGGGATTTATCCGACGTTTCTCCGAAGCCTTTATGTCATCCCGGTACGCCTAATCGCTTAACTTTTGTTCAAAGTTGCATCATTATTAAATTCAGGGGGCTAGAATGAAAATGTTTGATTTTATTACATAAAAAAAATAAACCTTAAACCTATCTTGCAGCTGCCGATCGGCCAACTCCAGCCCCCCCTTCATTGCTTTGACTTTTTGATCGATTCCAAGGTCCTAGAGGTAGTTCAAGGTATGTACTACAATCCCCTACACTCTTTTTGCTCACCCTTAATAGTTTTGATGCTCAATTTTGTCAAAACTTTTCGTTGGGCAGATTTCGGCTAGAGTGCAATTGACCCACTTCCCGTGGATAAAAATTAAAGTTTCCGGTGTAGAAAGATCCCCAGGTATGGCATTTACATCATATTAAAATTTCGTGGTCATTGGAGGTGTTTAGGTCGGTCAATCGATTTTAGTTCGAAAACTAGGGTTTATCGGGTGTAGAATTGCAAATTGTTGAGTTTGATGTGTTAGTTGATCGGGTGACCGACCGATTCTGTTCGTGTAGCCCTAGGGGGGTTTAAGGGCTGTGGAAAAATTATCTTTTTGGTGTCGGGGCTGTCGGGGTTTGTGCTTCGTCAATCGAGTCGGCGGTGCGCGAATTTTCGTTTAAATGTTAAAGTAAGTGTTGTAAAAAGGAACCGTCAACCCTATCAACTCGCGTGACATAATTATGATGAATGAAAAGGTTTAAGGAGGAATTTGGTCCATTCGGGGCTGATTCGGTTAACAAATGGTTTTAAGGATTATTTCACGCGCATTCGACCCGATTTGACTATCTTTGGGCCTTGGGCCAAGTATTGGGCCTTGGGCCAAGTTGTTGGGCCTTGGGCCACGTGTTGGGCTTGTACGGCCCATTAGGCTAGAGTGTTCCTACAGTCTAGTTTAGTAAGGCATTATGTATAGTTTACAGACCCTTGCTTGTGATTTTGCCCTTAGGAACTTCCTAGCTCGTTGCAAGTATTCGATCTATCTCAGGTGAGTTCATGATGCCCCTTTTTACTCTTTTAAGATTTGGGCTAGCATGCACACCTAAGTGTTTTTCTTACTTGATGAAATGTTTTGAATGGTTTTACATAGGCTTGCTAGTATTGGTAGGCCTTGGAATGTTATAGAATGTGTATGTATATATATATATATATATTTATATATATTTAGAATGGCCAATATTTGGCGAATGTTGTAGTCGTCTCGACTACTGAATGTTGCGTATACCTACCTTGTGTTTGTATGCGCCGAATGTTACGTGTTTGGGTTGTACGTTTGCTCGACCCTGAATGTTTGTAGTCGTTTCGACTACTGAATGTTGCGTATGCCTACTTTGTGTTTAAATGCGCTGAATGTTACGTGTTTGGGTTGTACGTTTTCTCAGCCCTGAATGTTTTTTATTGAATGTTATATATATATATATATAAATATATATTGATATATATATAGGAATGCACGTATAGAGATGCTTATACGTATGAATGACTATTTATCGTATGTGGTGACCTAATCGATGTATTTCCATTTACCGTTTTAAAACCGTTGAAATGATTATTTAAGAATTTTGTTACTCATTTAAAACTTGAACTCACCCAGCTTAAGCTGACTTTGTGTGCATGTTAGTGTAAGTTTCAGGAATTGGAAGAGGATGCCTTATCGCTTGGATGTGCACGGAGCTACTTGGATGGTGAAGGGCATACGGGAAGGAAGAATTGTTATGAATATTTTATTTCAAGGAAACTTATAAAAGTTATATTTACTTTGGATTTTGGGCAAAATTCCCGGGTTTCGGGAACTTATTTCATTTTTCATGTTTTCCGCAAAATTGATACACTGATACGTTTGTTTTAATGGAATAAACGATTTTTAAGTTTATTTAATTTTACGAGTGTTATGAATTATTACCAACTGTGGGGTACCCGGGGTTCGGGGCCTTACATTATAATAGGAATGCTCTAGTATATTCCACTAGTCCCTTAGAGGTTGTTAAATATAACTATAGAATATATTCCTTTGCCAGGTCATTCGGTACATGTAAGGCCCCGAACCCCGGGAAACCCCACAGTTGGTAATCATAAAAAACACTTGAGAAATTAAATAAACTTAAAAACAATTCTTTGCATTAAAATAGCATTACAGAGTATAATTCGGCGGAAAACGTAAAATAGATGATTAAGTTCCCAAAATCAAAATTAATTATACTTTTAAAAGTCTTTTGAAATAAAAGGTTCATAAGTAATTCTTCATTCCAGTATGCCCTTCACCGTCCAAGTAGCTCCGTGCATGCCCAAGCGATAAGACATCCTCTTCCTAACCTGAAACTCACACTAACATGCACACAAAGTCAGCTTAAGTTGAGTGAGTTCAACTTTTAAATAAGTAACAAAAGTCTTAAATAATCATTCCAACGGAAATATACTGGTTAGGTCACCACATTCGATAAATAGTCATTCTTACGTATGAGCATCTCTATACGTGCATTCCTCTCTCTCTCTCTATATTTATATATATAACATTCAATAATAACATTCAGGGCCGAGAAAACGTACAACCCAAACACGTACCATTCCGCGCATGCAAACACAAAGTAGGCATACGCAACATTCAGTAGTCGAGACGACTACAACCATTTAGGGTTGAGCAAACGTACAACCCAAACACGTAACATTCGGCGCATGCAACACAAGGTAGGCATACGCAACATTCAGTAGTCGAGACGACTACAACATTCGCCAAATATTGACCATTCTAAATATATATAAATATATATATGCATACACATTCTAAAACATTCTAAAGCCTACCAATACTAGCAAGCCTATGTAAAACCATTCATAACATTTCATCAAGTAAGAAAAACACTTAGGTGTGCATGCTAGCCCAAAACTTAAAAAGAGTTAAACAGGGCATCAAGAACTCACCTGAAATCAATCGAACACCTGCAACGAGCTAGGAAAATCCCTAAGTGCACAATCACAAGCAAGGGCCTGTAAATTATATACAACACATTACTAAACTAGGCAACAAGAACACTCTTACCTAATGGGACGTTCAAGCCCAATACTATGGCCCAAGGTCCAACACTTGGCCCAAGGCCCAACAACTTGGCCCGAAGCCCAACAACTTGGCACGAAGCCCAACAACTTGGCCCGAAGCCCAACACTTGGCCCAAGGCCCAACAACTTGGCCCAAGGCCCAACAACTTGGCCAAGGCTCAACACTTGGCCCAAGGCCCAGCGACTGGCCCAAGGCCGAACACTTGGCCCGAGGCCCAAAACTTGGCCCAAGGCCCAAGGACAATCAAATCGGGTTGAATGCGCGTGTAATAAACCTTACACCCATTTGTTAAACGAATCAGCCCCAAATGGACCAAATTCCCTTTTAAATCTTTTCATTCATCAAGATTATGTAACCCGAGTTGATAGGGTTGACGGTTTCTTTTTACAACTCTCAATTTACATTTAAACGAAAATTCGCGCACCGCTGACTCGATTGACCAAGCACCAACCAAAACAGGCCCGAATATCAAAAAAATAATTTTCCCACAGCCCTTAGACTCCTTTCGGGCCGTACAAACTGATTTGGTTGGTCATGCAACTGATTAACGCATCAAACTCAACAATTTGCAATTCTACACCCGATAAACACTAGTTTTCGAACTAAAATCGATTGGTCGACCTAAACACCTCCAATGGCCATGAAAATTTAATATGATGTAAATGCCATACCTGGGAATCTTTCTACACCAAAAACTCCAATTTTTATCCATGGGAAGTGGGTCAATTGCACTTTAGCCTAAATCTGTCCAACGAAAAGTTTTGGCAAAATTGAGCATCAAAACGATTAGAGGTGAACAAAAAGAGTGTTAGGGGTTGTAGTACATACCTTGAACTACTTCTAGGAACTTGGAATCGATCAAAAAGTCGAAGCAATGAAGGGGGGGGGGCTGCCTCTTTGGCCGATCGCTGCAGGTGCAAGGTGGGGGGGGGGGGGGCGGGGGGTTAGGGTTTTTTGATTAATATTATAATATGAAATATTTTCATTCTAGCCCCTGGAATTTAATGATAATGCAACTTGGAAGAAGAGTTAAGCGATTAGACATACCGGGATGACGTATAGGCTTCCGAGAGGCGTCGGATAAACCCCGAGAATTATACATACTCTACAAGCTTCAATTCTTGAAACTGGAATTAACGGGCGTTACAAGTACACCCCCATTACAATGGGATTCGTCCCCGAATCTCGATGCTATAGGAACAGCTGCGGATAATGCTTCATCATCTTGTCTTCGGACTCCCAAGTGGCCTCGAAATCCCTACGGAGTTTCCATTGCACCTTCACCTGTCTAACCACCTTATTTCTCAGACGCCTCTCCTGACTGTCAAGAATAGCAATCGGTTGTTCAACGTAGTTCAGCTTACTGTGGAGCTCAATCTCATCAAGAGGCACATGGGCCTCACCATCCGCTAAGCATTTCCTCAGGTGGGACACATGGAAGGTAGGATGAATCCCGCGAGCTCAATAGGTAGTTCCAGTCTGAGGCTTTAATTTCCGTGAGGCATACGCGATGACTCGACCTCGTTGCATCTGAACACACCCAAGCCTCTGTTAGGAGGCATCAGAATACCCCACCAAATCATCGGTGCCATTAGGTAAAGCTAAGATCGGGGCACACGTCAATCTGCTCTTCAACTCGAGAAAAGCCTCCTCCTGTTCCATACCCCAAACGAACTTAACACTCTTCTTAGTCAGCTTGGTCAGTGAAGAAGCAATTTTTGAAAAATCGTGAATAAAACGACGGTAATACCCTGCCAAACCCAGAAAACTACGGATTTCGGTTGGAGACTTAGGAGACTCCTATCCATTCACGGCTTCCACCTTTGCAGGGTCAACCAGAATACCACTCGGGTTAATAACATGGCCCAAGAATTGAACTTCACATAACCAGAAGGAACACTTAGAAAATTTTGCATACAATTTGTTCTTTCGCAGAGCCTCCAACACTTCCCTGAGATGACCGGCATGATCGGATTCACTTTTAGAGTATACAAGAATGTCGTCGATGAACAAAATAACCGAACGATCGAGCATCGGTCTACACACCCGATTCATAAGATCCATGAACGCAGCCGGTGCGTTGGTCAAACCGAAAGACATCACCCGAAATTCGTAATGTCCATAACGAGTGCGGAAGGCAGTCTTAGGAATATCTTCTTCCTGAATCTTTAGCTGATGATGCCCGGACCTAAGGTCGATCTTCGAGAACCAATTAGCCCCCTGTAGCTGATCAAATAAGTCATCGATCGTCGGGAGCGGGTACCGATTTTTAACAGTGAGCTTATTCAACTCACGGTAGTCAATGCACATTCGCATGCTACCGTCCTTCTTCTTAACGAACAAGACCGGGGTACCCCAAGGCGAGATGCTCGGTCGAATAAAGCCCTTGTCGAGCAAGTCTTCCAACGGAGCCATAAGTTCCTTCATTTCATTCGTCGCTAGGCGGTAGGGAGCTCGGGCAACGGGCTTGGCGCCCGGTACAAGGTCTATCTGGGACTCGACCTCGCGATCCGGCGACACATCTGACAAATCATCTGGAAATACATCCAGAAAATCCCGAACAATAGGAACATCACCGACGGTAGCCACCTCGGTATTCACATTCATAGCATACGCCAGATACGCCCCGCACCCCCGCTGCATAAACTTTCCACCCTTAAGCATGGATATAATAAGTGGCGTCGCAACATTCCAATCACTGAAGACCGTAATTCGAGTCCCATCCGGGGCCCTTAGACGAACGAGTTTCTGACCACAAATGATCTGAGCATCGACATTCGTGAGCCAATCCATCCCGAGCACCACATCGAAACAACCAAGCGGCATCAAATACAATCGCACCAGAAACCTATAACTAGACAACTCGATGAAACAACCCTGAATGGCCCTAGACACGGACACGGATTTTTCTACGGCGAACTCAACCTCAAACCCATCGACTACGCGCTCGGGTAATTTATTCAACAAGGAACAGAAAGCGGTAGACACAAAACTCCTACTGGCGCCCGAATCAAATAAAACTGAAGCCTGTAACTCATCAAGTAGGAAAGTACCTGGGACGATATTATACTACTGCTTTGCTACACGGTTAAAACATACGATTTCAAAGGAACAAGAAATTATAACGGTGGAATGAAAACTAAATAAGGAACAAGTACCTGAAACGACATCCGCATCCTTTTTCGCTTCCTTCTTGGAGATGTTAAAGGCCCTCGCCCTGGCCTTTGGCTTCTTTTCCATATTTTCTCTTGAGGAAGTCCCCTGACCGGACCCCCCCACCTTACTGGTAGGACAGTTTGATGACAAGTGACCGAAACCCCTACAGCGGAAACGAGTCAGAATCGGGCACTCATAATGGGGGTGCCCAACCTTATCGCAACGAAAACAGGTGCCGGACCCACTCTTACACTCCCCCTTGTGAAGTTTGCCGCACTTCTTGCAATTACCGAATGCCGCATCTCTCCTAAACTCAGAAGTTTCAGTCTTCACCCTTTTGCAAGACGAACTAAAGTTGTTTCCCCCAGGCCGCTTACCATACGAATTTGTGTTCCAAGTCTTCCTAGTCTCGTGCGGTGGTAACTTCTCCCTATTATCATACAATGTACCTGCCAAGGTAACTACCGAGTGAAAGGAGTTCATGTCGGTGGTCACCACACCCCTACAAATATCCACCGGGAGGCCCTTCACATACTTCTTAATCCTTTTTGCCTCAGTGGTAACCAAATCGGGACATAAGCGAGCCATTTTGTTGAACTTTGTGGTGTATTCCCGATGTGACATACTGCCCGCCTCCAAAATCAAGAATTCCTGTTCAATTTTATCCGATTCGTGTGGAGGATAGAACTGATCGAGAACCAACTTCTTCAATTCATCCCATGTCATCCTCCTAATCGATCGATCACCCATAGCCTGCACCAGGTTATCCCACTAACATAATGCCTCGGAACGAAACGAGGCGGTAGCATAAGTGACCATGTCATCTCCCTTACACTTACTAACTCACAGAACGGCCTCCATCTCTCTTACCCACTGATGCGCTGCCAAAGCATCTTTAGTACCATCGGAGGAAGGGGGGTCGCACTTCTTAAAGTCACCATACGAGCAACCCCAGGTCAATACACTAACTGTCCGCACCTCATCTTCATCCCCACTCGGCACATACACTTCCTCTTCCTCTTCGACCTGTACCTCCTTACTCTTCCTTCCCCTATCCGAACCCTTACCAACCAGTGATTCCTCCATGGCCCTGACGGCCTCAGCAACGATCTCAGGAATGGCGATATGGAGCACCTGGTAAACCTCATCCGCGATAGCCACGCGCAAAGCAGGATCTAATTCGGGGTTGTCCCCCTCCTCACGAATCGGGGTCTCCTCCCGCTAGGGAGTAGGAATCTCTCTCTCGGCTTCGGCACGTGGCTTACGACCACGGCCGCGAACACTAGGACCACCTCTCTTAGCAGCTCGAGTATTAACCATGACTTATCCCTACAAAGACAGAATTTTAACACGGTCAAGTACAAGTGGTAATTAGAACATGTAAGGTAAGGGTAAACTGCTAATGACGTTGATCAAGTGTAATTAGTCGTTTACTTTACCCGCCCGTCCTAACCACCCCTGCCCCTAACCTCGTTAGCCTTCCATCTAACATTTAAACAATTAATCACATACCGAGAACTTTTAAATTTAAGGAAATGACTAAATAATTATAAGTTACCTCTTGGCGTACAGCTACTCGCGGTGGGCATACTGGTCTCTTTTCTTACAGTTCGAGTCCAAGCATTCGGGGATGCTCGGATCACTCGAACCAAGGCTCTGATACCAACTTGTAAGGCCCCGAACCCGGGAAACCCCACAGTTGGTAATCATAAAAAAACACTTGAGAAATTAATTAAATTTAAAAACAATTCTTTGCATTAAAATAGCATTACAGAGTATAATTCGGCGGAAAACGTAAAATAAATGATTAAGTTCCCAAAATCAAAATTAATTATACTTTTAAAAGTCTTTTGAAATAAAAGTTCATAAGCAATTCTTTATTCCAGTATGCCCTTCACCTACCAAGTAGCTCCGTGCACGCCCAAGCAATAAGGCATCCTCTTCCTAACCTGAAACTCACACTAACATGCACACAAAGTCAGCTTAAGCTGAGTGAGTTCAAGTTTTAAATAAGTAACAAGAGTCTTAAATAATCATTCCAACGGTTTTAAAACGGTAAACGGAAATACATCGGTTAGGTCACCACATTCGATAAATAGTCATTCTTACGTATGAGCATCTCTATACGTGCATTCCTATATATATATATATATAACATTCAGGGCCAAGAAAACGTACAACCCAAACACGTAACCTTCAGCGCATGCAAACACAAAGTAGGCATACGCAACATTCAGTAGTCGAGACGACTACAACCATTCAGGGTCGAGCAAACGTACAACCCAAACACGTAACATTCGGCGCATGCAACACAAGGTAGGCATACGCAACATTCAGTAGTCGAGTCGACTACAACATTCGCAAAAATTGGCCATTCTAAATACATATAAATATATATATACATACACATTCTATAACATTCCAACGCCTACCAATACTAGCAACCTATGTAAAACCATTCATAACATTTCATCAAGTAAGAAAAACACTTAGGTGTGCATGCTAGCCCAAAACTTAAAAAGAGTTAAACGGGGCATCAAGAACTCACCTGAAATCAATCGAACACCTGCAACGAGCTACGAAAATCTCTAAGTGCATAATCACAAGCAAGGGCCTGTAAATTATATAAAACACGTTACTAAACTAGACCACAAGAACACTCTTACCTAATGGGCCGTTCAAGCCCAACACTATGGCCCAAGGCCTAACCACTTGGCCCAAGGCATAACACTTGGCCCAAGGCCCCACACTTGGCCCAAAGTCCAACGATTTGGCCCAAGGCCCAACGAATTGGCCCAAGGCCCAACGACTTTGCCCAAGGCCCAACGACTTCGCTTAAGGCCCAAAACTTGGCCCAAGGCCCAAAACTTGGCCGAAGGCCCAACACTTGCCCCGAGGCCCAACAACTTGGCCCAAGGCCCAAAACTTGGCCCAAGGCCCATGGACAATCAAATCGGGTCGAATGCGCGTGTAATAAACCTTATTCCATTTTAAATCTTTTCATTCATCAAGATTATGTCACCCGAGTTGATAGGGTGGACGGTTTCTTTTTATAACTCTCAATTTACATTTAAACGTAAATTCGCGCACCGCCTACTCGATTGACCAAGCACCAACCAAAACAGTCCCGAGTATCAAAAAAATAATTTTCCCACAGCCCTTAGACTCCCTTCGGGCCGTACAAACTGATTCGGTTGGTCATCCAACCGATTAACGCATCAAACTCAACAATTTGCAATTCTACACCCGATAAACACTAGTTTTTGAAGTAAAATTGATTGACCGACCTAAACACCTCCAATGGCCATGAAATTTTAATATGATGTAAATGCCATACCTGGGAATCTTTCTACACCAAAAAATCCAATTTTTATCCACGGGAAGTGGGTCAATTGCACTCTAGCCGAAATCTGTCCAACGAAAAGTTTCGGCAAAATTGAGGATCAACACGATTAGAGGTGAACAAAAAGAGTGTTGGGGGTTGTAGTACATGCCTTGAACTACTTCTAGGAACTTGGAATCGATCAAAAAGTCGAAGCAATGAAGGGGGGGGGGGGCTGCCTCTTTGGCCGATCGCTGCAGGTGCATGGTGGGGGGTTAGGGTTTTTTGATTAATGTTATAATATGAAATATTTTCATTCTAGCCCCTGGAATTTAATGATAATGCAACTAGGAAGAAGAGTTAAGCGATTAGACATACCGGAATGACATAAAGGCTTCCGAGAGGCGTCGGATAAACCCCGAGAATTATACATATTCTACAAGCTTCAATTCTTGAAACCGGAATTAACGGGTGTTACAGTACACGCAAGCATGCCAGGTCTACTCAAATGGTAGTTTAATGTTTGGGGCAAGTATGTCTCATTCCAGTCAGGCACGTCATCAATTCGTGAGCATGAGGTTCTCTCCTATAATAACCAATTCAGATAGCAAAATATAGGAGATGTTGGATGTAACATCCCGAAATTTCTAAAGTAATATTTAATATATTATTTTGTCGGGTGAAATAAACGAGTTAGTGGAACGATAATAATAATAGCAAAATATGAAGGCTTAGTAGGATAATTAGATGGGATTAATGGACCAAAAGGAAATATAGGTCTTCGGTCCATGGGCTTAAGGGCGTATAAATACCCCCTTAAACCCCAATCCTTTCCATTCCATCCATTTATCCATCCTAATCTCTACACACTCCAAAACACACACGACCCGAACCAAGATCCAAAGGCAAGGACCCGAGCTCGTTGGTGCTAGATCGTCGTGACGAACCAAAGCAACATCAAAGACCAGCTCGTGTTCGTAGTTTGACTCGTTTACGGTACGTTTATATCGAGAACTTGTTCGTTTAGGTTTGGATTAGTATAGAAATGATAGATCGGTGTTTGTATGGTAAAAACGAATCCTACAAAGCTAAACATACTGAAAATGGTTAAGATTTGATGGGTTAATCGATTGATAAAAGAACCCGTAACCTGTATGCCCAAATCGCACCCTTTAAACGTCGATGTTAGGCCGATTTGATGGTTGGGGTTTGTAGGCGCTGGTCAGACGATTCCGTGGATACCTAAATCGAGTTATTTGGTTAAGAAACGAAGATGATTAAGGACGAACAGTAGCTGCAGCCGACAACTTCGCCTGCAAGCTAAGTTCGCCTGATGAACTTCGCCTGCAAAGCTAAGTTCGCCTGATGACAACTTCGCCTAAAAGCTAAGTTCGCCTGATGACAACTTCGCCTAAAAGCTAAGTTCGCCTGATGACAACTTCGCCTAAATCTAAGTTCGCCTGATGACAACTTCGCCTAAAGCTAAGTTCGCCTAAGGTTTAACTTCGCCTAAAGCTAAGTTCGCCTAAGGTTTAACTTCGCCTAAAGCTAAGTTCGCCTAAGGTTTAACTTCGCCTAAAGTCAAGTTCGATTAGAAAATAAATTAAAAACGATAAGTAAAAGTAAGCTAATACTAGGCCACCAGATTAGATCAGGCGAGTATTGATACGTGTAACTTATACAATCAGCCGAGCTCAGTTAAAGAAGGGATTTACAACTATCGGAGGAAGAAGCAGAGTTCAGGTGAGTTTCTAGCCCCATTTATGTGTTATGTTTTTGGGGCTGTGTGCATACTCGATATGTTTGTTAATACGCTTATCCTAAGAGATAAGTGTATGCCTTATGTGAATAATGTGATATGTATGAATGATGGCTTGACGGTACGTGAACGATCTTCGGATATTGCACGTACTGTCAGGTTGTAACGCTAAGTATAAGGTAAGTATGATATGTATGCTTATGTGTATGAATGTGACAAAGTTAATAAAAGAATGAAAGGATGGTTGTATGGTTACGAAGAGGGTACCGGGCCCTAATAATACTCGAGGTATGATGTATGGTTGTATGGTAACGAAGAGGGAATCGAACCCTACTAATATTCGAGAACTAGGGAACCGAACCCTACTAATATTCGAGGAAAGAGGGACCAGACCCTTATAATATCTGTGATGTTAGGGACCAGACCCTTATAATATTTGTGATGTTAGGGACCAGACCCTTAAAATATCTGTGATGTTAGGGACCAGACCCTTATAATATCTGTGATGTTAGGGACCAGACCCTTATAATATCTGTGATGTTAGGGACCAGACCCTTATAATATCTGTGATGTTAAGGACCAGACCCTTATAATATCTGTGATGTTAGGGACCAGACCCTTATAATATCTGTGATGTTAGGGACCAGACCCTTATAATATCTGTGATGTTTGGGACCAGACCCTTATAATATCTGTGAGGTTATAGGGCGAAAGGCTCTTTAAAACGTATGATTATGTATGTAAAGAACGTATGAAGGTAAGAATGAAAGTATATGCAATTATGTGTGTATGAAAGAAAGTTAAGAGGTTAAGTATGAAATGTAAGAAGGTATTGTATGATTATGTGATTAACTAGAACTCACTCAGCGTAGCTGACTTTTAGTATGCACGCAGGTGAGTAGGATGAGGCAGCTCGCTTGAGGAGACACGTGGCACTGAATAAGAGGCTGGCATCGGAAGACTCAAGACGTTTAAGTTTAATGTTTCGTTTATTTTGAAAGATAAAATGATGTTTTAAGACAAGACGTGTTTTGTTATGAAATGTTTTATGAAAGTTTTTATATTCCGCGAAAGTTTTAATGAACTCTAATTTGTAAGAACTGTGTTTATGAGTAAATCCGACGCTAAAGTAAGGCTACCGGGTTCGGGGCCTTACATTGGAGGTTCTCGTGCATAGATGTTTCGAAGAGTTTGTTAGTTAAGGATGTTCATCAGAGTTAGTTGTACTGGTGATATGTAAAGGAAATTATTATTATTAATATTTCTTTTTGAAATATAATTAGTACATTATATGTACTGATTGTCACGATTGGTCATATTATAATTGAAACTCAGTTTTGGTAATTATCGTATTTATAATTTGATAAATCGGGCTCATCACTAGGTACTTTCCTAGTAATAGTGTTAGTTTTTGAACAACAAGAATGAAAGGATGCCTGAAAAATAGTTTAGATCAATGTCAAAGAAACGAGTTTATAAGATAAAGATTGGACAAAGCTGAGAAGTTTATATATAATCTTTTGAAATTATTGTATGTAGATCACACCTCCCACGGTTCGTTCCTGGGCCTTGTATATCAAGCCCCGTTCACATCACCAGATTTAGTATATACTTGCTAAAGCATCCTCGTATTCTCGTTCACAGACAACACCGGTTCTTCATCTGTCGTAAAACTACCCGATCTCGATATCCTTTGGTGTAACAGTTTGTAATAAAAGAACGTTTTTCGATAACTTAGATCAGCGTGAAGGATATTATTAATTAGGGAGAAATAAAATACTTTATTTGTTATGTTCAGATACAATATTAATTATAATATAATATAATACTAATTTAGATAAGATATAATTTTAATTAGAATAGGAATTAATATTAATTATAACCGAATATAATACTTGTTATGATGAGATTCTACATTATCGGTAGTACCGTACATACACGTATACATATACCTCGTTTCAGATAACACATATGCACATCACATATATACTCCACGTCACCTTTATACACGTATGTTGTAATTTTTACCTATCGGTATGTTCTGCGACTTCTCCCCGAATTCCCTCGTACAAGCAAGTCTGTTATTACATTCCAGACCATAATAACTCACTTGCCCTACGAGTTCATCCCGCCATCCATCAGTATCTATCGTTACTCATTATTAAGTTTCCCAAACATAATCGAGCCAACGGTTATATTATAGGTATCCTAAAGGATAACCTAATCCTTTATAACCAATGGCTCTGATACCAACTTCTGTCACACACCGTTAACCGAATTGCGGAAGTGTAAAATGGAAATACAACAGATACAACTGATATCAAATACATTGTTCATAAAGAAACATTACTAACTAATTTACAATATATTAGATCGTTCTAACATCTTTTACAAACTAAGTGATACAATCAAAACTAGCTCTTTAATTAATTTACTTCTAAATCAAATGCTCACAGTATCGGTCATAATCCAATAAGTAACACATAACCAATCTATTCCACCTTTCTGATTACCTGAAAAGCATGTTTAAAAACAGGTCAACTACGAATAATTGGTGAGTTTCATAAGTTTTAATGAAATCAATTCTGCGTACCACACAGTCATAGTTTGCATGTACGCTTGTATAAAAAATGTATTTATGTTTGTATATACGTATAGTCATATCTTTATGTGTACAAATGCACGTATGCAAGGGTATAATATAAGTTTGAAATTATAATAAAATCGAGACTGTTTATTCGTGTTGCGTGTTTCCGTTTTTCATGTTTAATTAACCACTGTGGACCCCCTTCCTCCCACAACAGTTCCACATAAAATCAACCACTGTGGCCCCCCTTCCGCCCACAGCGGTTCCGCGTAACATCAACCACTGTGGCCCCCCATAGCCCACAACGGTTCCACGAGAAATCCAACATTACACAGTTTATATACAAATAATTAGTATTTCCTACACCACATTATTTCCTAAGGCTATTCACCTAACATGTATATAGACACACACACACACATATATATAGTATTTATCACGTATCACCAAACACTATGGCCCCCCTTCCGCCAACAATATCCTTGTGGCCTCCACTGCCCACGTTATTCTCGTGGTCGTCACAGACCACGTTATCTCCATGGCCATTACACACCACGTTATTCCCCATGGCCGTTACAGACCACGTTATTAACCCATGGCCGTTACAGACCACGTTATGTTATTCACCCATGGCCGTTACAGACCACGTTATGTTATTTCTAATGGCCGTTACAGACCACGTTATTCACCCATGGCCGTTATAGACCACGTTATTCACCTACGGCCTTTACGGACCACGTTATTCACCCAGCTTGTTATGTTTAACAGTACACAGCGTGTTTGTATAAACGTGTTGACACGTGTAATTTCGTTATGTTTTGGTATTTGTGCCATATTCTCTTAATTTGTCATTCAAGAATTCTGTTCACCATTCATTCGCACGTAATCAATCGTTATGTTTGTAGAGACTTTTTGTATGTAAACGTTCAGACAATTCATGTCCTGAACCTTTTCCAGATAGATAACGTATATAAATATGCTTTTCACCCCAAAAAGTTCGTAAACAGTTTGAAAAGAGGGGTCATGAAGCTCAAGGTTTTTTAGGCACTCAGTGCGAGGTCAGCTCGGGGTCCGTTTCCCTTGCTATCACTTAGTCCCTATAATTAATATTTTAATAATATTAGTACTATAATATTATTATAATCTTTATACTAAGATGGGCTGTATAGCTAGTCTGGGTGTGGCATTAATACCTAGAAAGTGTTAGTAGGTTTAGATTGTGATGTTGTTCAACGTCTGATGTTTAAAATCGAACTTGACCCTGTTTCCCCGTTTAACCAGCTGGGCCAAGTTGCTCGTTTATGCGTTTGCAAAACAGTTATGGGGAAGTAAACTTGAGCAAACGTGTTGGACGATAAAATGATTAAGTTCTAAAGAAAGATCACAATTCTGCGCGCACAATCTATCCAAATTGTCCGAATTTCTCACAAAAAGTTCGTTTTTATATAATTAATCCGAAAATATGCTTCTTGATCATCTTTTGATGTTCTGATATTCCAACGGGTTCGTTATACACGCACTTGCCGGTTTTCGTTAGAATTGAATTTATTTAATATTCAAATTAGTATAATCAATTATCCGTTAATCATTAGATCATGAAAATTTAGAACATTATCAAATAAAATATGTAGATTTTTATAAAAGTATTTTTGGAATTATTTAATGATTTATAAATTTATAAAAAAATCATTTTATATGCTATATTTAGCCCGAAAATCATTCGTTTATACCAAATGATTTCCAAAAAATCCGCCAAAATTCCTGAGTGACCAAAACACTTCCGAAAATTACCTGTAGCAATTCCAGAAGCTAACAATCTTGCCAAATATTATTATCGAGCCGTAAACGGCTATTAAAATCCGAATAAACGCAAATACACAAAACATACCTAGGATTTTCAAAATGACCCCAAATTTCATATGTGATCATAATATATCAAATCTAAGTTTCTGAAAAAATTTCATAATTTTTCAAGATTTTTAACTAATTTTCCCAAATAAACGCCCTAATTCGGTAATAAATTCGCCAAATATTCTCGGATGGTTGAAAGATTACCAAATTCGTTCAGGGACTCAATGATATGGTCCTCTAGGTCCATGAAAAATTTCATCACCTAAAAATAGGCACATCATGGCCTTAACCTAAACAGCCCGTAATCGAACATTTCGGCATTACCTTTGCGGTTTTCGCCTGTTTTCGCTTTCCTAATCCAATTTCCGGGTTCTCGTGCTTCTATATAAGCTTGGTACTGGTCCTATATCACAAAATAAGAATGTGTCATCATGATACCAGCCATGAAAGTTAGGGTTTTAAACCGAACTTTTGAACCGTAAAAACGTCGTTTAAACCCTCTAATCCGTGTTTATGGCCAAAAAAACTATCAAACCAGGTTCCTAACCATGTGTATGATCAAAACATGTTTTTGTACCATTTTTAGGATTTTTGCATGGTTAGGAATATTTTTCGCAATTAAATGATGTTTATATGTTATTAAACATGATTAATTTAGTTAAAAATTCACAAAAATGATTGAACTTACTTGATTTTTAGGATGAACATTTTGGAACATCCCGGAGGCTTTGGGTTATGTTCTGGAATGTTAAAATAAATCCCTTAGTAGCTTGATATAAAAGAATGGCTAATAGTATAATAATTACATGGGGTGGCGGCCGGAATGCATATTGGGCCCATTTTGGGCCATTTTGCCAATATCTAGTTCTACAAGCCCAAACGTGAAAACCCATGTCCAAAGTTATTTCGGGTTCTGTTTTTGGCACTAAAAAATTATCGGGTACGACAAACAGTGCGAAAACGACTCTTCTTAGGCCATTTTTGTGTAAATTTAGAAAAATATAGTATTTGTTTGTAAAAATCGAAAATATTTTCACGGATCACTTAAAACATTCCCAAAAAGTGTTTGGTAAGTCTTTTTCGGCATAACGGATGATACAATGCTTGTTTCAGAGCTATCTTTCGCGTTAAAATTCATAGCGGGTAGTTAAACGAGCATGTTTTCGTTTAACTAGTTTGCTATCATACTAAGGCCTTAATGTCAATATGTTGGCTTGTATTAAATGTATATCACTTATAGATTGCCCCCCGAAATATCTGGGTCATAACCAGACCCATTTGGTTACTCGTTTATTTTTTACGCAATAAGCGGTTAATCGCTTATTCGATTTCAAATACTGAGGTGTATTCGGTTTTGTCACGAATGTCACATAACACCCCATCAATTTGGCAATTTTAAGTTTATATCACTTAATCTTTCTGGTTTTTTTTAAAGGCCTATCAATGCACCAATACAATTAAGCACACAGCCTTTTATACATACTTTTTACTAGATTTGGGACCAGATGATCAATGTACTATCATCTTCCTTTTTTGCTTCAAAAACTCATTTTCTGAGGCGCAACATTTTTTTAATGTTTTTGATATTTTGAAAATTTATTATGTTTTTGGCTTTCTAAAATTATTCAATGTTTTTGGTTTTTCTTGAAATTTACTCCCCCTAAAATCAGAAACTATAAGAAAAAAAATATTTACAAAAGAAAATTTGACTCTGATATTTGGGATCACAAAGTATCCGACCCATCGACTATCTCGGTAACCCTCTTTTCAACACCACCCATAACTTTTAAACCATTAAGTTTTAATAAGTATTGAAATCTTGACTTATCAAAAGCTTTGGTGAAAAGATCTACTTTTAGTGCATCGTTGTGAATTTTATCTCCTATAATCAACTTCTTTTCGTAGCAATCACGAATGAAGTGATACCGTATCTCAATATGCTTAGTTTCAGAGTGGTTTACCGGATTCTTAGTTATTGATATAGCTGCATTATTATCTACGAAGATAGGGGTAGTACTTCAAGCTCATCAACATTACCACCTGCTTGAGTAGGTACCTGAACATCTTCATTTCCAACCACTGGTTCTATAATTGAATCAACTTTAGCACTTGCTCCCGAACCGATCAATACTCCCAAACCACCACCAGCGCTAGGATCATCATTTTCATCATCAAAATCATCATGTGTAGCAGAATCTCCATAATCCAATTGTTCTTCATCTTCCTTCTCCTCTTCATCCTCTGTCTCATTTGGTATAATAGGCTCAGTAGCAACTGGTTCATGAACAAATTGTTCTTTCTCTTGGTCAACTACCACTTGTTCCAACACTAGCTCAACCACCTGCTCTTGTTCATCAATATGCATAAATCCTGATGATGATCCACCAACATCTGGAATATCAGCATGTACAGTTGGCTTATCAACCTTTTCTTTGCCCTTGGCCTCAGCACGATCTTGTCGTATTGCACCTTGAAATCTATCTCATCTCTCAATGCTTCACCACTAAATACTTTAGTAAAACCGGTATCATCTGACTTTTCAATCTCTCCTCTGAAGTCAATACCCAATTTTGCTTCCAACACAACAAAATATTTCATATGAAGATTTAACAAGTCAGCTTGTTGTTTCCGTCTTAACTCACCATCTTTGATCATTCTCTTCTGTTCAACATTTTCTTTCCTAAACCTTTCATTCTTAATCACTAAACTATCAATTTTAATTCCTTGCTCAGTAATGATAGCCTTCAATAAATCATGGTCTCTGAAAGTTGGAAAATCTGCAAAATAGTTAGCATCTAGTGACGGTTAGCTAAAATCAGGAACCTTTTCAGCTGCCTTTGGTGAAACATGTGGAACCAGAACTTGTGGATATGGTTCCACAATTGGCGTCTTTAAAATGTTATCAACTTTGCCCAGGTCAACAGCTGGTTCTTCAATTATAAATGCTGGAATGATAGGAGTCACATTCACCTCCTGTTCAACATCAGGTTCATCAATGAGTTTTAACTTTGGTGATGCAGTCCTCTTTGACTTCTTCTTAATACGAATCACCTTTGGTTTCACCGGCTTCTCCACTACCTTCTCAGGAACATAAGATACGTCCTGTTCATCTGTGGACTTTTGTTTCTTGGAACTCAAAGCCCTCTTCTCAAACTTAGCTTTTGGATTTGCTAGTCTCATTCTACGGACTTCAGAATCTGACTCTGTTTCCTCAGGATCCTTCTCAGATGTAGCCGAATACACATCTTCTTGTGTAATAGGAGTACCAACCTCTTTCTTCATGACTTTTTGCTTTTTCATCTTGGGTGCAATAGATTCACCTTCTGAATCCGATTCAATCTTGATAAAACGTTTGCCCACAGGTTTAAACTCCAAGATTAATCTTTCTTCTTCAGCCCGGTCAGAATCACTTCCATCATTCCTCCATATATTGTTAGACGGTGAAACATAATCAGAGTTCGTGAGATGTCCAAATAATCCTCTGAACTTTGGAATATCAGCTTCTTTCACATTCTTGTACGAAGCTAGTTTAGCCAGATTATTGCCACTTACATGATCAAGAAAAATCTTAGACCCTTCCTTCTTGACATTAGGAATCACGTCCTTAACAAACATCTATACAAATATCGGGTATTGCAACCAATGATAGTCTCCGAAATTCATCTTCATGTTGTCTAATATCATCCGGGAGAAGTTGTACTTTGGTTCAAACACAAAACAGCCATGGTACTCATCTGATAATCTAGCATATCATCATATCCACCCTTCCGATGTCCTAGACAATGAACTAATACGTGCACCATATACTTGTACGGTCGAGATAAAGCAGTCCTCTTGAATGCTAAACGGTTCAAAGAATCTCTGTAACCCATTATAAGCAAGCATCCTTTCACCATCTTTTCATCAAGATCAATAGCAATATGATGATTCATCACCGGACTCCAAAACCTTTCTAATCAAAGCTTCATTAACAACAATCTTCTGACCCTTCATTTTAGATTGGATATCTGTACCAAACACCTTAGCATTCTTCCAAAAATCAGTCACAATGCTCTCATATGGATCTACTGAATGTGTGATAGACTTGTAAATTCTGGATCTTTTCAAGAACGGCATGATTACTTTAAACTTTTCTGCTTTGGGATCTTCTTCATTCAAGTAAGCACAGATGTTGTGCTTCAAATCAGTAATTTTCCTTTTCTTACCCATATGCAAGCATAAACAAATACACATGTTAACATTGAATTCAATCAAACGGATAAGTTTTGTTCAGCGTATATGTCAATATCTACGTATAAATCTGGCTGCAGCGTATATGTATGTTTAACGTATAAGTCTGATTTAACGTATAAGTATCTACATATAAGTATGATCAGCGTATAAGTCTTAAACTACGTATATATCTAATCCAACGTATAAGTCTGGTTCAACGTATAAGTTTTAGTGTATATGTCTTAAACATAGTATATGCCCAGTTTCCACCGTATATGTTTGAAAGTCTGACTTTGGTCAAAGCATAAACATATACTCCGTATATGTATGAAATATACGGCGTATATGTCCTGTTTTGACCCAAAATCAAAAGCTGCAAATCTGCAACATATTATTGATTCAACACCTATCATAAAAGCATCGGTTATGTCTGTTCAGTCTTTATTTGAAATCAATTTTATTCAATACAAATGTTTAAGTATCCAGAACATAGTATATCTGAATGTATATGTTGTTCATTTAAGATCTAACTAATTAACCACTTATAATCTAATTATGTGCTATCAAAACACTCGTAACACCAATCTATAGATCAAACGATAATGATTTGCATCAAACACTGGATCAATCTGATCAATTGTGACTTATACATGAGCACGGATACTGTTCATCCTCAGATCTGAAAACATTATCTCACCTTAGTGATTTGGATTGATGTGTAGATCACCAAAACAAATATTCTCATATCAATATCACGGCCAAGATTATGATAAATAGAGAATCAAGATAGAGAGAATTCAAACAATCAAACGTTTAAGTGACTACATTTGCGGCGTATAACTCTTATATATATACTTGAACTTATGCGGCGTATAAGTATGAGACTTATACGGCGCATAAATTATGCGGCGTATAAGTCTCAATACTTATACGATGCATAAGTATGCCCTTGAAAGCTCTGTTTTCATGTCCTTTTCACACCAATGTAATGTTCCAAGTACAAATTAATGTCCTTGTACATTGTAAGAATAACTTAAATAAGATCAATTTAAAAAGCACTATCTTACCAAGTCCAAATCAATGACCTTGAGTAAAACAGATAAATGTTTGGATCTTTTGATTTTGATATGATAAAACATAACAAGATTTGTTGTCCCATGAAAACCCAGAGATAGTTCAGCCGCACATCAAGAGTCGAAAACTAAATCAGAAAGAAAATCTTTTTGGTTTTTCAATTGAAACAAATATCAAAAGAATCTTAGCAACTGAAAATAGAAACTAGAAATCAATACAGAAATCACATATTTTTGTGAGTTTGAGCAGGGAATCATATTGATCAAATTTCCCTTCTATCACGGTTTTATTTTCAGCATTTATTATGACTGGTGTGTTAAGTCAGTCATTGGTATTGTTGTCCACCTAAACATTTTAAACAAATGATTCAGGAATTTATGTGATACATTTAATTGGTTCAATTAGGCACAAAATCTCAGGGTGTATCAGTTCCAATCTTGATTCAGGCGTAATTTGATTTTTACATAGTCACCCTAACTTGACTTAAAACCTTAGAATGAAAAGATAAAATGAATTTTATTTTAAGCATATCAGCAAATAATCCCCACTACAAGGCATACCCCCGTTATCAAGCAATACCCTAAGGTCTTTTCCCATGGATAAGTATGCATGATTTCATCTGTGGGCTTGCATATGTTGTGTCCCTTGTGGTCCGTTTCTTAATGGTAATAAGACGCGAGCAAGGGGACAACGTATGTCTAACAGCGGATTTTGATAAAGTCAGTACAAAAGTACTTATGCGATCAAGTTTAATGACTTATAAGGCAGCTTAGTCTGTGGGTTTTCCTTTTAAAGATTGTTTAAATATTCATCAAAATGAATACCCAGATGATAAACCGTATAAAGACCCAAAGGATCCCTGAACCTTAATGCATCCCACCAATACAGGATTTAAGGCCATAAAACCATACATCATTGAAGTGTTAACCACTTACTGATAGCTATGTTTTATTAAATTTAAACAATCATTCTGATTAAAAGACTTGAGTATAACTAGCTATTACATTTCTGCCATCATTATCAAGACATTTGTTAGAAACTAACACCCCACCAATTTGTCAATTTTAAGTTTATATCACTTAATCTTTCTTGTTTGTTTTAAAGGCCTACCAATACACCAATACAATTAAGCACACAGCTTTTATACATACTTTTTACTAGATTTGAGACCAGATGATCAATGTACTATCATCTTCCTTTTTTGCTTCAAAAACTCATTTTCTGAGGCACAACATTTTTTTAATGTTTTTGATATTTTGAAAATTTATAATGTTTTTGGCTTTCTCAAATTATTCAATGTTTTTGGTTTTTCTTGAAATTTTCTCCCCCTAAAATCAGAAACTATAAGTAAAAAATATTTACAAAAGAAAATTTGACTCTGATATTTAGGATCACAAAGTATCCTACCCATCGACTATCTCAGTAACCCTCTTTTCAACACCGCCCAAAAATTTTAAACCATTAAGTTTTAATAAGTATTGAAATTTTGACTTATCAAAAGCTTTGATGAAAAGATCTACCTTTTGTTCATCGTTGTGAAATTTATCTACTGTAATCAACTTCTTTTCGTAGCAATCACGAATGAAGTGATACCGTATCTCAATATGCTAAGTTTTAGAGTGGTTTATCGGATTCTTAGTTATTGATATAGCTGCATTATTATCTACGAAGATAGGGGTAGTAAGAAAATTAAAACCGTAGTCCCGCATCTGTTGTTGTATCCAAAGAACCTGAGAATAGCAACTAGAAGCAGCTACATACTCAGCTTCACATGTAGACAACGAAACCGTGGTTTCTTTCTTTCATTGCCAGGTGACAAGTTGCTTGCCGAAGAACTGACACCCTGTCGTCGTAGATTTGGCATTAAGCTTACAGCTCCCATAATCTAAATCTGAGTATGCCCTATGCACAAACTCATCGTCCTTTGGATACCAGAGACTGACCCCCGGACAACCCTTGAGATAGCGTAGAATTCTCTTGACGATCATGAGATGTGAAACCTTCGGATTCGATTGATATCGGGCGAACAAACATGTGGCATACATGATGTCTGGCTGAGAAGCAGTAATATACATCCATGAGCCTATCATGGATCGGTATAATGTTTGATCAACCTTCTCCCCGTTGGGATCAGGACCGATACCATGATTTAATGGTAGAGGAGGGCTAATTGCCGATGCATCAGACATATTGAACTTCGCCAATACGTCATTAACATATTTTGTCTGATGGATGAAGATACCATCTGACAATTGTTCTACTTGAAGTCCAAGAAAGAATTTCATCTCCCCCATTGCACTCATTTCAAACTTCTACTCCATTACTTCTTCAAACTGCTTGCATAGAACATCGTTTGTCGACCCAAAGATGATATCATCGATGTATATCTGCACGATTAGTAGATGCCCATCAACAGATTTGGTGAAAAGTGTACAATCGAAGGTTCGTCTGATAAACCCGTTGTCCAAAGGATGCTGAGACAACGTCTCATACCAGGCTTTCGGGGCCTGATGAAGACCGTAAAGAGCATTATCAAGGAGATACACTTTGTCTTTGTGGATCGGATCGACAAACCCCGGTGGTTGTCCCACATGAACTTCTTCACTGATCTTCCCATTAAGAAATGCCGACTTCACATCCAACTGATACACTTTGAAACCCTTCCAAGATGCAAAAGCTAGAAAGATCCGAATAGCTTCTATCATTGCAACTGGAGCATACACTTCATTGTAGTCGATACCTTCCCTCTGATTAAATCCGAACACAACAAGTCTTGCCTTGTTTCTAACAATGATCCCATTTTCATCCCATTAACACTTGAACATCCATTTGGTGTTAATATGTTTCTTATCTTCAGGTAAGTCAACCAATTTCCAGACCCCAAGATTCTCAAATTGCATAAGCTCCTCTTTCATGGCATTCACCCAGCTTTCTTCGGTTAGGGCCTCTTTATAGGTTTTCGGCTCAACCTGAGAAATAAAACATTTAAATGAGAATTGATTTGGCAAAGGAGAAACATTAGTGTAAAAACACTGGAGGTTCTGATTGATTTGACGTCTTGTTTTCACCCCAGCATTCAGGTCTCCTATTATATTATCCTCAGGATGGTAGGATAAAGTTCTCTGCACCACCTCGGTAGGTACTGACACTTCATATTGGAGATTGTTCTCACACACTTCAGTAGCAATAGTGGATGGAGAAATAACTTCAATAATCTCCTAATCTGATTCACCATTATCATCAAAAACAGGTTTAGTTTCTAGTACATCTTGAGGAACAGACATAGGATCTTCAGGCGTTGGTACATTGTCTTCTGATAACTGTTGTTAATATAGCATCGTCAGAGTCTCATCAGAGAGAACTTCCTTAGGGAGTTTGAAACTCTCCCAAAGGCTTTCACAATCGAACAATCTAGAATCCCCTAGTCGTTGAATGGTAGGAGTATATCTTTGACAGTCAATATTTTGGACTTGCACAATCTTGTGGAGGCTCGGAATGCAGATACATCTAAGTGGACTAGCATACCCCACGAAGAAACCTTCAACAAATTTAGGACCAAATTTGCCATTTGGTTCAAGAACAGTACACGTTGATCCAAATGGTTCAAGCCACTTCAGATTAGGTTTTTGACGATTAAGTAGCTCAAAACACGTCTTGCCAAATTTCTTGACTGTAAGCACCCGGTTGAGAGTATAACAAGATGCCACCACTGCTTCTGACCAAAAATTAAGTGGCAACTTTGCATCAGATAGCATAGTTCGAGCCATTTCAATCAAGGTTCGATTCTTTCGTTCAGAGACCCCATTTTGTTGTGGAGTGTACGGTGCACTGAATTCATGAAGAATCCCCCGGTCATACAGTACTCAAGCATTTTGTTGTTCTTGAATTCCGTCCCATTGTCACTTCTTATTCGTCGGATCGGTAGATTATACAAATTCTCCAGCTTCTTGAATAAGATCATTAGAGAATCATATGTCTCATCCTTCGATTCCAAGAACATTACCCACGAAAATCTTGAATAGTCATTGGCAAACACAAGACAATAAAGTTCTCCTGTGTTACTTTTGACATTCACCAGACCGAATAGATCCATATGGAGAAGTTTAAAAGGTAAGTTGATGGAGTTGACAATTTTCTTCGAATGTGGTTTCTTTGTCTGCTTTCCCTTTTTACAGTCTAAACACTCATTGCTTAATGAAAATTTCTTTAATTCACTCCCTCTACCAACTTCTTATGAACCGGGAGGTTCATCTTCCTCACACTTATATGTCACATCCTCCGATGCCACAAAAATGATTCCGTTCAAATGCTCTTGAGATGAAACATTGAGCAGACCCTGAAGAAGTTGATGCAGTACTCATGTTCATGAGATAAAGATCATTCTCTCGAGGAGAACGCATAATGATCCACACTTCAGGTATTTGGAAATCCGGTTTCAAAATCAAACACTCTCGGTCAATGAAATGTGTAGAGAATTGTTTATCACAAATTTGTGATATGCTAAGCAAATTATTCTCCAGTTCTGAAATGTAGTTGACGTTCTCGAATGTTACTTTCCCATTTGTTAAAGTGCCTTCACCAACTATCTGTCCTCCTTGATTTCCAGCAAAACCAACATACCCTCCATGAATAGATTTGACGTCTTTAAGAAGATGGAGAGTACCCGTCATGTGCCTAGAGGCTCCACTATCCATTATCCAACGAGACTTGTGGGATCTTGGAAGCCCCTGCACATACAATGAACAGTTTTAGTGAAAAAAGGAAACCAAAGTTTTCTTGGTCTTGGGTTGTTTAAACTTTTTGTATAACAACCTAGCATCATCATAATTTGAATCACCAGTTAATGAATCTTCACTAGTCACTTTTGACTCAGATTCAGTGATTACTTTCTCAACAACCTCTGGTAGTTTAACAACAGTTTTTACCACCCAGTTTTGACCTGCGGCTTGTCTTTTGTTATAAAAAGATGTTTGATTTGTTTTTAAAACTTTTGATTTTGAAACATTAGTTTTAACAACCTTTTCAACATCAATTTTAACTGACTCATATCATTTTAAGATTTTAACATTTTCAGGAACACTCACTAGTTTCTTCTCAGTCACATAACCTAGACCAGGTTTCTTGCTCATAGACTTTTGAGGCGGAATGTGATCATGTTTATATCGATTGGGACAAGCGTAAAACACGTTCCCAACCTCATTGAAATTAGAACAACGTTTCCTATTAATGATCTAATTGATTTGAGATGTAGTTTCAACCTGATCACGTTCTACTTTCAACCGATAAAACTCTTTATTCGATTGATTTCTAAAGACAACTTCTTTTTCAGATTCAGATGTTTTACCATGCACAAACACATTCTTTTTCTTTTGTAGTGGTTCAAATCGATGAGATTGTTTGTTATAAAAACTTGTTTTTGCAAATCTTTTCTAATCCACAAGTTCTTTGTCTTTACCCACCATAGTTTCTTCGGTTAGCACTGATTCTGCCACTTTTACTCCAGTTGACATATCACATCCAGAACTTTCATTCTTCTTACAATCATCATCAGCAGACTTGGAGGTATCATGATGTGGAGTGTTGAGTTCCACATTTAGTTCCTTTTTGAAACCTTTTGGTTTCATTGGAATATAAGCATTCCACATAGGTGGAGGCACAGCATGATACTCCTTTTTTATGTTCTCAGTCTCATTATCCTTATGTTTTGATGAATTTTTAGGAATAATGTAATCAAGCACATATGACGAATCAGCATAGCTTACTAATTTCAAATAACTCTTTTAGTTTCAATCTTGAGTGTTTGAAGCTTAAGTTTGAGTGCTGCATTTTCCTCTATGTGTCTGTTGATGGCAATTTGTTTTTCTTCAACCGTGTGTTTTAACATTGAAATGGTTTTCTAATTTTGTAAAATCCTTTCCTATAAATATTTTTCACACGTTTGAAGTTTCAAATATGCATCATTAACAACATTCAGATCAAACAATGCTTTGTCATAGTGCCTTTTTAACTCTTTAATTTCAAGAGTCTTAAAGTCACATTCATCGCAAGGCCATTCACATTTTTTACATAAATTTGAGTTTAGAATTACCTCATTTACTTTGAATGCTTAATCGATTGGTTCCTCACTTGAAATTTCTGAATCTTCATCAATTATGTCTTCAACAGTTTCATTAATCAACTTTTCCTTTGAATCTTCATTCTCACTTGATTCTTTGACTTCTGATTAATCCTCAATATCTTCCTCACCAAAATCTATCTTACCATGTGGTACTTCCTCACCATTAACTTTCAATTATATCAGGTGGAAACAACGACGTAAGACAATCAGAAGGAACCATATGAATTCTATCATAGGTTCTTGGAAGATTGTCATCAGAATCATCTTGATCCACTTCTTGATCAACTTTGTCAACCTCTTTGTCATCATCCACCAACTCTTTGTCAACCATATCCTCAATCTGTTTAACTTCTTCCCTTATATTAACCTTCTCAACCTTTTCACATTCAACAAGTTCAGCAACATTTGCTTGAAATACCAAGTTCCAGTTGAACCCCTCATCCATCTGTGTAGTAGAAGCCTTTTGCTGAGAAGTAGAAGCCTCTGATCTTTTGCCTTTGATTGTATCAGCCTCATTTTAAGAAGGACGATGATAAATTGATTGTTTATAATAATCCCTTCCAAATGGATTTGCAGCATTATTCTCTACATTCTTGTTTGTACATTCTCTTTAAAATGTCCCTTTTCATTGCATTGGAAACATCTCACTTTGGATTTGTCAAAGCCTAGCTTTGAATTGGATCCATCCAATACATTTCTTCCAGTGATCGATTGGTTCCTTAATTTGAATCTTTGTGCTCTTCTTATCACACTTGCCATGCACCAATGGATGTCAATCATCTCCATCTCTTCTAGGTCAATTTGATCATAATCTTCTTTTGTCATGTTGTAGTTGCCAATCCGTCCAGCAACTAAACATTCATAAGATTCCATAGCTGAACCCAAATGCCATATGTTCCTTGACAGTTTTAGTGGTTAGGCACCCAGTTTTCTTCAAATTTACAGCAATGTTGCATTGTAACACATCAGGGTCTTGTGTGTTAGGAGCTTGAGATACAGGAATGGTCCCTAAGTAACTACTACTATATTATGGAGTAGCAGAAGTAGAAGGTATACTAATTGCAAAGGCTTAACCAGTTTGTTCAGCACATAATGCAGTAGGAATCTTGGGATTTGAAGAAGCACTTGATTGTGAACCCTTGTAGTATAATCCTGCATCTTGTGATACAGCAGTTGATTTCATCTTTTGCTTCTTTATGAGCTCTAGGTCATGAGCTTCAAGCTTCTCGATAAAACTTGCAAGATTTAGACGAGCATATGCAATGGGGTTTGATTGCTGAATCATTATAAAAGTACCCCATTCTTCAGGTAATGCGTCAGCAAGCTTATCAATGTATTCATACTCAGGCTTGTCAATCTTCAGCCTCTTCCTTTCGTTCACAAGGTAGCAATATCTTTCAATCAATTGTGTGAATGATTCACCCTTAACTTGAGTAAAAATATCATATTCTTTCTTGAGCAGTGCTATTTTGCTTTTTCTCATGTCAGGGTTTCCTCGATCTTTGTTCAACAATGCATGCTAGATCGAATAACAAGAACCATTATGCTGCAATAGTTGAAAGATCTCAGCTTTGATGGCTTGTTGAAAGAGATTCAACTTCTTCTCTTTTAGGAACAAAGCTTTATCCACATCAGCAATTTGTGACAATCGATAATTTTCCCCATTCTCATTCTTGGGAATAATGTATTCTTCCACAATGGTTGTTCACGTTTCGTAGGTCAAAGCTTGAACATACGTCTCAAACTTGTCGGCCCAAGACAGATAATCTTCCATTCTAAGAAGCTTGGGAGGCTTGTTGGATGTTCCCATTTCATTTTCCAGGTTAATGTTTTGAAGTAATGCAGAAAGTTGTGACACAAACGCACTAAGATTTTCCATGTTGATCAATTAAAAGTCAACGGATAAGTATGAATGAATGGTCAACGGATATTTTTGATTGGTCAACGGATATGTATAATTGAATGGTCAACGGATATGTGTGTTTCAACGTATATGTGAACAAACGTATATGTTTGTCAACTTATAACATATGCGGCGTATATGTTATCCGCCGTATATGTTATACTAGACCAACATATGCGTTGGTATAACATATACGTGAATGATCATCATTTTGATATTTGGACAATTTGAAGGTTCAAATGGTGTAGGAATTGGATGAATTTTTGAAGTATTTGTCACGGATAGGTAAGAAACAATGCGTGACAGTTTAGAGAGCTTTTGACAGTTAAATTGGTAGACAGAAAGAAAACCTTTGAAAACTTGAAGTATTCATGATACTAATGAGCCATAAATGCTCTGATACCACTTGAAAGGTGATGAGTTGATGTTGTAGACAACAATTAGGATCTCTAGATGTTACTGCTTGTGTCCCAATGTGCGGAATCCATTTAGAATGAACACAAGAAGTAAACATTAAGCATGTATTTCATTGATAACTTCAAAGATACAAGATATGACACTTAGGCAACTTTCTCTCTCTACCCTCTCACTCTAGCAATGACCAAAAGTCTAATAAATAACGCGTAAGTCCCCTATTTTTACGTTGGGCTTTTTTAATCATTTTGTAATTTTATTTTTTACGTTGGTCCCATACACGAATACTTGTCTCATTACTCGTCTCGGATGTTTCGGTTTTGGGTATTCACATCAAGTTCGGGTTTTTTTTTAATATTTACTCACGGGTGTTATTCGTGCTCATTGACAAAACTCATCTCTCTCCTATATACATCGAACTGACACCCTCCATGTAGAGGTATAGGTTGGGACGGGTATCATCTTGAGAGAGCTCTCTTGGTCTGCCTTTTGGATGGGGTTCTCATGGTTCGTCCTTCACCTTTACCTACACTAAAAGAAATACCGTTAGCCTCGCCATAGGAAGGGGAGCCTCCTGTGACACGAGTCCAGCATGAGAGTAAGTAACCGTTTAGTAGTGAACAGGGAAAATGCTTCCGTGGAAGTAAATGCTAAATGAGTTAATGGATATCTACCGTATTGAATGACTCTATTTATATTGGCTTGAAGAGCATTTTACCTATTGTGACATTTGTGGTCAGTGTGGGGTCAAGATGTTTTGCTACAATCATGCTTGTTTTTGAGTCGGATATTTGCAAAGGAAGATTGGAATCTTCTCAACCTCCTCAAAGAAATGGCTAAGTATAGACTACGAGCAAGTTTGGCTATTCGAGCATGGTTTACTACCTCGAGCATGATGTCTTATGGCTATAAGACTATCTTCTGGAATTTCTTGTAAGTGTTGAAGGCATCGAGCAAGCTACACTTCATCAAGCAAGGATGTTCTACATAGAGTATGGATTGCCAATTGAGCAAACAACTTGATCAATCTAGCTTAAACCAAGTGTTCCAAGCACGTTGGTGGGTCGAGCATGGATACAATAAAGAAAGATCTCAAAATGTTCTTAGTATGGATTTCGAGCATGGTTCAGTCTCAAGCAAGCTTCACACTCAAGTATGCTGAAGGTTGTTCTCCATAAGTCACTAAGGCAGGATTGAAAGGATCTATAAGAATATGCTTGCTGGTAGGACTTATTCGAGCAAAGCAAGAATATGTCATCAAGATTGAAGTCTGCTGGAGGAGAATATTTTCTATCTAAAAATATTCCAAGTAAACTCTGCTTGAAGACTTGTATCGAGCATGCTGTGCATATCAAGTCTGCTCGATAGGGATATATCGTAACCGAAGACTTGTCTATGCTTGTATTTATTTTTGGCATTCATTATGTAATCATTAGGGCTTCTAGAAGGAACGTCAGGTTCTATAAATAGAGTCCTAGGTTTACAATGTAAAGGGACGTGTTTTGCTGAATACGAGGATACATACACCTGAGAGAATATTCTCTTTATAACCTCGTACAGCCACCGTCACGAAATCCTAGACATTCCTTGCATTAAAATCACTGTTCCATTGAATTGATATATTAATAATAGTGAATCTTTGTCTATCATATTTATTACTGATTATCTATTATTGTTTAAACCTTCTTTCCCAACCCTTGAATATATTGATTCTGCCGGGATATTCAAGTGTCCTTGAGTTCATAGATCTGGTGTGTTCTTGTCAACCTACATAGGTTTTGCACCTTGTCTGGTCCTAACAAGTAGTATCAGAGCTTTGTAAGCACTCTGAAGGCCACGGGTTTGAAGGATTAGAGAAAAGTTTGAAGCTTGGAACGGTTAACGTATAATTGAGTTTAGAACTAAATAGATGGATGAGCAAGAGGTTCCAACAAACAAAATACCAAGGTTGCTCGGTCGAGAAAATTTTATAAAATGAAAAGTATTGTTTGAAGCTGCCGTCAACTACAATGACACAGAACTATGGAACTCCATCAAGGATGGACCATATGTTCCAGCAGCAGTTCCAAATAATAATGCAGTTGTGGAGAGGCAGATGAGACATAGATATGATAAGGCCTTGTCCATGCTGAAATTGGGAATGTCATGGAAGATCTTGACTAGTGTGAATCATCACACTAATGCAAAAGATATTTATGATCCTGCTGTTGAAATGTTGAGTTGAGAGACATAAAGAAAATCGTTTGAAGCAAAAACTTGATAGATTCAAGTTCAAGGAAGGTGAAAGATTAAAATCTGTGTTGCAGAGGTTCATGGGTATTGTCATGAAATTAGAACCAGTGATCTACAGATCACTAATTTTGATTTGAACAAGAAATTGCTTACCTCTCTATCCGGTGAATGGTACACCGCGATCAAGTTCATTAGAGAGAAGGTGAATTTTCCTAATTTCAAGCTGAATGATGTAATATCATTTTTACAAGTTGCTGAGCATGAAATGATTGAAAATCATATGATTAAGGAAGAGAAGCCAAGTTTTCATGTAACAAATGCACTTTTTGCACCCATGGGCAATCTTTCTACCAAGTCTCAGCAAATTCATCCAATAGTTGAAGAACCAACTTAAACTGGCTCTGTGTGTGGAGCAAGTCAATCAAGGTTCAACATACAGATGATTGTAGATGCCAATGCATCAACTGCATCTGGACATGCACCATATGTTCAAAATTAGAATCAGGAGAATGAGTATCAATCACTGTTTTTCTATATTCATAGAGTCATACAATGCATTTGTTGCAAAGAATATCATTCATACAAGTGTACTTCAAGAAGACCTAGAACAGATTGATGCTAATGAACTAGAAGATATCGATCTGAAATGGCAAGTGGCCATGCTGGTAGTAAGAAGCGAGAGGCTGTTTAACAGAATATGAAGAACAAGCTTTGCAGGTCCAATTGACAGGATTGGGTTTGATAAATCCAAGGCAATATGTTAGAACTGCTAGCGACCTGGTCACTTTGCAGGAGAATGCAATCTTCCAAAACAGTATGGAAATCAAGTTAACCAAAATCAATTACCAGAATCAACACCAGAATCAGCAAGGGTACAAGCAAAGAGTCTAACCTATGAACCAGAATCCCTATCAACAACAGAATTGGCCCCAACAGCAAGTCCAACCTCATCAAAGGAATAATCAACTGCAGATACAAGGGAACCAGAACAGGGGAATAGGTAATGCTATTAATCAAAATAGGGACCAAGGAAATGTTGCAGTAACCATGGTGCCTCAAGATGGTGATTTTGACTGGAGTAACCATGCAGCTGAGATGGAAAAGGCTAATGTTGCGTACATGGAAAAAGTGCATGAAACTGTAGAATCCTCAAACTCTAAGGTACCCACTGAACCTTCTATTTCTGACCTTCTAATAATCATTGATGATCTTAATAGAGAGGTTGGGAACTGGAAAAGTGAATGTTCAAGGAAAGATGCAATGTTGAATGTGTATGGTGCCAGTGAGTCTACCTATGATAATCAAATCAAAAGTCTAGAAGAGGACTGCATGCAAGCTTACTTAACTCAGTCCATGTTGAATGTTAAAATAGATGGTTTGAAGAAGCTATATAAAGAGTAAAAGTTGAAGAACACTGAGTTGCTTATTGAAGTGGACTTTCTTAAGAAGCTTGTGTCCATAGGGAACATTATGGGACACATTGGGAAACTAAAGCCTGAAGAAAGGTATAAGAAAGTCCCACCTCCCTTTTGTGATAAATATCCACTCAAAGTGGATAAAGAGAAAAGAAAGGAATACTTGAAGTAATTTAAAAGGGTGTTTGAAGATAGAAAAGAGTTTGTAGACAAAGAGGGCAGTATGTGATTGATGAGAAGGTTGTACCATCTGAAGAGGATAACAAACCTATGAATGTAAAAGAAAAATGGAGAGAATACTCGGGTAAAGAAAGCACCTGCAGTTGCAAGTGTCAAACGTCATATGAGAAGAAGACTTTGAAGAAGACTTCAAAGAAGAACAATGGTGATAAAATTCCAAAGGTGACAGGATCTAAACCGAAACTGAGAAAACATAATGAGAAGATGAGAAGAGAGCATCAAGTGTTTAATATATGTGAGAGATCAAATCCCATAAATGAAAAACCTAAAAGTTCTGCAAATATCAACTTTAATGCTCCTATCTATTTTGTGTTTTCATATCATGAATTATTTGACATAGGAGATGTGGAGTAAGTACCAAGAAGACATGTAAATGAGAAGAAGGAAGGGTCACCATATATCATACACCCCATTGAAATAGAAAGTAATCAAGTTTGTAAAAGCAAGTGATCCATAAGTATTGGAAGTAAGTGGACCTATCTAGGTGGAGTTCAGCAAGACCACCTATGCTAAAACATCCTTGGGATTTGACTACTCAAGACCAAGTGATAAGGTTAAGAATGAAAACGAACTTGAAGAACTTGGAAGTTTTGCTAAGGTGTGGTGCAAGATGTGTGACTCTTATGGACATCACACTGATTCATGCTAGATAAAGGAACAAAGGAAATGTGTTATACATGACAAGTACTGTGGACAAGACATATAACACCTAGGAAAAACCCATATTTATTTTGGACCAAATATGTCAAATTTGAATGTTGAAGGATTAAAATATACTCAAGATAAATTCATGGGAAAAAAATGAGATAAGAAAAAAGAAAAGACATCCTATCTTAAGAAAATGAGAAAATAACTTTCATCCCACATGGAAACAAGAAAAGAAATGGAAGCTCTTTATAAGTAAGCAAGTTTCCATAGTAATGTTCTTGTATGGCTAACCACTCTCCATAGTCTTAGCGGAGGGTGCGAAGCACCCGACACGCACGTGCACGGACACGGATTCGGACTCGGACTCGGGCGATGGGCGTAATGTGGTGTTTTGATGGCGCACTTTGCACTTCGCACGCTCGCACCGCTGCATAAGGGCCACTTTAGTAGTTTTGGAAAATGGAAGTACGACCAACAAGTGACAAGTTATCAAAAACGGGGGACTAAAAATAAAAATCTGAACTCTGGAACCCTTCGCGCTATGCGATGAACCTAAGCACAAGACCATCGCGCTACGCGATGGTCTATGATGACGCAATAGACACGTGTCGCGAGTGAATGACACGTGGCAGACGCTAGGGCTGAGTCATTATGCCACACGTCATTATTTGACATCGCGCTACGCGATGGCTTAAGGAAAGGAACCATAACGCTGCGCGATGGGTCCCAATTTCAGCTATAGGGGGGGGGGGTGATCGGCATTCCCATCTCACACCTCCAACACACATTTTCACACACTTTGTCACAGCTCTAGTACGCGAAGTAGAGTAGCAGTGCCGCTTGACCAATCATAGGCATTTAACTCCACATACCCACGAGAGGTAGGGGTTCTGATTAAGTTATTATTATTTTATTATTATTATAATAGCTTAGATCATAGTCGAGGGTATAGCCCGAATCTTGATCACTGCTAAACATAATTTAGCTTTTCATAAGCAAAGGTTATAGTTAATTATTGTTTCTTCATGATTAAGAAACGTAATCAATTACATGCAAAGGGTATTGTTAAAATAGTATTTCTTAATAATTAAGAAATCTACTATTCATTCACACAGGTTATAATTAAAATAATGTTTCTTCTTAAAAAAGAAACCTGGTATAAATGTTTCTTCCTGAAGAAGAAACCTGATTTATAATTAATAAATAAACAAAAGGACTGAAAGTCCACATGTTTTGTACAAACAAACAATTTGTCAAGGTTAAAGCTATACAAAACAGACTACAGAGTCTGAAGCTAGAACGTAGATCTATATATTTATAAAAATGTTAATCTCGTACTATAGGTCTGAGATAACAGTCAATCAGTCAATCAGAAAGCTGAAATCAGAAACAGGAATCAGTAACAGAACATGATTTACAGACAGGGGTTAGCAACAAAAACTGATCAATATACAGGAATCAGTGTTAGAAACTGATTACAATCATAAAAGGTGAATACGCCTCAAACTTTAACAACACTCTTAGAGTCTGAACTGTTTGCATAGGATTTACGAATCATTAAAAATTTGTGTTACAATAATAAGAAACAGGCATACTCAGATTAAGAGTATACATGTGTCTGGATCCATTCATACATGGTGACTCGGAGTTCCCCAAGGCCATGCATATCATCAAACATGCCACTGGAAGTCTATGAGACTGTCCAGAGAAATGATATTAAGTATATGATTAATTGTACATGTACTTAGGGTAATTTTATCCCAATTAAGTTGGGTGCCTAATGAGTGTTGTCACAAAGGTATTATTGTTGTTTACACACTGGTATTGAAACTGAGTCAGCGTTATTCACCTGCTGTGTGCTGATGTATTTTTCCCCCACATTTCAGGGAAACTAAAAAGAATAGAACTGATAGGCAAGACAGATAAAAGATTGGAGACATATTCATTAAAGGTGATCTGATGGCTCAGATATTTTATTCAGAATTATATTTAAAAAGGGCAGGTTTTTAAATTAACAAGTGGGGATTCAAATCCCGAGTTTTCAATATAATAATATTTTATCTGAAAAAACTTCCGCTGATATTTTACAATATTCAAACGGGTATTTTAACCAGACATTTTAAATGAGTATTATATTTTAAAGACTTCCACTAAGACAAACCCGCAACGCTGATATATTTTCAAAGCAGGTACCAACCCAGGACGTCGCACCCAAGCCCTAAGTCGGAGTGTGACAGGTTGTGATGTGTTGCAAAAAACACACGTATTTTTCGCGCCTTTTATCTACGTATTGTATTATATTTTATGTATTTTTACTTGTTTTATACATGTTTTACATATTCTTATTCATATTATATATGGGTTACAAGGAAGAAAAACCGAGCTTCTTAAGCAGTTTACGGGGCTTTTACGCATACGATTTCAAGATCAAGCTCAAAGCCCGGCCCATATGCATCATGGAGGCCCAAGTCTTACACATATTATAACATAAAAAAAATGAAACCCTAGCCCCCATTCAGTAGGTCCAATCGCAACAGCAGCAGGGAGAAAGGAAGAAAAAAAGTTTTGTTCGGCTAGGGTTCGGACTTGTGACGGCTAGGGAAGGAAGAAGAGACAAGAACCAAGCCTCGGGATCATTCATGATCCGTTTTTACAGCCAAGGAGCAGCCCGGAATCATCCATATCCTTCCATCTTTTTCATTGTTCATACACTTTGATTTTCTTGCTTAATTGTTGATTTGTTTTCGAAATGATTGAAAGATTGAATTGTTTATGATATTTGTTGATCATTGAATGCTTGAATTGATGTTTGAGATGGGTTATACAATGTTTTTAATGAGTATTCATGGCTGTCCAAAAAGTATGTTAGGCTAATCTTGTCGGTTCTACCTAGGAATGATGAATATTGTTAGGTTTTGATGATATGGACAGGATTTAATCCTACAGATATTGGTTCAAACAAAATAGGTACTCAATTGGAAGTATCTAAAATACAATCACTACATAAATAAAACTATTACGAATAAAATAAGAACATAATCCTATTCCCAATCTAACATCACACAGATGTCTGATCATCAATCCAATCAAGGATCATATCAACCTCGGTCAGGTAAAGGAAAAGGGTGTATAGAAACAGCCTTTCTCCCAATCTCTATATCTAGTAGTGAAGACTCATATCAGACCTCAATGGAGGAAAATTCAGATTCCTTCGATTCCAACATCCCATTAGCCAATATCATTCGAAGACAAGATATGCAGGGAACAAGATCAAGTGGATCAAGTAGATCCCAGAAATCAATAAAGTCAAAGGAAAAGGGATAATGACTAGTCTGGAAGAAAATCCTCAGGGGAAGGAATATTTCAATTATCTGATAAACCAAGATCCTTACTTTGCTCATCCTCAAAATGAACGCCGGAGCACAGATTATAAAGGAATGTACATCAGAGATGATTCAACATGTTATGAAGTCAATGTTACAAAATTAGTCGAATCAATGCTCAACGATATAGAGATTGAAGAGGAGAAGGAAAAAGAAAAAGAAAAAGTAAAGGAAACAACTAAGAATACCTAAAAGGACAGCAAAATCAAGAAATTGATTACCCGCTGGAAGAAATAGATAATAAGAACCGTTGTAGTTGTAACAAGTGTAGCTATAATAATGTTGTGCACTATGTAATTACAATATGATAAATAAAGGATATGTTTTGAATTCCCCGAATGTTGAACTTATCTTTAAAATTTTATTTTAGTATGTCAAGAGAAGAAAGTGCAAACTCTCAAAACAATTCTTCCAATAAAGATGGAAGTGAAGAGAATGTTAACAATGAAAACAAGGAACTTCCCGCCCAATATAAAGATGAAATTCAAAAAATGATACAAGAAGCTATCAAGGATAATTCTATCAATCAAATCCAACCAAAATCTACAAGGAAAGTCAAAGTAAATATATTCATTCAAGAAAGGAAGAAGCTTATGATAGCTCTGCATCTGACAACAATTTAAGAGACAAACCTCGAAGGAAGTTGAAACATCAAGGATGATGCAACTTTAAAATTTTCCAAGCTTACAAACCTAAGGAATTTTATGGAGACAAGGATGCTATAGCCGCTTTGATGGCTAGAAGAACAAGAAGCAATTGTCTACATTAGCAAATGTACAAGTGAAGAAGCTATCCAATATTCTTCGCAAATGTTCAATGGAGAAGATCTTGAATGGTGGAATACCCTAATTTGGAATAAGGGACGAGAAACAATGTACAATCTAAGCTGGGAAGAATTCAAAGATCTCGTTATAAAGAAATACTGTCCACTCCACGAGATGGATCGGATTCAAACTCAGTTATGGAATCACAAGGTTGTTGGAACATGTTGGGTCATAGTCTTTGGTTTATGCTATGTTAGTTTTGGTCTTTTATATGTAAACCGAGATCTATTGATCTCGGTGGGCTTTACTTATGTTTAGGCTTAGTTGGTAGGATATATATAGACCTTATGTTAACGATATTAGGTTTTTCGTTCATTATCATTTAACCGTGTAAGTTAAGGGCTTAAGCACCTGAGGTATAATATACATGTGTTTTGAAGCTTTTTTGTGTGTTTTTGCTTGTGTTCTTGGTCACTTTATTGAATCATCTTGGTGATTAGTTTCCGCCTAATCATCGAGTATATAGATATCACATTGAAAGATCCGTCACGGGACTTACAATTGGTATCAGAGCCTATAGACTTATTCTAGGGTCGGTTATTTGTGATATCAAGGATTCTATCGTTGACTTACGGGGTATCGTTTAGTCGAAGGTTTCTGGAGCTTGAAGAAGATTATTCTTCATGTTCTTCGGCTGGTGAAGGTTTAGTTCGGAATAGATTTTGGTATATCTTACATTTAATTTGAATCCCATCTTTTTCGGGATTTAGTTAAATATTCAAGATTTACCATATCTTTAACTATTCTTAGTTTTGGGTTGATTTTAAAGTTCTTGGGAAATTCTCAAGGTTCACGGTCAACTTTCAAGGTTTTCAGGAGTATTTACAAGTTTTCTAGTTAAATTCGTCGTTCACGTGCAGTTTTCATTATTTTCGGGCAAATTTCATCGTTCTCGGTTAACTTTCTGAGTTCTCGGAAGAATTTTGCTGTTTTTGGCCAATTTATCATGTTTTTTGTTGTGAATATTATGGATCAATCAGATGTTATTACGTCTTCCAATGCAACTCTTCATCAAGAACTTGACTCCATCATGGGGACCACCACTCGTGTACCACGATTATTGAAATATGAAGGGTTTGCTGAATGAAAATTAATATTTGAGAAGTACGTGAAAGCAAAAGATGCAAAACTGTGGAGAAGCATAGTTAGAGGTCATCAGGTTATTACCTATAAAAGAGAAGGCTCTCAAGAAGTTAAGACCAAACCAGCTGAGTCATATACAGATGCTGATTTTGACATTGTGGAGCAAGATGAGAAGGCTCTAGCTACATTAACCATGGCACTTTCACCTGAAATTGCCTTGGGATTTAGAGAACTGAACTCTACCAAAGCACTCTGGGAGGCCCTCATCGAAGTATTTGAGGGAAATGAAGACATGAGGAGAAGTAGGCAAGATCTCCTAAGACAACAATTCAATATGTTCAACCATGTATTGGGAGAGTCCCTTGAGAAACAGCTTTACGGGTTCATCTCGTTGATCACGGAGATTAGGTCTGCAAATATAAACCTCACATCTGCTGAGATCAACAACAAGCTAGTTAACTCATTGCCTTAGAGCTGGGATTTGAATGTGGCTTTCATTAAGAAGACCAAGGATCTGTCTAGATTGACACTTTCGGAGGTGATGGCAATTATCAAGGCCTGTGACATGGATGACAAGCAGCGTGCCATCAATCATGCTAGCACCTACAACACTGCTGGTTATGGCTTTCCAGCCAATAATGCTTTAGTTTCACAAGAAAGCTTCTCCTTGTTCAAGAGTCAGCCAGCCCAACATCAGCAACCTCAGCAGTACTTCTCTATGTTCAGGACATCACAAGGTCAAATGACTCCTCAACCTGCTCCAGCTACAAACGTCTTCTTTCCACACCAACTCCTACACCGAAATCACAAGTTCTTGTAACCACCTCTAACTAGTCTCACACTCAAATTCCTATTATTTCAAAAGAGACTTAAGAGAACATAGCTTTAACGGCAGATTTATAAACTGCTATAATGCTTTTCTTGCAGGAGACTTAGTACAACCCGTTGTGGCTACTGAATTGGATTAGATACACCCTGATGATGCGGAAGAAATGGAGATTTCATGGCAAATAGCCATGGCTGTTTTCAGGGCCTAGAAATTCACCAAAAGGACAGACAGGAACAATTGGAATATGCCTGCAAATTAGAAAGTGGGTTTCAACAAAAGTTCCTTAAGGTGCTATAATTGTCATGAGCCGGGTCATTTTGCTCGTGAATGAACATACCCGGCAAAAGAAGGAAATAGAGAGAGGGCAAAGGTCTCGGTCAATGGCGGAAGAGAAGAGAATGTGGCCAGTTCGAGTATGGGTGAGCGGGGTTTGGTGGTTCAGAACTTCTCTTGGGAGGATCAAATGGCAGCACTGAGTTTAAGTAATGAAGTTGCCAATTTTGCTGAGATGGATGCTGATGAAGAGGAGAATGAGGCTGAGGAGAAGGTTAGGGATCTTCAGCATGCTTTCATGGCTTTCACCTCCACCAAACAAACTGAGGTAAGTCATGTACTCTGTTCTCAATCGTACATTGATAAAGTAGGTCTGTAGAAAATACATAATAGTAACCTAACGAGATAATTGAAAATGCTAAATATGAAAACTCAACTCTAAAGAAACATAAAAAGGCATTAAATGACAAAATACAGGCACAAAAACAAGATTTTTCAAAATTTCAATCGGATTTTAGCATAAAGTGCTGTCACCATCTAGATGCTAAAAATAAAATAGCCGAACTAACTGCCGAGTTAGAAGCATCGAGATTGGCGATACTCAAACTGACAAATAAATTCAATAATGTTGAATTCAACTTTAGAAAATTTGATGACTCTAGTGCTGTTGTGGAATCCATGATAGAGAAGCAGTTGAAATGAAAAGAGAATAAAGGTGTAGGTGTAGGCTATAACATTCAGATTCCAAGAATCCTACGGTTGGTATTCATACAAAATACTTATAAAATACTTAACTCAAAAACAGTTTATTCCATTAAAATAACCAATTCAAAGTATAATTAAGCTGAAAACCATAATTAATAAAACAAGTTCCCAAAACCCGAGAATTATGACCAATACCAATTTAAATGTATTTAATAAAACTTAAAAAGGAAAATGTTCAATATTAAAACTTCCGTCTACGTATGCCCTTCACCTTCCAAGTAGCTTCGTGCACGTCCAAGCGGTAATGCATCCTCCTCCTAACCTGAAACTCACACTAACATGCACATAAAGTCAGCTTGAGCTGAGTGAGTTCAAGTTTTAATAATTACATCAATAATAATAATCATCATAGTCATTCCAAGGATTTTAAAATAAAATGGGATATAGCATTTAGACCATCATCAACAATAAATAATCATCTATATATATATATATATGTATGTATATATATATATATATGTAACGCCCATTAAATTTCGTTAATAAGAAAGTAAGCCTTGTAGAGTTTGCGCATTAACCGACACCCGATTTGGCATCTTAAAGGACCTTCTAGACATCCTCGATAGTCATTTTAATTAACCTTTTGGCTCAATACATCTCGTTTTACAAGTTCGATGGTCTAAGTGTAACATTTTATAATAATGAACCCTAACCTTGCCTCTCTTCTCTACCAGCCCCACACCTGCATTTTTTCCTTTTTTCAGCCATTCCCGAGGTGCAAACTTCAATTCAAGGTTAGTATAATGTTAATATAACTATTTTTCACCATTAAACCGTTTGTTGAACACGTTAGGGGTTGAGTTTTGATTATAGCAGTTTCTGACAGATTCGTACAGGTTTTTTGTTCGGTCTGTAACTCGATGAAATTTTAATGTTTTTGATCGATTATTGTTTCTATAATCTTCTACTTTGAGTTTAGTTTCCAGAAAGGTATAATATGTAATTTTTGGACAAGATTTGAATGGCTTTGTGATTTTATAAGATTGAGTGTGAAAGCTGATTCGGGATGACGGATTCTGGTCTGTATTCCCGATATCATAACTCTTTTTCGACAAGCCCAAATTGGTTGGTTCCACTTCTGGAACTTAGTATTTTGAGTTAGGAATAAAACCCAATTGGAATCATTTAATTTGGTTGGGTATTGAGTTTTATAAAAATAAAACCATTTTGTTGCGCACTGAAATAGCTGCACACACCTTTCTATGTTGGAAGAATTTTTATGATTTTTGTGTCCACTGGAAAAATATAATAAAAATATTTTTTTAAATCTAATACATTTATGCAACTCTGGTAAAAATTTCATAATTTATTTCTCTGGTTTTCCTATGCAATAAAATACATCGTTACATGCTAAAATCTCCACGTTATACTCGTTATTGATCTATTCGTTCGTTTTAGGCTTAACCGGTGGCTGTCCATTCAAGTACCTTTCGGGGCTGTTTTAAATGAGGTTTTGCTCCATAATTTTCCTAGGTATGTCTAATATAATATACTTTTGTATCGTGCACTTTGGTGCTCGTTTGATTGGTCAACTAGTGGTAGATTGAAAGTTAGGATTCGGTTGTCTAGAATAGTGAATTGTCGCGTTTAACGTGAGTGTTGAAGTAATTAATGACCAATTCAGTTCGGGGGGACCTCGGTTTAATGTACGGGCTGTTGGAAAATTGTGTTTATAAGTAATGGCGCTGAATTGGTTGTCGGTTACTCAAATGGGTCGGTACAACGCGTATTCGCGTTTATTGAATAGTTAGTGCGTTGTACTTGCGAATTACCGACCCATTCGACTCGTGTAGCTTTGTGTGGACTCATTGGCTGTGAATTTATCATAATGGGTCCACATGGGGCTGATTTGGATGTTAATCTCCTAAACAACTCTTAAACGCGCGTGTTAGTATCACCTAGTGCTTCCGGGGGTAATTTGGGAATTCTTTATTCTCGGGAGTATCTAAGGGTCGTGTTGGTAAATGTAAGGCCCCGGGGGCTGTTATGATTGAGTTTGATGAGGTCAAGGCTTTAGGTAACTCGAACCGAGTTAGAACGTCTCGTAGGAAAAACGAGTCCTTTCGGTGTCGTTAGTATTGACTGTATGTTCACCGACAGGCGTTTGAGTTGTGGGGATACTTAGGGGCCCTCTAGCTTGTGGTGAATTCGTGCCTTGTGTCAGGTGAGTTCATGATGCCCCTTTTTAATCTTTTTACGTTTTGGGCTAGCATACACACAGTATTACAATTTTACCCGATTTTACTTGTTACAACTATTTGGATGGTATTACATAGCCTCTTTCGTATATGTGGATTTATGAAAATATGTGTGATTTAAATTTTATGCCTTAGGATATTTTAGACTCGTTTATGGTCTTATATTCCTTAAGGTTATATATATTATTTATGGTCTAGGCTCGAGGATACTATTAGGCCTAACATTGATTCCTAGATTATCCATTACTTATGGATTGAATGTGATGATATGGTTTGGTTGAATGTTTGAATTAGATGTTTATAAGTGTGTATGTGTTGGTAAACTGTGACCGGGTCAAATATATTACTCGGGCAAGAACCGGGGTGAGGAGGCCCATGTTGCATGTTTATGTCCCGGCGGGTCAAATATATTACTCGGGGAAGACCCCGGGTGAGGAGGCCCGTGTTCCCATGTTTATGTCCCGACGGGTCAAATATATTACTTGGGAAAGACCCGGGGTGAGGAGGCCTGCCGTTCTGTTAAACCGTGGTTAGGTCAAATATATTACTTGGGGAAAACCCGGGGTGAGGAGGCCCGTATCACATGTTTGGGTATGTTAAGCCGCGACCGAGTCAAATATATTACTCGGGGATGACCCAGGGTGAGGAGGCTCGTGTTGCGTGACTTTTGTATTATCAAACTGTGACCGAGTCAAATATATTACTTGGGGATAACCCGGGGTGAGGAGACTCGTGTTGCATGATTTTGTTGGTTTTCGTTAAACCGTGGCTGGGTCAAATATAATACTCGGGGTAGACCCGGGGTGAGGAGGCCCGTGTTGCGTGTTTGATCAACAAAAGATACATATTATTTTATTTATTTATGATATGATTAAGAAGAGTTATTTATGATTTTATTGACTTATGATTTGACCAAGAAAAGTTATATATCTATTTACTTATGATTTTCTCCTACATTTTTATACCTATGGAATTAAATTGTTTAATGAATGTTACTTATTGAAAACTTGAACTCACTCAGCTCAAGCTGACTTCGTGTGTATGTTAGATTGACTTTCAGGTTGAGGATTGGAGATTACCGCTTGGACGTGCTAGAGACTACTCGGACGGTTGAAGGCACATCTAGTCGAAGAATTAATAACGCAAACTGTTTCTTTTAATTTATTACTATAAGCATTTAAATTTTGGTTTTGGGCACTTTTCCTGGTTTTTGGAATTTTGATGTTTATTATTCCCCTATTTAATTACTCTGAACTGATTTTAATAAGATAAACTTGTTTGGTTTTAAATTTTTGAGAATTTCGGGTATGATTACCAACTGTAGGATTCGGGGTCATACAATATATATATATATAAACATCCTTGTAATTATATCCCTACATATTCATCATCCAAATAATAACATCAGGGTCGAGCACACGTACAACCCAAGCACATAACATCTCATCCAACATATCCAAACACAAAGTAGGCATACGTCAACATCCTTAGTCGATAACGACTAAATAACATCGCCAATTATTGGCCATACAATAATACATACAAACATACAATAATATCATCTCAAGGCCTACCCCATACAAGTAAGCCCATCCAAAATAATTTAAACAATTCATCAAGCAAAATCGCTTAGGTGTGCATGCTAGCCCAAAATCTTAAAAGAGTAAAAAGGGGGCATCATGAACTCACCTGACACAAGGCAAGAATTCACCATGAGCTAGAGAACCCTAAGTATCCCCAAAACTCAAACGCCTGCCGGTAAACAAACAATCATCACAAGTGACATCGAAAGGACTCATTTATTCTACGAGACGTTCTAACATGGTTCGAGTTACCTAAAGCCTCAACCTAAACAAACTCATTCATAACAGCCCTCGGGGCCTTACACCAACCAACACGACCCTTAGATACTCCCGAGAATAAAGAATTCCCAAATTACCCCCGGAAGCACTAGGTGATACTAACACGCGCGTTTAAGAGTTTTTTAGGGAATTAACAGCCAACTCAACCACGTGTGGACCCAATATGATAAATTCACAGCCAATAAGTCCACATGACGCTACACGAGTCAAATGGGTCGGTAACTCGCAAGTTACGCACCAACTATTCAATAAACGCAAATGCGCGTTGTACCGACCCATTTGAGTAACCGACAACCAATTCAGCCCCATAACTTATAAAAATGATTTTTCATCAGCCCGTACATCAAACAAAGTTCACCCGAGCTGAATTGGTCATTAATCACTTCAACCCTCGCGTTAAACGCAACAATCTACCATTCTAGTCAATGGAACACTAACATTCAAACTACAACTAGTTGACCAATCAAACGAACACCAATAGACATAATTTTAAAGTATGTTATACTACACATACCTAGGAAGATTTTGGTGCAAAAACCTCAACCAAAACAGTCCCAGAATTACTCAATTGGACAGCCACCTGGTTAGCCTAAAACGAGCCATTTATCGATCAATAAACGAGTTATAATGACCAATTAAGGTGTAAAAGACTTGTAGGAACATGGGACTAACCTTCAATTAAAGTTTTGGACCTTAACCTTGGCTGCACAAAAGAAAATCGCAAGGGGGGGGGGGGCGCTGCACCAAGCCGATCGGACAAAGGAGGGGGAAGGGGTTAGGGTTTGTTTATGATATAAAAATTTTTCACTCTAGCCCTTCCAATTTTAAAGAAGTAACATCTTGGTTGAAAAGTTAAATGCTTTAAAGTACCGGGATGACGAGAAGGTTAAATCCCGATAATTATACATACTGTACAAGCTTTAAATCTTTAAACCGAAAATTAACGGGCGTTACAAGTCCACCCCCTTACAATGGGATTCATCCCCGAATCCCGATACGGAAGGAACAACTGCGGATAGAGTTTCATCATCTCGTCTTCGGATTCCCAAGTAGCCTCGGAACCCCTACGGTGCCTCAACCGCACCTTCACTTGTCTAACCACTTTATATCTCAAACGCCTTTTCCTGACGGTCATGAATAGCGATAGGCTCTTCAACGTAGTTTAGCTTGCTATCAAGCTCAATATCATCAAGAGGCACATGGGCCTCCTCATCTGCTAAACATTTCCTCAAATGGGACACTTGGAAAGTAGGATGAATCCCCGCGAGCGCATCGGGCAATTCCACTCTATACGCTACCTCACCAACACGGGACAATATGTGAACCAATGAACCTCGAACTATGCTTCCCCCTCTTACCAAAACGAATAATACCCTTCCAAGGAGAAACTTTCAACGTAACCCGATCCCCAGCCTCAAAGACAATAGGTCTTCACCTTTTATCCGCGTAGGACTTTTGACGATCCTGAGCGGCCTTCATATAAGCCTTAATCTTATCGAGCTTCTCAGTCGTAGCCTCGACCACTCCAAACTACCCAACTGTTTCTAACCAATGGAACCCTAACAAACCAGAGTCCTACACCTCCTACCATACAACATCTCAAACGGTTGCATCCCAATCTTGGCGTGGTAACTGTTATTATAAAAAAACTTGACTAATTGTTAGTGACTATCCCAACTACCACCAAAATCAATTACGCAAGCTCGCAACATATCCTCGAGAGTCTGAATGGTCCTCTCGAACTGACCATCACCTCATGAAACTTCTTCCAAAACTTGTAGGTAAAACGCGTATCCCTATCCGAAACTATAGATACCGGCACCCCGTGCCTAGAAACGATCTCACGAATAAATACATCGTCCAACTGCTAGGAATTAAAAGTTTCTCGGATCGGCAAGAAATGAGTGCTCTTGGTCAGTCTATCAACAATTACCCAAATGGTGTCATAACTACCCCTAGGTGTACGAGGCAGTTTAGTCACAAAATCCATCGTAAGATGCTCCCACTTCCACTCAGGTATTTCCAATGGTTGACGTTTCCCGAAAGGCTTTTGGTGCTCGGCCTTAACTTGCAAACACGTCAAACACTTACTCACGTACTAAGCCACCTCATACTTCATCGCAGGCCACCAATAATTTTTTCTTAAGGTCCTGGTACTTCTTGTTCGCGCCCAAATGAATGGAATAGAGCGACTTTTGTTCCTCATCCAATATTTTACCCCTGAATCCCCCATACCTGGGTACCCATAGACGCATATCCTTATACTTCACCCCATCACCGACGTCTTCCAATAATTTCTCTTGACCCCAAATACGCTCTTACATAATCCATTCCACCTGTAAAGCTTCATTCTGAACGTTGGCTATCTGTTTCAGAATATCGGATGTAAGAATAAGCTGATAAAATTTCACACGAATAGGTTTCGGTCTCTCCTTTCGGCTCAACGCGTCGGCTACAACGTTAGCCTTACCGGGATGGTACATAATCTCCAGATCATAATCCTTAATCAACTCCAACCATCAACGCTGCCACATATTCAGTTCCTTTTGTTCGAAGAAATACTTTAAGCTCTTATGATAGGTATAGATAACGCAAGGAACACCATACAAATATTGCCTCCACAACTTAAGCGTAAACACAACTGCCGCAAATTCCAAATTGTGCGTATGATAATTCGCCTCATGAGGCTTTAACTGCAGTGAGGCATAAGCGATGACTCGGCCTCGCTGCATCAGAACACACCCAAACCCCTGGTAAGAGGCATCAGAATAAACCACCAGATCATCAATGCCATCGGGTAAAGCTAAAATCGGGGCATGCGTCAACCTGTTCTTCAACTCGAGAAAGCCTCCTCCTGCTCAGTACCCCAAACAAACTTAACGCTCTTCTTAGTCAACTTCTTCAACGACGAAGCGATTTTCGAAAAGTCGGGAATAAAGCGGCGGTAATACCCCACCAAGCCCAGAAAACTACAAATTTCGGATGAAGACTTAGGAGATTCCCATTCGTTTACGGCTTCGCGTAACCAAAAAGAACCACTCGGGTTAATAACATGAACCTAGAACTGAACCTTGCATAACCAAAAGGAACACTTAGAAAATTTCGCGTTCAACTTGTTCTTTCGTAGAGCTTCCAAAACATCCGTGAGATGACCGGCGTGATCGGATTCACTTTTGGAATACACAAGAATGTCGTCGATGAACACAATAACCGAACGATCGAGAGTAGACCAACACACCCGGTTCATACGATCCATGAACGCAGCCGGTGCGTTGGTCAAACCGAAAGACATCACGAGGAATTCATAATGTCCATAACGAGTGCAGAAGGCAGTCTTAGGAATATCTTCCTCACGAAATTTCAACTGATGATACCCGGACCAATGTCGATCTTCAAGAACCAACTAGCTCCTTGGAGCTGATCAAATAAGTCGTGAGAGGGTGCCGGTTTTTAACAGTGAGTTTATTCAATTCACGGTAGTCAATGCACATCCGCATGCTACTGTCCTTCTTCTTAACGAGCAAGACCGGGGCACCCGAAGGTGAGATGCTCGGTCGAGTGAAGCCCTTGTCGAGCAAGTCTTCCAATTGAGACATAAGTTCTTTCATTTCATTCGGTGCTAGACGGTAAGGGGCTCGAGCAACGGGTTTGGTGTAAAAGTTGTTATATCATATCATTTATTTAGGTACTAGACGGTAAGGCGCCCGGTACAAGGTCTATCTGGAATTCATTTCATTCGGTGCTAGACGGTAAGGCGCCCGGTACAAGGTCTATCTGGAATTCGACCTCACGATCCAGTGGCACATCTGACAAATCATCTGGAAATACATCCGGGAAATCTTGAATAATAGGAACATCACCGACGGTTGCTACCTCAGTTTTCACATTTATAGCATTCGCCAGATACGCCCCGCAGCCCTGCTGTATCAGTTTTTCTACCTTAAGCATAGATATGATATGTGGCGTCGCCCCATTCTGATCACCGAAGACCGTAATTTGGGTCCCATCCGGGGCTCTTAGACGTACAAGTTTCTGACCCAAATGATCTGAGCATCAACAATTGCGAGCCAATCCATCCCAAGCACCACATCGAAATAGCCAAGTGGCATCAAGTACAACCGCACCGGAAATCTATATCCAGACAACTCGATGGAACAACCCTGAATAGCCCCAGACATGGAAACGGACTTTCCTACGGCGACCTCAACCTCAAACACATCGACTACGCGCTCGGGTGATTTATTCAACGAGGAACAGAAAGCGGTAGACACAAAACTTCTACTGGCACCCGAATCAAATAAGAGTGATGCATGTAATTCATCAAGTAAATATGTACCTAGGATAATATTACACTACTACTTAGCTACACGATCATACATACGATTCCGAAAGAATGAGAAATTATAACGGTAGAATATAAAGATAAATAAGGAAAAAGTACCTGAAACAACATCCGCATCATCCTTCGCCTCTCTCTTGGAGATGTTGAAGGCCCTCCCCCTGGCCTTCGGCTTCTCTTCCACTTTCCCTCTCGAGGAAGTCCCCTCACTAGACCCAACCCCCCCCCCCACCCCGCCTTGCTGGTAGGACAGTGATGTGTGTCTAATAACCCTATAATAATGACCCTCACAACTAAGCTTTAATATTAAAACGAAAATCCTAAAACCACACACAACCGGCAAGTGTACCGATCACAAGTAGTATAGACTTAGGAAGTCCAAGTATCGAACACGTGGACACGTTAGAACGCTAAAGATCACTAACCCTAGACAAGACCTACCTTAAAATAATATTATATTGATTTTTGATTTCTTTTAACTTAACTGAACTAACTGGATTAACTAACAAAACTTACCAAAAATAGAAAACTTAACGGAAAACTAATTGTGTTGACTTAAGATGGAGAAAAAAGTCTACCTAGGTCTGAATCAAATTGTAGGCCTAACAAGCTAATGGATTGAATGATATATAGACACCGGTTCCTAAAGATGACACGACTAAGGATCGCTCGGGCTCACTGGATTACCTCTCGGTCTCACATAACAAACCCTAACTACTCAAAATCGGCTAAAACGACCAAACCGGGAAACAATTGCTAACGTGTTCTAATGCTAGATCACCTCTCGGTCTCACCAACACTCGACCCTAATGGTAATGAATACTACACAACCAAGGATAGAGGAACAATTCAACTTAAACCAAAATAGATCAACTAGTCGCTCAAACACCTAAACCTGACAAGAAACTAACTCGCTCTCGCGCAATCCTTATTCTAGCATGAAAAGGCAATGAGACAACCCTAACTTCTTATCACCTCTCGGTCTCAAAGAAGGTGTTTAACCGCTGTACTAAATCCAAATAATCAGGCAACAAAACCCTACGGTGGTACCTACCGCAAACAAACCCTAAACACAAAGTCTAGAATCAAACAATGCACCGATCAATCAATACAAAACTAATCAATCAACACACGGGGTTTATGCAATATATCACCAAAATTTCCAGCCCTTAAACACAACCTATTTCATGTCTAAATCAAACTTTAAAATAGCAATTCAAGTCCATTAATCAAACAATCCATAAAACCTATCAAACAGTAACAATAATCATCATTCCTAGGTAGAACTAACAAGTTTAGCCGAGCATAATTTTTGGACAGCAGCAAACACTCAATAAAAACATCATAAAACTCATACCAACCATCTTAACAATCGTCCAACAATCAATCCTAATCATAAACAATTCAATCTCTCAAGTAATTGCAAAACAATTCAACAATTAAGCAAGAAACTAAAAGTGTATGAACAATGAAAAAGAGGTAAGGATATGAGGTGTTCCGGGGCTGCTCTCGGCTGTAAAAAACAATGGTGAATGATCCCGAGCCTTGATTCTTGCTTGTTCTTCCTTCCCTAGCCGTCACACGATCAAAACCCTAGCACACAAAAGCTTTTTCATTCTTTTTTTCTTGCTAGAAATTCCGATCAGCAGCTGTTGTGCTGCTGTTGGCTGCTGTTGTGCTGCTGTTGGTTGTTGTTGTGCTGCTGTTGATGCTGTTGTGCTGCTATTGCTTGCTGTTGATTGCTGCTAAATCCGACCAGCAGCCATATAGGCTGATTAGGGTTTTAATTTTTTTTATATAATATAATATAATATGGTCTTGGGCCTCCATGATGTATACGGGTTGGGCCTTGAGCTTTGTCTTGAACTTGTATGCGTAAAAGGCTCGTAGAATGCTCGAAAAGTCCCGGTTTTTTTCTTTCTTTCACCCAAAACCTACAAGATTAATAAATGTATGTAAAACCTATCTAAAACGAGTTAAAACATATAAAATATAATATAATACGTAGATAAAACGTGCGGAAAATACGAGTGTTTTACAACACATCAAATATCCCCACACTTAAGACTTTTTCGTCCCTGAAAAAGAATACTACACAGGATCATACCCGAGTTCAACCGACAACTCTTGGTTTTATTTATTTACTATTATTATTAATATTTTTTTCTTCTTTTTAAAGTATTATAACAAGTGACCCGTTACCCCTTCCAACTTTCACTTAATAAGCCAGATCAGGTCGATTGCCGGTATTGCTGTCCACTTTAAACCCATGCCCCTAATACTTACCGAGGCAAATAAGGCGTGACAATTCTATTAATTTGTATGACTAAGTGGAACCCACACCTAAAAGCCTTGCTGCCACTTTACCAATTCCATTATGGTTTTACCGGGCCGAGCCACCCCAACTTAACTTAAACCTTTTGCCACATGATTAAAACATTTTGACTCATATACAACCTATAAACTCTAGCTTGGTCAAGATCGACCGACAGTAGTTTCCTTCATGGTGGTTTTGATTTAAAATATTTTTTTTTCCGCCTTTTGGCTTTTTGCATTTTTTTTATTTTATTTATTTATTTATTTATTTATTTATTTAATATATACACCATATTGGATGAAACTACAGAAATGCATCAAGGCTCAGGTCTGCGCCACCGCGCAACAGAGGGCCGAGCAAAACTGTCTTCTGCTAGCATCAACGTTCAGGTCTGCGCCACCGCGCAACAAAGTACGGAGCTTCACAGGAATAGACACATATACAAAAGATTATACAAATAATATACAGACGATCATGTGACTCGAGGCTTAAGTATGACCCGGCTTTTCATTCCAGTCTTGTCACGAGCTTAGTTAAACAAACAAAACCCCTAAGATGTTTCCCACTATAGTCAGGCCATTTAAAAGGTTCAATTAGGTCAACAACCAAACCGCCCTTTCATTCTCAAAGGCTGAGCCTACCGACACACGATTACTGAGTCTAAACCGTTCGGTTACCATATATTACGTGCGGGTTTAATGGGCACTGTTCTTTATTTATTTATTATATATATATATATTGAAAACACCAAGAAGTTATGAAACAAACACTACTCGGTAATAATATCATCTCCTGTTTAACGTATAGAAAACAAATTTCAAGGGACTATTTTTTTAAATATTTTTTCAAATTTTTATTTTTTTATTTATTTTTATTTATTTATTTTTATTTTTTTATTATTTTTTTCAAAAATATTTCTACAACTAAGTAAAATAAACCCCATCCCCACACTTAGAACGAAATCGTCCTCGATGAGTACAAGGAAAAGAAATAAAATAAAATAAAAATAAAACAGAAAATAAAAATAAAGTATACAAGAGTAAAAACAAAAAACGGGTTAATCCCCTGGTTTGTGTGCAGAATCTTCAACAGATGAGTAGTATCCAAACGACCGTATAGCATTTCATTCGCGGCCGCAACCTCGGGAGAACCTGTTCCAAAATGCCACCATAGCTACTATGCGCATAATGTAACCTGCAAAACTCAAAATCGCTCGCATGTAGCGGCGTACAACACGGAAAACAAAAACATAAACAAATAAACATATTTTGTGTTTTTGGTTTTTATAATTTTTTTTTTCAAATAGACAAAACAAATAAAATAGATAGCACACACAAATACAGAAATACAAACTCTACAACTCGGGCAGTCTCCCGAGTGATGCATCCACACGTCTACATCTCATAGAGTGGGTCAAGGTAGAATACCTCGACCGTCTGATCAGTCATTGGCTCGCCAATGTAGTGCATCAGTGTATTACCGTTCACCATAAATGTTCCGCCTTTGTCCTTAATCTCAATAGTGCCATCTGGGAAAACCTCAATAATAATAAACAGACCTGACCAACGGGATCTCAACTTTCTAGGGAAAAACCTCAACCGGGAATTATACCATAAGACCATATCCCCACACTTAAACTGGTCAATACCCTCTAACTTACGATCTTGCAGTTCATTCACCTGCTGCTTATAACAATCTGACTGCGCGTAAGTACTGTCCCGTAACTCCTCCAACTCAAGCAACTGATGATCATGATGATCTCCGGTAGATAACTCATAGTCGAAGGAAGACGACTCAATGTCAACATCAGGGGGGTGTTCAGTCAAGGCGACCATCTCAACCCCCGGGGTCTCCCTATCTAGGATATGTGTGTCTGAGGCGGGGCCTCCACCGGGGTCACTGGAAAACTCCCCCACGTGAGTCATGATCGTATCAATGAAGCATACGGAGTCATCAGTCGATTTGGGATGCTTAGGTGACTGTCGAACGTCAAACGTGACGTTCTCATCCCCGACTCGAAGGATCAGTTTGCCATCGCGAACGTTGATCAACGCATGTGCGGTGGCAAGAAAAGGTCTGCCCAAAATGAGTGGAACATTATCATCCTCATTCATGTCAAGAATAACGAAGTCCACCGGGAAGATGAACTTACCAATGCGAATGAGCATGTTCTCAACAATCCCACGCGGATACTTCACGGAACGATCAGCAAGCTGGATACTCATCCTCGTAGGTCTCGGTTCGCCTAAACCTAGCTTGCGATACACAGAATATGGCATGAGATTAATACTGGCACCAAGATCAGCCAGCGCCTAAACCACTGTATCATCACTCAAGGTGCAGGGAATTGTGAAACTCCCTGGATCGGCCCTCTTCTCTGGTAACTTCCTCTGTAAGATAGCAAAACAATTAGCACTCAAAGGAGTGGAAGCTACCTCGGCCAACTTTTCCTTATTCGAAAGAATATCCTTGAGGAACTTCGCGTGTTTAGGCTTCTGAGTGAGTGCCTCAAGGAATGGGATATTAAGGTAAAGCTGCTTCAGAAGATCAAGGAATTTGGAGTTCTGCTCCTCATCTCTATCCCTACGGACTCTCCCGGGGTATGGCAGTCGGGGTTTGTAAACTCTCGGTGGGTCGTTCGGTGATTGCTGTCTCTCGGCCTGTGCTGAACTCCCTGGGCTGATCCTCTGATGCACCTGGGCCGGCGGAGACTCCATCTGAATCTCCTCATCCACCTGCTCCACTCCATCGACTGCAGGCTCCTCGACGACTTCTCCTCTAGATCTCTGCTAAATCACGGGCTCATCTCGTGCCCCTGCACCGCTCCTCGTCGTTACAGCCTTCACGAATCCTCTCGGGTTCTGCTCGGTATTACGCGGTAGCGTACCCTGCGGCCTCTCATTTAATCTACTGGCAATCTCCCCCATCTGCCGCTCGAGATTCTGAATCGACGCTGCCTGATTCCTCATAAACTGCTCATGCTCTCGAAACTTCTCCTGCGTCTCCTTGTGTTGGGAATCCTCACGCGTCATAAGCTGCGACACATCTGCGTTTGTTGCGCCATCATCTCCTCCAAAGTGGGCTTCTTCTCCCCACTACTCGTTCCCTCGCCGGCATCCTGAAATAAACTCTGGCGTTGCTGAAAACCGGACTGGTCGCCGCTCCTCCAGTTGGAGTTCTGATTTCCCCTCCATCCCGAATTATACGAATTGAAAGAATTTGGATTTCGGTTTGGATTTCCTATGAAGTCTACGGCCTCCTCTTGGGAACTGACTGGGCATTGAACGGTATCATGCCCACCTCTGCAGATCTCACACAACTTGTTCTTCGTCTGCATGTCCTTTACCATCTTCGCCAACGCCTCGACCTGTGCCATCAGTGCGGTGGTGGTGTCCACCGAATGCATGCCTCGTGAGATGGAATCGACGGTCTTTCCTCATCTGGCGGGTGGTCTCTGGTACCCACTCATAGCTAGCCCATTGAATAAAGCGATACACTCATCAGGGTCCTTTGTCGTCAACAGATTTCCTCCCGCCGCCGTGTCGAGCATACTCTGTGTCGCGTACGTCACTCCATTGTAGAACTTTTCGACGACCGCCCAATCTTGCAAGCCGTTGTTGGGGCACAACGCTAATAAATTCTTGAACCGCTCCCAGGACTCGTAAAAACTCTCTGTGTCCTCCATTTGGAAAGAATGTATCTGGTTACGCAAACGAGCGGCCTTAACCGGAGGATCGTATTTCTCAAGAAATTGGGTCTGCATGGCAGCCCAAGTAGCTATAGAGCCCTGTGGGAGGGACTCGAGCAACAGACTCGCTTGGTCAGCGAGTGAAAATGGAAAGATGCGGAGCTTAACGGCGTATTCGGAAACACCCGCAAGATGGAAAGTGTCGCAAATACGCACGATGCGAGTGAGATGAGAATGCGGGTTCTCATGAAGCAACCCGTGAAACTGAGCAGAATAAGCAATGGTATTTAGAATGTTCGACGGGATCTGCCAGTTCGTAGCAACTCCAATAGCGGGTGGTGCGATGCTGGATCTCGCTCCAGCATTGGCCGGTCGGGCCCGGTCCGCAACTGTCCTCCTCGGTGGTGGAATGTCGCCCATGATCCATCCCTATCGTCGGGTTCAACAGATGAAGAAGTGGACGAGGGTGAAACGGGACGATGTCTCTCACGAAACTCTCTCTCTAGCTCAGGAAATGCTTCAGTGTCGGGTGGTCCACGAGATCGAGTCTGTCGCATAGAACTATAATTAGGAATAATATTATCTAAACTATTCTAACAAATAAGCAAAATAAAACAAAAAATAATTACAAGTAGCACAAAAGATAAGTCCTAACTCGGATTGCTCTCAAAACGCCTAAAACCGTGTCCCCGGCAACGGCGCCAAAAACTTGATGTGTGTCTAATAACCCTATAATAATGACCCTCACAACTAAGCTTTAATATTAAAGCGAAAATCCTAAAACCACACACAACCGGCAAGTGTACCGATCGCAAGTAGTATAGACTTTGGAAGTCCGAGTATCGAACACATGGACACGTTAGAACGCTAAAGATCACTAAACCTAGACAAGACCTACCTTAAAATAATATTATATTGATTTTTGATTTCCTTTAATATAACTGAACTAACTGGATTAACTAACAAAACTTACCAAAAACAGAAAACTTAACGGAAAACTAACTGTGTTGACTTAAGATGGAGAAAAACGTCTACCTAGGTCTGAATCAAATTGTAGGCCTAACAAGCTAATGGATTGAATGATATATAGACACCGGTTCCTAAAGATGACACGACTAAGGATCGCTCGGGCTCACTGGATTACCTCTCGGTCTCACATAACAAACCCTAACTACTCAAAATCGGCTAAAACGACCAAACCGGGAAACAATTGCTAACGTGTTCTAATGCTAGATCACCTCTCGGTCTCACCATCACTCGACCCTAATGGTAATGAATACTACACAACCAAGGATAGAGGAACAATTCAATATAAACCAAAATAGATCAACTAGTCGCTAAAACACCTAAACCTAACAAGAAACGAACTCGCTCTCGCGCAATCCTTATTCTAGCATGCAAAGGCAATGAGACAACCCTAACTTCTTATCACCTCTCGGTCTCAAAGAAGGTGTTTAACTGCTGTACTAAATCTAAATAATCATGCAACAAAACCCTACGGTGGTACCTACCGCAAACAAACCCTAAACACAAAGTCTGGAATCAAACAATGCACCGATCAATAAATACAAAACTAATCAATCAACACACGGGGTTTATGCAATGAATCACCAAAATTTCCAGACCTTAAAAACAACCTATTTCATGTCTAAATCAAACTTTACAATAGCAATTCAAGTCCATTAATCAAACAATCCATAAAACCTATCAAACACTAACAATAATCATCATTCCTAGGTAGAACTAACAAGTTTAGCCGAGCATAATTTTTGGACAGCAGCAAACACTAAATAAAAACATCATAAAACTCATACCAACCATCTTAACAATCGTCCAACAATCAATCCTAATCATAAACAATTCAATCTCTCAAGTAATTGCAAAACAATTCAATAATTAGGCAAGAAACTAAAAGTGTATGAACAATGAAAAAGAGGTAAGGATATGAGGTGTTCCGGGGCTGCTCTCGGCTGTAAAAAACAATGGTGAATGATCCCGAGGCTTGATTCTTGCTTGTTCTTCCTTCCCTAGTCGTCACACGATCAAAACCCTAGCACACAAAAGCTTTTTCTTTCTTTTTTTCTTGCTGGAAATTCCGATCAGCAGCTGTTGTGCTGCTGTTGGCTGCTGTTGTGCTGCTGTTGGTTGTTGTTGTGCTGCTGTTGATGCTGTTGTGCTGCTATTGCTTGCTGTTGATTGCTGCTAAATCCGACCAGCAGCCATATAGACTGATTAGGGTTTTAATTTTTTTTATATAATATAATATAATATGGTCTTGGGCCTCCATGATGCATACGGGTTGGGCCTTGAGCTTTGTCTTGAACTTGTATGCGTAAAAGACTCGTAGAATGCTCGAAAAGTCCCGGTTTTCTTCTTTCTTTTACCCAAAACCTACAAGATTAATAAATGTATGTAAAACCTATCTAAAACGAGTTAAAACATATAAAATATAATATAATACGTAGATAAAACGTGCGGAAAATACGAGTGTTTTACAACACATCGGACAGATTGATGCCAAGTGGCCAGCACCCTTACAACGGAAACAAGTTAACGTCGGACACTCGAAATGGGGGTGTCCAACCTTATCACATCGAAAATAGGAGCCAGACCCAATCTTACATCCCCCTTGTGCGGTTTCCCGCACTTCCTGCAATTAACAAACGCTGCATCCCTCTTAACATCCGAAGTCTCAGTCTTTACACTCTTCTCAAACGAATTAAAATTGCTTCCCCGGGCCGTTTAGCTTGCGAATTTGAGTTCCATGTCTTCCTAGCCTCGGTCGGCGGTAACTTCTCCTTCTAATCATACAATGTACCTGCTAGGTTAACCACCGAGTGAAACGAGTTCATGTCGGTGGTCACCACACCCCTACGAATATCTGCCGGAAGCCCCTTCACATACTTTTTAATACTCTTGGCTTCGAAAGTAACCAAATCGGGACATAAACGAGCCATCTTATTAAACTTTTTGGTATACTCCCGATGCGTCACAATGCCCGCCTCCAAGGTCAAGAAATCTTATTCAATCCTATCTAATTCGTGTGGAGGACAAATCTGATCTAGAACCAATTTCTTCAACTCATCCTACGTCATCCTCCTAATCGAGCGATCACCCATAGCCTGTGCCAAGTTATCCCACCAACACAGTGACTCAGAACAAAAAGAGGCAGTAGCATAAGTCACCATGTTATCCCTCTTACATTTACTAACTCTTAGAACAGCCTCCATCTCCCTCACCCACTGATGTGCTGCCAACGCATCTTTAGTACCATCGAAAGAAGGGGGATCACACTTCTTAAAGTCACCATACGAGCAACCCCGAATAGATACACTAACAGTCCGCACTTCGTCTTCATCCCCACTCGGCACATACACTTTCTCTTCCTCTTCGACCTGTGTCTCCTTACCCTTCCTTCCCTTATCCGAACTCTTACCAACCGATGACTCCTCCATGGCCCTAACATCCTCAGCAATGATCTCGGGAATGGCGCTATCAAGCACCTGGTAAACCTCATCCGCGATTGCCGCACGCATAGTAGGATCTAAGGTAGAGTTATCCCCCTCCTCATGAATCGGGGTTTCCTCCTGCTGGGGAGTAGGAATCTCACTCTCAGCTTTGGCACATAGCTTACGGCCATTGCCACGAACACTAGGACCACCTCTCTTAGCTGCTTGAGTATTAACCATGAATTATCCCTACAAAGACAGAATTTTAACACTATCAAGTGCAAGTGGCATTTAGAATATGTAAGGTAAGGGTAAACTGCTAATGACGTTGATCAAGTGTAATTAGTCGTTACTTTACCTGCCCGCCCTAATCACCCCCTGCCCCTAACCACATTAGCCTTCTATCTAGCAATTAAACTATTAATCACATACTGGGAACTTTAAAATTCAAAGAAAAGACTAACAATTAAATTTACCTCTTGGCGTGCAACTACTTGCGGTGGGCATACTAGTCTCTTCCCTTACAGTTCGAGTCCAAGCATTCGGGGATGATCGGATCCCTCAAATCAAGGCCCTGATACCAACTTCTAAGTTCTTGAATCCCGGGAATCCTACAGTTGGTATTCATACAAAATACTTATATAAATACTTAACTCAAAAACAGTTCATTCCATTAAATAACCAATTCAGAGGATAATTCAGCGGAAAACCATGATTAATAAAACAAGTTCCCAAAACCCGGAAATTATGCCCAAAACCAATTTAAATGTATTTAATAAAACTTTAAAAGGAAAATGTTCAATATTAAAACTTCCGTCTACGTATGTCCTTCACCGTCCAAGTAGCTTCGTGCACATCCAAGCGGTAATGCATCCTCCTCATAACCTAAAACTCACACTAACATGCACACAAAGTCACCTTGAGCTGAGTGAGTTCAAGTTTTAATAATTACAACAACAATAATAATAATCATCATTGTCATTTCAAGGGTTTTAAAATAAAACGGGATGTAACATTTAGGCCATCATTAACAATAAGAAATCATCTGTATATATATATATATATATATATATATATATATATGTGTGTGTGTGTGTGTGTGTGTGTGTGTGTGTGTGTGACATTTGAGCCAAAACAAGGTACACCTCAGTACGTATTTATAGATTAAGCAAATAAACGCTTTTTGCGTAACAAACGAATGATTAACCGAACGGGTCATGTTATAACCCAGATATCCTAGAGGGGCATCTATAAGTCATATACATTTAACATAAGCTAAAATATTAGTAATACGGCCTTAGTTCGATAGCAAACAAGTTAAACGAAAACATGCTCATTTAACTACCCGCTATAGATTTAAACGTGAAAGATAGTTACAAACCAAGCATTGTATCATCCGTTAAGTCGAAAAAGACTTACCAAACACTTAATTGAAATGTTTTAAGTGATCCGTGAAAATATTTTCGATTTTTACAAACATATAGTATGTTTTTATAATTTTACACAAAACTAGCCGAAAAACACTCGTTCCTGCACTGTTTGACGCACCCGAAAAGTTTTTCGCACAAAAAACCGAACCCGAACTAAATTTGGACTGGGCTTCTCGTGTTTGGGCCTTTAGAATCGGTTATTTGGGCAAAATGGGCCCAAGGGGGCCCAAACTACCTTCCGGTCGCAACCTTGGACCCCCCTACTTGATTTTCATTATATTAAATCATATTTAAGATATTTTTCACCTACCTCCACATACCAAATTCTGGAAAAAAAACATCCTTCTTCAACAAAACTTCAAGAAACCCTAGTTAATTTGCTTAATTTTATTATTTTTAACATGTTTTAATTAGGTTTTATACCATATAAACATGATTTAATTATCAAAAAATCATTCCTAGCCATGTAAAAACCCTAAAAATGGTCCATAAATATTTTTTGATCATACACATGATAAGGAACCTGGTTTGATAGTTTTTTTCCATAAACACGAATTAGAGGGTTGAAAAGTTCGTTTATATGCACTAGCCGAAACCCTAATTCAAGGGCTGTTATGTTGATGAAAAACTTCTTGGTTTGTGATATACTACTTGTATCTAGCCTACATAGGAGCACAAGAGTTAGAAAAGTTGATTAGAAAGGCGGAAACGAACCAAAACCGCTAAGGTAATGCCGAAACACTCGCTTACGGGCTGTTTAGGTTAAGCTTGTGATGTGCATATTTTTAGGTCTTCAAATTTTTCAGGGACATCAGGAACCTATCATCGAGTCCCTGTTCAAATTTGGTAATTTTTCGGCCATCCGAGAATATTTGGCGAATTTATTACCAAATTGGGATGTTTATTTGGGAAAAATAGTTAAAATACTTGAAAAATTATGAAATTTTGTGGGTAACTCAGATTTAGTATATTTTGATCACATATAACATTTGGGATTATTTGGAAAAGTTTAAGGGTATTTTGTGCATATGCGTTCGTATTAATTTTAATAGCCGAATATGGGCCGAAAAGAATATTGAACTAGCTTATTGCATTCTGGAATTGATACAGGTTGTTTTGGGATATAAATCAAGTATTCAGGAATTTTTGTGGAATTTTTGAAAATTGTTTGGGATAAACGGATGATTTTCATGCGAAATATAGCTCTTAAAATGAATTTTAATAAATTAATAATTCAAGAAATATTTTTATAAAAATTTACATATTTTAATTGATAAGTGGATAAATTTTCATAATTTAATGACTAACGATTAATTAATTATGCTAATGTGAATATTAAACAAATTCAATTTTAATAAAAAAAACTAGCAAGTTTGCGATTAACGAACCTGCGGGAATATCAAAACTCCAAGAGTGATTAAAAATCATATTTTTGGATTAATTAAGTAAAAACGAACCTTTTTATGAGAAACCTGGACAATCTGGATAGATTGTGCAGGTTTCCTCTCAAATCAAAGTGAATAAACGGAAACGGGCCCCAATATGTGATCTTTCTTTATAACTTAATCATTTTATTAACCAACACATTTACCCAAGCTTATTTCCCCATAACTGTTTTCCGAATGCGTAAACGAACAACTTGGCCCAGCTGGGAAAACGGGAAACTGAGCCAAGTTCGGTTTTAAGTATTCGACATTAAACAACATCAAAACTTTAGCCTATTGCCACTTTTTGGGCGTTCCTACTATACCCAGATTAGTTATACAGCCCAGTTTAGTATTGAGATTATAATAATATTAAAATATTAATATTATTATAATAATGATTATAGGAACTAGTGATAGCAAACCAAACAAACCGCAAGCTGTCATAGTGTTGAGTATCTACTAAACAGTGAGTTTCATGACCCCACTCTTTAAACAGTTTTACGAACTTTCGGGGTGAAAAGCATGTTTCCTTATATCTATATACTTATCAGAAACGTATGATGATGTGTATTATCTAAGTGCTAACACATGAAAGTCCCCACTAACACAGTGATTAACTTTGAGCCGGTGGCTTGTGAATAGTACTATTGGTTCGACAACCCGAGGCGGGGCCAGCACGGTTTGCGGAGACATTATCCCGTTTGCACATTTCATATTTATACGAACCAGCTATGTAGTGTTAGACATAGCTACTTGGGGCATAATGTGGGCGGAAGGGGAGCCATAGTGGTTTATTGAGCGTGGGAAATGGAGGCACGCAGCACGAACAGTCCAGGCTTCACTGTAGCTTAGCATAATTACATTACGTACATAAATACATACACATATACTTACATACGTGTAAACAAATTATGTCTTGTGATTACGCATACTTATTTTCTTGAAACTCGTGAAACTCACCTTCTCTAGTAGTTGATCCGTTTTAAACGTGCTTTTCAGGTGTGATACCGAAGTTGGAAAATCCGTGAATTTGTGCAATCTGTTACCAAACGTGATCGATGCGGTGTGAATAGACGCATACTTACTGGTACGAATAGAATAACTTACGAGTATATTTTGTTGTAACACCTAGTTTGTAATCAAAGATTATTCAATGTAATATAATGTAAATTAGTTGTAATGTTTCTTTATATACAATGTTGTTGATATCAGAGGTGTCTGTTACATTCCCGTTTTACGCTTCCGCATTGTGCTAGTCGGGGTGTGACAGAAGTTGGTATCAGAGCCATTGGTTATAAAGGATTAGGTTATCCCTTAGGGTAACTAAAATATAATCGTAGGCTCGATTAACTCTGGGAAATATTTAAATAATAATTTAATATTATATACTAATGGATGTCGGGATTAACTTGTTGGGCAAGTGAGTTATTGTGGTCCGGAACATAATAACATACTTGCTTATACGAGGGAATTCAGGGAAAAGTCGCGAGACGTGCAGATAGGTAAAAAATGGCAACATATGTGTATAAAAAGTAATACTGAGTACGTATATATATATATATATATATATATGTAAAACACATATGTGCTTATCTAAAAGAAGGTGTATGAATATGTGTACGTACGATGTTGCCGATAAAAGTAATTCTTATTATGAATATTATATTCATTGATATTCAATAATAATTCTAATTATAACTAAAATTAAAATTTTAATAAAATTAATATTATATTCTAATATAATTAAAATTAAATTGGGCTTAATTAATTAATCTTCCCGACAATAGTTAGCGCTAGAAATATATAATATTCTTATAACTAACCTTTGTGCAGAGTCATGTCAAGGAATAACGACTACGTACCGGAAGAAGAACCGGTAATCTCTGCTGAGGAGGAGGATCCAGAGGAGGAGGACCCAGAAGAGGAACCGGAGGAGGATGAGGAAGAGATGGAAGAAGAAGTTATTTATAGAGAGCTACCCAGAAATGTGCCTGATCTATCCGGCTACAGATGCGATAGTTACCCACCCAGGTCACCACGCAGAGATCAAAACGAAGTTAACAGTCAGTATCGTTCACCTGCTAGAGTAGCCAGATCACCTACTCCACCTATTCACCTGTCCCCGACGACTTTAGCTACTGCACGAGTCCGACAGACTGCTCGTATTCGGATAACCCCGATTGACCCTACCTCGATTCCAGTTAGATCTACCCACTATCGGGGAGGACCTTCACATCCTAGGACGGATACTTCATCTTCCCGTTCGTTGAGTATACCTACCCCTCACCCTAACCTCCCAAACTTAGGAAACAACTTTTGGTTGGCTGTCCTGACTGACCGTGTGATATACCACTCGATAGCCATAGCTAACATTAGCCAGGAAAGGAGGGACATGACCCAATGCTTATTGACATTACAACAGATAGTACTGAACTTGCAGCAGTTGGATGCCTACCACCGTTGGTGTTTGGATAAGGTGACAGTTCGACTGTGGAAGTGTTACTGGATGATTACGGTGGTGTTGTTTTTATGTTTGTGGCTAGTCTATCATTTGTATGGATAGATGCAGGATGTTACAGATATGTGTACATGATCTTTTGACACTCCATGTATGTATATAGTAGTATGTTATGTTAACATGGAGTATGATTTTGTATATTATTTCAAGCACTGACCCTTACAGGGTTGATTCTAGCAGTCACTTAGTGACAGATTTTGATATATACCGGCAAACACTGGCCTTTATCAGGCTAAGTTTATGTACTTTTTGTTATCAATGCATAGAACAATTTGTGAAATACCATTGTGTTGTTTTATTTATTTGTACAACATTTATTGTGATTATGGTTACAATGTGCCGTATACTGGAATTAGTATTAATTGGATTATATTTGATTATCATTATAGAATGGCCCCAAAGAAAGCAAATCCTATGACTGAGGCAGAAATAGCCGAGATGATTGCTTGGCAAATGCAGGTAGTAATCCCACTTATTGTAACACAGGTGACTACCGGTGTAAATGCAAATATGCAAACAAACCAACAACTAACCAATAATGTACCCCCAAACAACACTGAAACTATCACAAATAACATTCCCCCATCTAATACAAACGTCCCTCCCAATGCAAATAATCCCCCACCTGATACAAATAATGTCAACAACAATAATCCCGCACTGAACCCAAACAATAACAATAACAACCCTATCCCCCACAGAGAGAATACTCAATCAAAATTTTATGGCCTGTAAACCGATTGACTTCAAAGGTACCGAAGGGCCAAACGGGTTGATCAAATGGATCGAGAAGACTGAATTGAACGTTATATTTGGGGTTTAGCCCCAGAAGTGAGGAGTTTGGTGAACTCTGTGGGTCACACATCATTTGAGAATGCCGTGACTCAGGCCGGCATTGTAACTTTTGACTTGGTAAGAAGCGGAGTGTTGAAAATGGCCGGGGAATCATCGGGTATGAAGCCAACCAATTATGGATCAGGATCACAAGGAAGGCCAGCAAATAAACGTGCACGCCCGACAATACAAAATTATGTCATGAGCAGTTCTAAGGTGAAACGGGACAGGTACAAGGGACCATGGCCAAAATGTGATAAATGTAGTTTTCATCATGTGGGTGAGTGCAGACCGTTAATTTGTCAGAAGTGTGGGAGAACGGGGCATAATGCCCCTAGTTGTAGAGTCAGTATGGAAATTGTCAACCGACCAACCCAAGCAAGTCAACCTCGCCGTCCCCAACTACCGAGACCGCAACCAATTCGTCAACAACCAGCTTAGCAAAACCCAACCGTAGTGAATCGTCGTGCTTGTTTTGAATATGGGAGCACGGAGCACTTTAGAAGGGACTGCCCCAAGCTGAATCGAGGAGCAGTCACCGGTCGAAACCAAGCATAGACGTCTGGTGCGCCTAGAGGACGCGCGTTCGCTATCGGGTCAGGAGAAGCACGACAAGACCCTAATGTTGTAGCAGGTACATTCGTTGTTTCTGATCAATATGCTTTTGTATTATTTGATACTTGTTCCGATAGAAGTTTCATTTCCACTAGCTTTGTATCCCTGGGAAATATGCCAGTTAGTGAACTAACAAATCCCTATACTATAGAACTCGCTAACGGTACCTCTATAACTGTCAACCAAATAATCCAAAACTATTCCATTATTCTAAAAGACCACCCATTCTTTATTGACCTACTCCTGGTAGAGTTAGGAAGTTTTGATGTTATTGTCGGCATGGATTGTGTGTAACGACAAGATAGTTAAAATTCCCTTTTCGGAAGGTGAAATGATCATGGTACAGGGAGAGAAGTCTGGTTCGATTTTACCTCTCGTGTCTCATCTTAAAGTGTTGAAGTGTTTACGCCAAGGGTGTATGGCGTTTTTAGTAAATGTAACTGTAAAGAATTTTGATGAGAAACATATAGAAGATATCCCCGTTTTACGTGAATACCCTGATGTCTTTCCCGACGATTTACCTAGATTACCACCGAACCAACAGGTTGAATTCCGTATTGACTTAATCCCAGGATCAGCCCCTATTGCTAAGGCACCTTATCGACTGGCACCCTCTAAAATGCATGAATTATCCAACTAGTTACAGGAATTGTTAGATAAGGTTTTTATACGTCCTAGTTATTCTTCTTGGGGAGCACCAGTATTGTTTGTAAAGAAAAAAGATGGAAGTTTTAGAATGTGCATCAATTACCGGGAATTAAACAAAGTTACCATCAAAAACCGATACCCTCTTCCACGAATAGACGACTTATTTGATCAAATTCAAGGGGCAAACTATTTCTCGAAAATTGACCTTCGATCCGGTTACCATCAAGTTAAAATTCAAGAGGAAGATGTGTCTAAAACGGCGTTCCGAACTCGTTATGGCCACTACGAATTCTTAGTTACGCCGTTCAGACTGACTAATGCTCCCGCAGTTTTCATGGATCTCATGAATCGAGTTTGTAAACCGTACCTCGACAAATTCGTTATCGTGTTTATTGATGACATTTTGATATATTCGAAAACTAAAGAGAACCACGATCAGCACTTACGAACCATTTTGGAGTTGTTGAGACATGAAAAGTTGTATGCCAAATTTTCAAAGTGTGAATTTTAGCTACAAGGGGTTCAATTTTTAGGGCACATTGTTAATCGACACGGAATCCATGTTGACCCGAGTAAGATTGAAGCCATCAAAAATTGGCAAGCCCCAAAGTTACCGAAAGAAATCCGTCAATTTTTTGGATCAGCTGGGTATTATCGGCGCTTTATTGCTAAATTTTTTAGCATAGCCCAACCTTTAACCCTTTTGAGTCAAGAAGATCGCACTTATGTGTGGGGAGAAGATCAAGAAGCAGCCTTTCAATTGCTGAAATAGAAACTATGTCAAGCCCCGATACTGAGTCTTCCAGAGGGAACTGATGATCTGGTAGTTTATTGTGACGCGTCCCGGAAAGGCTTGGGATGCGTACTAACACAAAAAAAATAAAGTCATAGCATATGCTTCTCGATAATTAAAGGTGCACGAGAAGAATTACACCACCCATAACTTGGAAATGGGCGCGGTTATTTTCGCACTTAATATCTGGAGGCACTATTTGTATGGCACCAAATGTACAGTATACACCGACCACAAAAGCCTACAGCACATTTTTGACTAGAAAGAATTGAACATGAGGTAGAGGAGATGGGTAGAACTGCTAAACGATTATGACTGTGAGATTCGATAGCATCCGGCAAGGCTAATATAGTAGCAGATGCCTTAAGTAGAAAAGACAGGATCAAACCACTACGGGTCCTAGCACTTGGAATGATTGTCCAAACCAGTCTCACCTAACAAATCCGTATTGCTCAAAATGAAGCTCTGAAAGGAGATCACTTGGAGAATGAAAACTTACATGGGACCGAAAAAAATTTTGAAAAAAGAACGGACGAAATATTATATTATAAAAACCGAGTTTAGATTACCACTTTCTGTAATCTGCGTGACATGATCTTGGAGGAAGCCCATAAGTCTAAATATTCCATTCACCCAGGGACAGATAAGATGTACAAGGACTTGAAGGAGTATTATTGGTGGGACGATATGAAGAAGGATATAGCCACGTATGTCAGTAAATGTTTAACTTGTGCGAGGGTTAAGGCCGAATATCAAAAACCTTCGGGAATGTTGCACCAACCGGAAATACCACAATGGAAATGGGAATAAATTACCATGGATTTTGTAACACACCTCCCAAAAACTTCCTGAGGAAATGATGCAATTTGGGTGATAGTTGATCAACTAACCAAATCCGCACACTTCCTTCCAATCCGAACCACTTACACGACCAAAAAACTTGCTCACATTTACATAAATGAAATCGTATCCCGACACAGCGTACCCGTTTCAATTATTTCTGATCGTGATAGCCATTTCACCTCTCGTTTCTGGCAAGCCATACAAGAAGCTTTGGGAACCCGAAATGACCTAAGCACCGCCTACCATCCCCAAACCGACGGTCAATCCGAGCGAACCATTCAAACCTTAGAAGATTTGCTTCGCGCTTGTGTACTAGACTTTGGTGGGAACCGGCATCAACATCTTCCACTGGTTGAATTTTCGTATAATAATAGCTATCAGAGTAGCATTCAAGAGGCACCATATGAAGCGGCACCCTTGTGCTGGACTGAGGTTGGAGATAACCAAATTACTCGATCTGACTTGATTCAAGAAACCACCGACAAAATCCGCAAAATTAGTAATAAATTGAAAATCTCCTGAGATCGACAGAAAAGCTACGCTGATGTTCATAGGAAACCGTTATCTATTGAAATAGGCGATAAAGTATTCCTTTAGGTATCCCCGTGGAAAGGCGTCATTCGATTTGGTAAAACTGGTAAACTAACTCCGCGATACATTGGGCTGTATGAAGTAATTTCTAAGATCGGTCCTGTAGCTTACCGACTGAAATTTCCTTTGAAGTTGAATTCTATTCACTATGTCTTTCACGTATCGAACCTGAAAAAGTACCTTACTGGCGAAACCGAAATCGTGCCATTAAAATACTTAAACATAAACGAAAAACAAAATTTGGTTGAAGAACCGGTGGAAATATTAGAAGGTAAAATAAAACAATTAAGACACAACAAAATCTCTCTGGTCAAAGTTCGGTGGAATTCAGAACGGGGACCCGAATTCACGTGGGAACGAAAGTCCGAATTTAAAAAGAAATACCCGCACCTATATCCGAACAAGAACAAGGTGAATAATTGAATTTCGGGGATGAAATTTTCTAACGAGGGGAGAATGTGACATTTGAGCCAAAACAAGGTACACCTCAGTACGTATTTATCGATTAACCAAAGAAACGCTTTTTGCGTAACAAACGAACGATTAACCGAACGGGTCGGGTTATGACCCAGATATCCAGGGGGGTCCATCTATAAGTGATATACGTTTAATATAAGCTAAAATATTTGTAATATGGCCTTAGTTCGATAGCAAACAAGTTAAACGAAAACATGATCGTTTAACTACCCGCTATAGATTTAAATTTGAAAGATAGTTACAAACCAAGCATTGTATCATCCGTTAAGTCGAAAAAGACTTACCAAACACTTAATTGAAATGTTTTAAGCGATCCGTGAATATATTTTCGATTTTTACAAAAATATAGTATGTTTTTATAATTTTACACAAAACTAGCCGAAAAACACTCGATAAGTTTGACGCACTGTTTGAAGCACCCGATAAGTTTTTCGCGCCAAAAACCAAACACGAACTAAATTTTGACTGGGATTCTCGTGTTTGGGCCTTTAGAATCGGTTATTTGGGCCAAAATGGGCCCAAGAGGGCCCAAACTACCTTCTGGCCGCAACCTTGGACCCCCCTACTTGATTTTCTTTATATTAAATCATATTTAAGATATTTTTCACATACCTCCACATACCAAATTCTGGAAAAGAACATCCTTCTTCAAGAAAACTTCAAGAAACCCTAGGTAATTTTCTTAATTTTATCATTTTTAACATGTTTTAATTAGGTTTTATACCGTATAAACATGATTTAATTATCAAAAATCATTCCTAGCCATGTAAAAACCCTAAAAATGGACGATAAACATATTTTGATCACACACATGGTAAGGAACCTGGTTTGATAGTTTTTTTTGGCCATAAACATGGATTAGAGGGTTGAAACGACATTTTTACGGTTCAAAAGTTCGTTTTTGTGCACTAGCCGAAACCCTAATTCAAGGGCTGTTATGTTGATGGAAAATTGATTTTTTTGTAATATAGGACTTGTATCTAGCCTACATAGGAGCACAAGAGTTTGAAAAGTTGATTAGAAAGGCAGAAACGAACCAAAACCGCTAAGGTAATGCTGAAACACTCGCTTACGGGCTGTTTAGGTTATGGTTGTGATGTGTATATTCTTAGGTCTTGAAATTTTACAGGGACATCAGGGATCATATCATCAAGTCCCTGTTCGAATTTGGTAATTTTTCGGCTATCCGAGAATATTTGGCGAATTTATTACCAAATTGGGACGTTTATTTGGGAAAAATAGTTAAAATACTTGAAATATTATGAAATTTTGTGGGGAACTCAGCTTTAGTATATTTTGGACAGATATAAAATTTAGGAGCATTTGGAAAAGTTTAAGGGTATTTTGTGCATATGCGTTCGTATTAATTTTTATAGCCGAATATGGGCCGAAAAGAATATTGAACAAGCTTATTGCATTCTGGAATTGATACACGTTGGTTTGGGACATTGTTTGGAATAAACGGATGATTTTCAGGAAAAAACAGTTGTTAAAATGAATTTTTATAAATTAATAAATCTATAAATAATTCCAGAAATATTTTTATAAAAATCTAATATATTAATTGATAAGTGGCTAAATTTTCATAATTTAATGACTAACGGTTAATTAATTATGCTAATGTGAAGATTAAACAAATTCAATTTTAATAAAACACCGGCAAGTTCGCGATTAACGAACCTGCGGGAATATCAAAACACCAAGAGTGATTAAAAATCATATTATGGATTAATTAAGTAAAACGAAATTTTTTATGAGAAACCTGGACAATCTGTGTAGATTGTGCACGTTTCTTCTCAAATCAAACAGAATAAACGGAAACGGGCCCCCGTAGATAATCCGGGACCCCAATATGTGATCTTTCTCTATAAATTAATCATTTTATTAACCAACACATTTACCCAAGCTTATTTCCCCATAACTGTGTTCAGAACGTATAAACGAACAACTTGGCCTAGCTGGGAAAACGGGAAACTGAGCCAAGTTCGGTTTTAAGTATTCGATGTTAAGCAACATCACAACCTAAGCCTATTGCCACCTTCTGGGCGTTCCAGCAATACCCAGATTAGTTATACAGCCCAGTTTAGTATTGAGATTATAATAATATTAAAATATTAATATTATTATACTAATGATTATAGGAACTAATGATAGCAAACCGAACAAACCGCGAGCTGACACGGTGCTGAGTATTTACTAAATAGTGAGTTTCATGACCCCACTCTTTAAACAGTTTTACGAACTTTCGGGGTGAAAAGCATGTTTCCTTATATCTATATACTTATCTGAAACGTATGATGATGTGAGTTATCTAAGTGCTAACACATGAAATTCCCCACTAACACAGTGATTAACTTCAAGCCGGTGGCTTGTGAATAGTACTATTGGTTTGACACACCCAGGCGGGGCCAGAACGGTTTGCTGAGACATTATCCCATTTGCACCTGTCCATATTTATACGAACCAGCTATGTAGTGTTAGACATAGCTACTTGGGGCATAATGTGGGCGGAAGGGGAGCCACAGTGGTTGATTAAGCGTGGGAAATGGAGGCACGTAGCAAGAACACTCCAGGCGTCACTGTAGCTTAGCATAATTACATCACATATATAAATACATACACATATACTTATATGCGTATATACAAATTTTGTGATTACGCATACTTATTTTCTTGAAACTCATGAAACTCACAAACTCTAGTAGTAGACCTATTTTAAACCTGCTTTTCAGGTGTGATACCGAAGTTGGAAAATCCGTGAATTTATGCTATCTGTTACCAAACATGATCGATGCGGTGTGAATAGACGAAGACTTACTAGTACGAATAGAATAACTTACAAGTATATTTTGTTGTAACACCTAGTTTGTAAGCAAAGATAGATCAATGTAATATAATGTAAATTAGTTGTAATATTTCTTTATAAACAATGTTGTTGATATCCAAGATAGATCAGTGTAATATAATGTAAATTAGTCCCCACTAACACAGTGATTAACTTCGAGCTAGTGGCTTGTGAATAGTACTATCGGTTTAACAAACCGAGGGGTCCAGCACGGTTTGCTGAGACATTATCCCGTTTGCACATGTTCATATTTATACGAACCAGCTATGTAGTGTTAGACATAGCTACTTGGGCCATAATGTGGGCGGAAGGGGAGCCATAGTGGTTGATTGAGCGTGGGAAATGGAGGCACGCAGCACGAACGGTCCAGGTTTCACTGTAGCTTAGCATAATTACATCACATACATAAATACATACACATATACTTACATGCGTATATACAAATTATGTCTTGTGATTACGCATACTTATTTTCTTGAAACTCGTGAAACTCACCAACTCTAGTAGTTGACCCATTTTAAACGTGCTTTTCAGGTGTGATACCGAAGTTGGAAAATCCGTGAATTTGTGATATCTGTTAACAAACGTGATCGATGCGGTGTGAATAGACGCAGACTTACTAGTACGAATAGAATAACTTACAAGTATATTTTGTTGTAACACCTAGTTTGTAACCAAAAATAGATCAATGTAATATAATGTAAATTAGTTGTAATGTTTCTTTATAAACAATGTTGTTGATATCAGAGGTGTCTGTTACATTCCCGTTTTACGCTTCCGCCTTGTGCTAGTCGGGGTGTGACAATATATATATATATATAAACATCCTTGTATTTATATCTTTACATATACATCATCCAAATAAACATCAGGGTCGAGCACACGTACAACCCAAGCACGTAACATCGCATCCAACATATCCAAACACAAAGTAGGCATACGTCAACATCCTTAGTCGATAACGACTAAATAACATCGCCAATTATTGGCCATACAATAATACATACAAACATACAATAATATCATCTCAAGTCATACCCTATACAAGTAAGCCCATCCAAAATAATTTAAACAATTCATCAAGCAAAATCGCTTAGATGTGCATGCTAGCCCAAAATCTTAAGCATCATGAACTCACTTGACACAAGGTAAGAATTCACCACGTGCTAAAGAACCCTAAGTATCCCCAAAACTCAAACTCCTGCCGGTAAACATACAATCATCACAAGTGACATCGAAAGGGTTCGTTTATCCTACGAGACGTTCTAACATGGTTCAAGTTACCTAAAGCCTCGACCTAAACAAACTCATTCATAACAGCCCCCGAGGCCTTACATCCACCAACACGACCCTCAGATACTCCCAGGAATAAAGAATTCCCAAAATACCCCTGGAAGCACTAGGTGATACTAACACGCACGTTTAAGAGTTGTTTAGGGGATTACCAGCCAACTCAGCCCCGTGTGGACCCAATATGATAAATTCATAGCCAATAAGTCCGCACGACGCTACACGAGTCAAATGGGTCGGTAACTCGCAAGTTCAACGCACCAACTATTCAATAAACGCAAATGCGCGTTGTACCGACCCATTTGAGTAACCGACAACCAATTCAACCCCATAACTTATAAAAATGATTTTTCATCAGCCCGTACATCAAAGGAAGTTCACCCGAGCTGAATTGGTCGTTAATCACTTCAACCCTAACATTAAACGCAACAATCTACCATTCTAGTCAACCGAACACTAACATTCAAACTACAACTAGTTGACCAATCAAACGAACACCAATGGACATAATTTTAAAGTATGTTATACTAGACATACCTAGGAAGATGTTGGTGCAAAAACCTCAACTAAAATAGTCCTAGAATTACTCAATTGGACAGCCACCTGGTTGCCTAAAACGAGCCATTTATCGATCAATAAACGAGTTATAATGACCAATTAAGGTGTAAAAGACTTGTAGGAACATGGGACTAACCTTCAATTAAAGTTTTGGACATTAACCTTGGCTGCACAAAAGAAAATCGCGGGGGGGGGGGGGGGGGGCTGCACCAAGCCGATCGGGCAAAGGAGGGGTTAGGGTTTGTTTATGATATAAAAATTTTTCATTCTAGCCCGTCCAATTTTAAAGAAATAACATCTTGGTTGAAAAGTTAAATGTTTTAACGTACCAGGATGACGAAAAGGTTTCCGAGGAATTTCGGCTAAATCCCGAGAATTATACATACTTTACAAGCTTTAAATCTTTAAACCGAAAATTAACGGGCGTTACAAACATGGTACCACCCCCTTATAACAATAACTACACAAGTCTTCCTCTTACCAAAGAAGAGGAAGAAAAGGCTAAATATGTGCAGTATGGTATGACTACTGCAAGTAGCAATGGCAAGGTTGATACAGACTCGGCAACCGAATCAACCTCAGGGGTGAACGATTCTAATGTGTCTAGTTCGTGCGCAGATGAAGTAATAATTGAGGACTGGACCAAGGAAGATGATGAATCACTGATTGACTCTTCTGTTTCTTTAAATTTACCAGTCTTGTCTGTTTTGAATAATAATACAACTGATGTGTGCGTGGGCTCTGTTTTCAAGAGAAAAAACAATCGTTTGTTTACTTTTTCTAGAACTTTAGAAGGTAGTGATCTATCTTTTAATAAAACTGGTGAACTTGAAAAACAAAATCAACAGTTGTCGCCTAAGTTTGTGAATGAAAAGGGTTCTTGTGGTGTTAAATGTGAAGTTTCTAATAATAATACCAAAGATAGAAGAACGGGCTCACACAATAGAGAAAGGCCGGGAATTGGCCACAATCATTTTTACGTTAAAAGGCAAACTTGTTTCAACTGTGGAATTCCTGGTGACATTTCAAGAAATTGCTCTAGACATCCGTATGTTCCATACTACAGACGTTATCAAAGGACCTCGGAATACCTTCACACGATTTAACTCAAATAACATTAGGTATTACAAGGAAAAGCCCTCTGATGATGACTGGAAGAAAAACAAGGCTGGTAGGTTAAGCTCTCATCAGACCAAGTCTAAGCCCACTGTGACCCAAAAGTGGAAAGAAAACACAGTCTTGGTTCCTAGACCAAAGTGGGTGTTTGAATTGAGAAAATTAAACTGGGTAAAGTTAAACGTGTCTTCTATCCGCAGACCAGAGACCAAGTCAACCACCTGTGTAAATCACAAAGTTTTAAAGCCAAAATACAAGTGGTTTCCCAAGTCCCCGGTACCAAAGTCCTTATCATCGTCTAACACCATTTTTGATAACAATGATGATATGACATGGCAGCCTGTAACACGGTTAAACAAGTCAGGTTTACCCAGAACTACTATGTACTAGGTACCCAAAACTAACTAATCTCGCACATTATGCAGGAACAACCGTGGAGGAATATTATCAGACCATGGTTTGTTGATGGTGGTTGTTCCAGGCACATGACGGGAGACATATATCAGCTGAGTGACATTCAAATTTTTAACGAAGGATATGTTTCTATTGCGGGAGGAGAGAAAGGGAAGATTACTCAAAAGGGTACCATGAGTAATGGTGCCTTGAAGTTCGAAAACTTTAACTATGTTCCAGAGTTAAAGCACAGTCTGCTCAGTGTGTCACAGATTTGTGATAAGGGATATTCTACTCACTTTACCAACAAGGAATGCTTTATTCTAAAGCCTGGTATTGTCATACCAGAGGAGTGGGTACTAGTCAGATCTCAGATGAAAGATCATGACTACCTGATTGATATGAACAAGAACGTTCCTGACGAAATTACATGCTTGTTCTCTAAAGTGTCAATACATAATGCCATGTTATAGCATCGTCGCCCTGGTCATGCAAATGTCAATAACCTGAATCGTCTTGCGAAGAACAACATTATGCGAGGGTTACCAGTTCAAGACTTCGTGACTATAAAAAAATGTGTGGCTTGCGTGTTAGGCAAGCATCATCGGAAATCACACAAGCTAAAGCCGATAAACACCATTTCCAGTGTCTTTAAGTTGCTTCACACGGACTCGTTTGGTCCAATTCATATCTTGAGTCTATCTCATAGTAATCACTGTCTGGTCATCATCGATGACTACTCCCGCTTCACTTGGGTGTTTTTCTTATCAAATAAGGGTGAAACAGCTGACTTGATCAAGAAGTTAGTGGTGCTTATGGAAAATCAATTAAACTTGAAACTCAAGGGAATTTGTTGTGACAATGGCACGGAGTTCAAGAACTCTACACTGAATTATTTTTGTGCCGAAAAGGGAATTTTTCGTTAGTATAGCTCAGCTCGTACCGCGCAGCAGAATCGTGCTGCTGAAAGAAGAAACTGCACTTTGATTGAAGCTGCAAGAACGATGTTATGTGATTCAAAGCTACCATTATTCTTCTGGGCTGAAGCAATCAATACCGCCTGTTACGTTCAAAATTGGGTGTTGATTAACAAATCTCAGATGAAGACTCCCTATAAAATTGTTTATGGTCACAAACCCACAGTCGCGCACTTTCGAGCTTTCTGGTGTCCATGCACCTTGTTGAATCTTGAGTCAACTCCTATGTTCGAAGCCAAGGCAGATGATTGCTATTTCTTTGGTTATGTTGGTCGAACTGCCTACAGAGTATACAACAAGGCATCGAAACATACTGTAGAATCATATGATGTGCGCTAGTTGGAAGAAAATGAGACCGATGCTCTTGTTGGGCCTAACTGGTTGTTTTGCTACGAAATTTGTTCAAGCCATTCAATCTGGTCTCTGTAATTGATTCAGATAATTCTAGGGGAGGAACTTCTACTGCTATCAATGATGAAGAAGATGTTTATGCTAAGAATCAAGAACTTCCTATGCTGAGTGTGGATCCGTCTATACTCTCAGACCTCACTCAACCATCATCAGAAAATCTGGAAGAGACTGTCACCGACACTGTTTTCCCACAAGAACCCTCTACTATAGAGATTTCACCAATTGAGAGGGAGAGTGTCATTCGTCATATTTTTGGTAGCACCTTACTCCCTGATGCCATTCCAAACGAGTACATCGCCAGTACCTCGTACTCACACAATACCGCAGCAGCGGGATGGAGAAACCCCCTCTCTGAGGTTCTCGAAGATCCAACTAATTTGCCAGAAAATTATTCTGTTCCTGATCCTTTTATTCCTTCAAGAATTCAACAGGATCACCCAATTGATAGCATCATTGGACCCCTTGAAGCTGGCGTTTCAACCAAAAGTCAGACTGGAACGATCAACATTTGTCTGTATTCTTGCTTCATCTCACAAATTGAGCCTAAGTCGATTGACATGGCTCTGCAAGAACCAAGTTGGATTGAAGCCATGCATAAGAAACTCAATCAGTTTGAAAAGCTCAAGGTTTGGAAATTGGTAGAGCTACCTGATGGGAAGAAGTCATTAGACACTAGATGGGTATTTCGAAATAAACAAGATGACACTGGGATTATTGTTAGAAACAAGGCAAGGATTGTGGTTCGTGGGTTTAAGCAAGTTGAGGGTTTGGATAATACTGAGGTGTACGCTCTAGTGGCTCGTCTTAAGGCCATTCGGATTTTCTTGGCATATGCATCGAACATGGGTTTCACAGTCTATCAGATGGATGTCAAGACAGCTTTTCTATATGGTGAGGTAAAGGAGGAAATTTATGTGGATCAGCCACCGGGTTTTGTGGACTCCAAGCATCTATCGTATGTCTATAAGTTGGATAAGGCTCTGTACAGCCTTCATCGGGCTCCTCGAGTATGGTATGCGACGTTGACTGCTCATCTGTTGGAGCATGAGTATAAGCGAGGAACCATTGATCAGACGCTGTTTATGAAGACTATTGGAAAGGAACTGATCTTGGTTGAGATTGACGTGGATGTCATCATCTTCGGTTCAATCAGCACTGCTCTATGTTCTGAGTTCGAAGAAGTGATGAAGAAAAGATTTGAGATGAGCTCGTTGGGGGAGATGACAATGTTTCTAGGTCTGCAAGTTCGTCAAAGCTCGACAGGAATTCTGCTACATCAAGGGAAATACATCGAAGATATGTTGGCAAAATTTGAGTTTCAGGACTCCAAAAGTGCGGCGTCTCCTATGGCTGAGAAACCTCATCTTTCTTCAGATCCTGATGGGAAACCCGTTGATCAAACGTACTATCGGTCGATGATCGGGTCCCTAATGTATCTTACTTCTAGTCGCCCTGACATCATGTTCGCAGTCTGTTAGTGTGCTGGTTTCCAGGCTAATCCTAAATTCTCTCATCTGATTGTTGTTAAACGAATTTTTAGATATCTGAAGGGGCAACCGAAGCTTGGTCTTTGGTATCCTAAGAATTCATAATTTGATCTTTATGCTTTTTCTGACAGCACTTATGGAGGTGATGATATTGACAGAAAATCAACGTCTGCTGGGTGTCAATTTTTGAGAGATCGGCTCATTTCGTGGCAATGCAAGAAACAATAAACGGTGTCCACAAGCACTGGTGAGGCTGAATATGTTGCTGCTTCTGCTTGTTGTTCTCAGGTCATATGGATGAAACATCAATTGCTGGACTATGGTTTGGAATTTCTTGACACTCCTATTTTTTGTGATAATGATGCTGCGATTGCCATTGTGAAAAACCCGGTCCAACATTCTAAAACTAAGCACATCGATATCAAAATTCATTTTATTCGTTACTGTTACGACCAGAAGTTAATTCATGTTGAACAGGTCCACACTGATGATAATGTGGCGGACCTATTTACAAAACCGGTCGAGACAGCCAGATTCAATGTGCTTGTAGGGTTTCTTAAGATGTTACACAAATATTTTCGTATTTCTTTAATTAATGTACAAATTTACGGGGAAAAAAAGAAAATTACAAAAGGAGTGTGCGTGTGTGTTCTAATCTAAAAAAAAAAATCTCTGTTTTGTCTTCTTTCTTAAAATCATGCCGGTTACTCAAGTTCAACGGACATATTTCATATGTTTGGTCCCGTCATCAATTTTTGACTCACGGGATAGCCATTAACCTTAGGACTGAAAGCAACTGGGGCGACTGAACTTACATAAAAAAAATTGTTTGATTTAACTATCCGTTTAAGTTCTTTCACTGAAAATTCATGTTGAACAGGTCCACACTGATGATAATGTGGCGGACCTATTTACAAAACCGGTCGAGACAGCCAGATTCAATGTGCTTGTAGGGTTTCTTAAGATGTTACACAAATATTTTCGTATTTCTTTAATTAATGTACAAATTTACGGGGAAAAAAAGAAAATTACAAAAGGAGTGAGCGTGTGTGTTCTAATCTAAAAAAAAAATCTCTGTTTTGTTTTCTTTCTTAAAATCATGCCGGTTACACAAGTTCAACGGACATATTTCATATGTTTGGTCCCGTCATCAATTTTTGACTCACGGGATAGCCATTAACCTTAGGACTGAAAGCAACTGGGGCGACTGAACTTACATAAATAAAATTGTTTGATTTAACTATCCATTTAAGTTCTTTCACTGAAAATTATGTCGGCTGCCTGAGTTTGAGGGACACATAATCACTGAAAATTATGTGTGTTGTCCTATCGTCTTCCTTTATACACATAGGATAGCCATTCACTTGAAATCTGAAGGTAAATGGGGTGATTGAATTTAAAATCGTCTTTGGGTTATCATCAGGGAAGTGATAATACTATTCAGCTAAAGCTTATTAGAAGCTTAAAATATTTTCAAACGAAAATTGATCCAACCTTTGAGAGATGATAGATAAATTGGTTTTGTGTGCGTAACATGTGAAATTAAGAAGCTAAAAAGGCATTTGATAAATTATTGATGTGTATGGTAGCCTTCTATGATAAGTAAAAGTTTGAAGTAATATAAACTAAATCTGCTAAACTTTTGTGGATAGTCATTTTAAAGATGTGTGCATGTCTCTAGATACATCTCTCTGAATGATAAGCAGAAAAGTAATTACCCAGTCATCGTTAGTGTCTTGATCGCCAAAAGTATAAAAAAAATGAATAAATATTTATATATGTATCATTCAATTTTTTTGTAAAATGGTTTAAAGGGGCTCCAGGGAACTACAAGGGTGGGGCATACAAGTAAGTCCTAAACACCCTGAATGTAAGGCTTGTAAGTCCGGATGGCATGTAAGTCCAACGTTCAACCTTAAAGCCAAAAAGTAAAATTTATTTTGTATATAGAAAATTTTTGATCAAGTACTAGGGGGTTGGAGTCAAATTGTGGTGATCTGGGGAAAGCCAAATACGCTTTGAGAAGAGATAGGGGCATCATGGATCCATAAGTGATGTCCATATTAGCTTTATGCCTAACTGAATCTAATCATATCATTGGCGCAATGAAAATCATACTAAGTTTCTAATTACCTGCCATCAACCTTTTCACTATATCAAAAAAATGCTGAAAATGGATCACTGTGAAAGTATCTTAATCAGTATGATCTCATGTTCGGATCATTTCTTAAAAAGGTCTGCCTGTTTTCAAACAGTTGAAATTTGATCCCAATATATGTTGGTTTTTCTGAAGACTGGATAGGTAAATTATTTTTGTTTGGTTTAGTTTTTAGTCCTATTTTATTTTCAATTTTATTTTTTAATTTTATTTTTGCCTCATATTCACTTGTGTCGAAACTAACGTCTTCAAGAAATCAATTTTTAATCGGCATTTTTTTAAATTGAGTGGGCAGTTCTTTGGCCCAAAGGGTGTCTTTTGTTTCGATCTGATTATTTTGGTCCAGAGTGTTCCCTCTTGGCCCATACGGACACCCGGCCCAGACAACTCTGTGCTGGTAGATTAAGTGGCGGTTTTTGATCATTATTAGTATATTTTAAATCTGTAAAATCCTCAATTCTCTTACTTTCAAATATTGAAATTCAAATTTCTCAAACCTCTTTCACATATCGTTTCTGTCAAGCATCAGAGGTAATTAACCTTAACTAAATCGATTTTTCAAAGGTTGCAACGATATTGGGGATATCTCAAATCAGTTTACTCGTTTAGGTGATTCGAATTGAGCGATTAGGAGTGATTAATGGTGTTAAGACTTTTATGAAGTTGCCGGTTGTTCTTCAATGGCGATTGGTGTGTCTGTGAAGATGAAGATGGTGAATTCAAGGGTTTTCGGTGATGGTTGACCGAATTCCCTTGGTTAAACTAGAAATCCCATAGTTCATATGTGTTCTCGATTGGATCCTTACAGAGAACCTATTGGGACACCCAAGAAGTTATTGTTCATAGTGATTCTAAAAACTTTCGTGGACCGAATACACAACCGAAAACTCATGTTCTCGACCGAAAATGCCTATTAATGCATCCTACCCAAAGGCTGTATTTATTTTAATCTACGAATCACTAAGTTGATTCGTTTGTTGCAGTTATGGCTGATCAAGCACCTTTGAAGTGGTCCGACTCTCACAATGTGGCTGGATGCTTAACTGACCTTCCAATGAACCACAAGGAATTCAAGTCCATGATTATTGGATTGAACACCTGCAGAATCTCTCATGCCTTGCGAGAAAACCCCGTTATTTGTAAGAAGATGGTGAATGATTTTTGGAAGACTGCTTCTATCAATCCAAGGGGTGCCGGAGGCCTGGTTGTAATTGAAGCCACCATTCAGAAACAGCCTGTTGTTATCTCTGAGTCCATTATCTATGAGGTACTGCTATTCGGAAATCAACCTCACTATCCCACAGAGTTTTCTGTTGAAGATGTGGCAGTAATCGTCAAAAGAATGAACTATGAAGGAAACTACCCACCTGCCGTCAAGAAGCTCTTTCATCCGTATTGAAGGTTTTTGATTCACACCTTCTTTTCGTTCGTCTCAGGACGTAAGGGAGGTACTGATGAGATAAGTCTTACTCAGATGTCAGCTGTTAATGCTCTGATCATGGATTGGGATTTCAATTATTCTAAGTTTGTGTTTGATGAGATGATGAGCAATCTTCAAGGGAAGAAGGAGATGTTTCTGATGTATCCGAGGTTTCTGAAAATGATATTTGACTCTCATTATCCTGATTTTATCAAGTCTGTGGAAAGAATTGATGTGAAAGCGTTGGGACCAACCACCTTCGGGTTATTGAAACAGTTAAGGAAAGGAACGAAAGTAGTTTATCAAGGAATTCACCCACTGGTGAAATTTAGAAAGTTTGCTGAAATTGAGGAAGATACGGGAAACGTTGGTATTGCTGTTGCTGAGGAACATTTGGTTCCGGTTCAGAGGCACGTCATGGACTTTGAGGTGTTATCTGATGATGATGATTCTGATACTTCTCCGTCACAACCCACGGAGATCGAACACCAGAGAGAACAACCTGTGCATACTATTAAACAACTTGAGCAGTTTGAAGCTTCCAAGGAACAGCTCCTGTCGACTGCATTGAAGCCTCCTCGATCAGTCGCTGCAGCTCAAGTAGAAGAAAATCTAGAAGAAGAGCCATTCACCAATCTCATTCCTCGGAAAAGACGAAAGAAAGATCTGAGACCAGGTGTGTTGGCTGCTGAAGTAACTTTAACTGTACCTCCAACTATCACTGAGCCCGGAAAGGTTGAAGCTCAAGTTCCCAAGATCCATCCGCTCAAGCACCACTCATGGAAGACATCACTTGTATGTTTGATTTTGAGACAGATGTCCATTCCCACACTGAACCATCGTGATCATCTAATTCGATTGGTGAAGGTAGCTCAAGCGCAGCCGAGAAAGTGACACATATCTTGGCCATGCAAGAACGGTTTCTTCAAGATATGGGCAAGGGTATTGCTAAAGAAGCTGATCCGGTTGACATTCAAGCTCTACAGCAAAGAGTATTCGAACTTGAACAAGACTCGGCTATAAAAGATGTTCGTATACAACAAGCTCTACCTATACAGTAACGGTATTTAATTATGAAGGTTGGCTGGGTAACTGACCCTGTTAGTCCGTTCTTGCAAGAGGGGTCTATGTTAACTAAGATTTCCTCCGCTTAATATTAAAGAACTTGAAGAGAGCCACATTGATAAAGACTCAAAGATTCTACAACTTCAAGCGAACATGGGTGGTCTTACTGCAATGCATCTAGATCTCCAGCAGAAGTTAATTTAGAAGTTTGGAGATGAATTTAGAAGCTCGGCAGATAGTGAACATGATAAACGACCAGCCACAAACATTGACACCTCCGCTGGTATGGAGAAATATCTGTCTGACCCACCAAAGACAGATGAACAAAAGAAAAGACTAATGAAGAAAATGTTGATTAGAAGAAATTCAAATAAGAACGTGGAGTTATCTGATCATCCAGAGAAATTTGTTGTAAGTCTAAATAAGGGTTTCTCTGATAAATACGGGGATCGGTCTGGAGTTCTTTCATGGGGATATGAAGTTGAAAAGGAGATGTGGTGGGTGAAAAGGAAATCTGGTAGCACCGAGTACTATGATAAGATGAAAAACTTTGGGTCTTGGACGAAAGTTGATCTGACTGACTTATCTCGTCCTCCGTTTCACAATCCAAACAATGAACCGAAAGCTGACAAGTTTTGGAGATTTTTGAATTCTCAAGTGGAATGTAGATTTCCAAGCATGCCTACTACCGAAAGCTTTTTGAAGAAAGCTAAGGGTGTTTGTGATCCTCATACCAATAAAACCGTGGTAAATGTAATGTGGCCACCAACGGACAAAGTAAAATCTATTCCGATCACCAAGGGGTTTCCTGAGGGAGCTCTTGATGAAATGAAGTTTTGGGCATATGATGGTGTGACGGCAACTGTTATTATCAGATTAAAAAAGAGTCAATATCGTCTTGTTGATCCTAAGGATTTGCTGAAGTTTGGAGAGAAGGATCTCAAGACCCTTAGAAAATTTAAGATAGAAGCTGAGCCACTTTACGAACTGGCTGCTAAGGAGTATACTCGTATGATAGGAGCAATTATTCGTGAAGGCCTGTGGGCAGGTGCTCTTGATGCGACAGATGTAGACATTCTTGAGCATGAATAAAGCAATAAACAAAGGGGGAGATTGTTGGGTCATAGTCATTGGTTTATGCTTTGTTAGTTTTGGCCTTTTATATGTAAACCGAGATCAGTTGATCTCGTCGGGCTTTAGTTATGTTTGGGCCTAGTTGGTAGGATATAAATAGAACTTATGTTAACGATATTAGGTTGTTCGTTCACTATCATTCAACCATATAAGATAAGGGCTTAAGCAACCGACGTATAATATACGTGCGTTTGGAAGCTTCTTTGTCCGGACCGTGAGTCAGGTGAAACCTCAGAAAGGTTGACAAGAACACACAGACTCAATAAGCCAAAGGCCTATTGAATATCCCGGCGGAATTAGGATATCCAAAGGATGGGAACGAAAGTGTGATATGATAACAAACAAAACAACAGTAAATATTCAGTGTAAGCAAATACAAAGACAAAGATTTACTGTAATAAATGCATCATTCAATGAAACAGTAAATGGAATGTCTAGGGTTTCGTGATGGCGACGGCAGTACGAGGAAAACAATGAGAATATTCTTTGGAATGTTTTCTCGTTATGTGTTTATCACGTTGTTATCCGTATCGTTATCCCCGCCCTAAATGGAAACCTAGGATCCTATTTATTGACCCAGACATTCCTTCTAGAAGTCCTAAATATTACATAATGAAATACAAAAACAAATACAAGTGTAAGAGTCTTCGAGGATGATTAGTATCTTGCTCGAGTAGACTCACTGGCCTAGGTATGCTCGATGAGTTCCGAGCATACTTTACATAGTATATCTTTAGTGAAGATGTTCTCTTCCAGCAAGCTTCATTCCTCTAGACTAATCCACGCTTTGCTCGAACTAGTCTATCGAGCATGCTCATTCTTCTTGATGTCTTCGGTCTTGTCTAAAAAGACTTATTGAACAAACTTTAGCATGCTCGGATGTAAATCTTGCTCGGGGAACTGAACCATGCTCGAAGCCCTTTCTTTGAACATATGAAATCTTTCTATTGCATCCATGCTTGTCTCCATGTGCTCGACCATCCTATGCTCGTAACACTTTGTTAAAACTTGTATGATCAAGCTGTTTGTTCGATTGGAAATCTATGCTTGATAGAAGAATACTCTTGCTCGTTGAAGTGTAGCTTGTTCGAAGCCTTAACAATTAGAAGAATCAACCAAAAATGGTTCTGAAGACCTTGTTCGAAGTAGTAAAACCATGCACGATAGTCTAAGCTTGCTCGAAATTCATACTTAGCTGTTTCCTGAGGAGGTTGAGAAGATTCCAATGTTCCTTATAAAAAAATCCAACCCAACAATCTACCGCTAAGTTGGAACAAGCTCAGATGCACCTAAACACACCTGCATAGAGTTACACATGTATCAAATATCAAAGATAAGTCATTTAGGAACATGTCATTTCATTACATAAATAGGAATTTTGCCTCTTTGGCATTACACATCAAAATACAAATGAAATAAAATTACAAAGATAAGCAGAAATAAAATGATTATCACTAGGTCTTCGTTCTGCTATCTTCTACTGCTGCTCCTTGTGTTAGATTTTTCCTTTTCAACAAAGGCGGCCTTTTGTTTAATCATATCTAACTCCACTGCATCTTGGGAGTCAAGGGGAAACTCTGCATCCACGATGTCTTGAAGATCTTGAGGATTTAGGAATTGAAGGTCCTCATCATACATGATCACAACTATTGTTATCCTCGATGCATTCCTCAATGATACTGAGTCATTATGCCTGTTGTATGTGATATAATTAATCTTTCCATTTTGTTGTACAAAAGAATTTGGCTCTAGCATCTCCTCCCTCATTGCTAAGCACTCCCTTAGAGTCTTTCTTTTACCGTGTGAGCTGCTAGCTTGAGTTTTTATTTTCTTGGTTTCAAAGAGGGAGAGTTCTAAAGTATACACTGCATTAATTCTTTTGATTATTTTCTCCCTCTAAGCCTGGCTATGTGTCTCTCTTCTCCTTTGTTTCAGGAATGGGAATCCCCTTTCTGATTGTTCTTTAGTAAATCTGGAGAGATTATTTCCTTGTTGTCCGGCCAGTTGGCTTCTAATTTGATTGTCATGCAATTCCAAAGTAGCCATTTTCTTCAATTGTTCTTTAGAGAAATTTCTCAAGTCATCTCTAAAAATGATAAGAATTTCTTCTTTATCTTCAGTAACAACCCTCAAGGTCTTTGATCTCTTATCAAAGTAAAGATGTATGGGCAGATTTAAATGTCTTGTTGGCTCTGGCCTCACAATCTCAAACCTTGGGGTTCTGCTTGAGCTTTCTTGTGCATTCTGCTTTGAGTGATGTAGCCTAGCCTCTTCATACCATTGTCTTATTGTTTCATCTGTTTGTAGCAATAATCTTGACATTTTTCCCCTTTTTAATGAAGAGCACTCATCATCTATGCTCTAACTTCTTATTTTTCTCTCTTCTTTGCCTCTTGTAATATTCTCTGTGTTTCCGGATACGATTTCTGCTCTCAATTGTATATATCAATCAATTGTTCATGAGGCATATTTTGAAATTACTCTTCGATCATCCCCTTTTCCATTACAATCTCCTTCAATTTTTGTACCCTTTGCGGGTCTTCAAACATTTTCTTTACTTCCTCATCTTTCTTTCTTGCCTCTTCTCTCTCTTTCTCCATTCTTAACTTCAAATCATGTTTTCTCAGATAATCTTCAGTAGATTTCTTATCTTTCTGAGAATTTTTCACCAATTGTATTTTTCTTTCAAGATCTTCAAAAGATAAACTAATCAGTTGGTGGTATTTGTATCCATGCAATTGAAGAAATTTAATATCTTTATGTTTGGCCTTTTAATTTTCTTCTTTCAATTTGCTCATGGGTCTCTTCTGTTCATTTTTAGACACCCCTTTTCTCCAGAATCTGTAATTTCCTCATCAGCACTGGCATATAAATCTTCAATTAATTTCAAGCCCCCTACATATTCAGTATTCTCCCCCTGTTTTGGTGCACCTGAGGTCTTCTCAACCTTAAAGTGCCCCTCTAGGGTTTGAATTTTCAATAACGCCTCTTGCAATGCAGTTTCAAGGGCCCTGTTTCAGATTTCCACAAAAGCATTTTTCTCCTTTAACATGATGTTTTTGAATTCTAGGACAGCATTCTCAGAGATTAAGTTAAAGACATTCGGGCTAGATGATGGAGTTTCTTAAGTTGGTTTACAATCAGGTTCTAAGAAAGGTTCTGGTGATGAAGTTTTGGGTGAAGGTAGTTTATAGGTTTCAGGTTCTGTGGGAATGTGTTGGGAGGGTTGAGCAATGTCAGTAGTAATCTGGTCTTGAATTTGTGAGGTTGGTGGTGTGAGAACATTTGTATCTTTAGTAGTTTGGGCTTGTGGGGAAACATGAGGTTTGGAAATAATTGGTTCATGTAATGGGGATGTAGGTGGTGATGGAATATGTGTGCCTTGTTCTTGTTCAGGTTGTGAGTGTATTGGATCAGTGGTGGCAGGGGAAGAAGGTAAGTCATCATTGACCGGTTCAGAATCAACTGACTCAGTGTCCATATTGGCTACTGTAGGGTTTGGTGAATCAGGAGGGGTGATTTGTTTATAGTATCAATCACATTGGAAACTATTCCGGATATAACGTCATCATCATCAGTGTTTTCTGTTGCTAGGACCCTCAACAAGTTCATCAACTAGATTAGTCACCTCCATCTCTGGTCCTTCCCTCTTGATTGTCAGTCTGAAAATCAGATCCTGCACCAGTAAATACAGACATTTCATTGCCAACCGGGTCAAATACTGGTTCATTCACCTTAGCATTTCCACCTAAACGCTCTACCGCCTTCTCTTCATGAGCAATTTGTACATTCACAGGCTCATCACCATCACCGTCACCTCCATCACCTTGACCATCATCACCATCATTGCCATCATTTTCACTTCCATTACCCTCATCATCACTGTTACCCAGAGTGAGCGGTACATCAATGGCACCTAAGGCAGGAACAAGTAGCCATGGGAGAATATCCCAATCTGCATTGTCAACAAACTTGCTGTTCGCATCTTTCATTCTTTGACAATTTTTTGAGTCTTGTAGCCTCAGTACCTCACCCGTCTGCGGTAGATCTTGCAAAGACCTATTTATAAGAATTTGTAAAAATCTCGGGTACATAAGAAATCTCTAGTTCACAGCTTTCTCAGCATTTGAAACTAAACCTTTGAAGATTAGTTTTGACACATTGAAATGTTGCTGATACAAGATAACTACAGTCAATGATGCAAGCTCCCTGCTTAGTAGAGTCCAGGTTCCCCCGCTGTGGAGATAGAGACTAGATGACATGATGAATAAGGAATCTGTATATTAACGGAAAACTCCCCTTTTGGAACTGTCCTTCTCTCACACCCCCTTGATAACCCATAGTTTCTTGAAATACCCTAAGCAGTCTTTGAACGGAGTACAATGGTTGATCTTCATGATCGTCATTTAAGTGTAATGCTGCTCGAATTGTCGCTTCAGAAACTTCAATATCGTGATGTAGGACAGAGGTTTCAATCCTCTTCCCGTTAACGTCATCTACATATGCAGCCGAGCCCCAAAAATCTGAAATATAGTTCCTGTAAATTGTGGGACTCTCAGTCAGGGCAACCCTCAGGTTGGAGTTGTTTAGGAAGTTTATCATAAGTTCCACCTCCCTGTTGTCGTCATTAACTTCCAACTGGGCACACATATTGTGCCTCTTTTCAAATTTCATGGCCATTAGTTATGCAAAAAAAAATAAAAAAAATAAAAAAAAAATCGTCAATATGCGTAGAAGCAGAAACAATAAGCGAGAATAGTTAGAGAAGAGAAGCGTCTTCAGTAACCTGCTCCGTAGTAGTATGCGTAACTGGAAAAATAAGTGAAGCATTAGTAAGAAAGTCAATTAGAAACCCTAATTCCAAACTCGGCGAGACAATAATCAAATAACGGTATCTTACCGAGGTCGAAACAGAGCTAATGAATAAATGTCAAAGTATATTCGTGCAGGGATTGAGTATTCGAGTAAGCAAGGGATGCACAAGCAAGAGATTTGTAATTAGGTTTAAGAGAGGGAAGAAGAAATATGTGAAAAGGTTTCTAAGTCCCCCTGTTATACCTATCATTTGGGTAGTATAGTACTTCCTTTGTCGTCTAGTGCAGACAGTTGTCATTTAATTTCAAATTTAATGTATCTCCCTTGCTAGAACATACAGCCAAAATAACAGCTGGCTCCCACTGTACTCGAGTACATAGTACAGTTCTTGCTCGTCTTACTTGGTTGTTTAAGATGCTCGAGAACCAGTATACTCTAGATAGGTTGCTCGAATACACTTGTGCTCAACGCTATTTATTTCACTTGCTCGAGTATAGGATCATGCTCGACATGAAGTGTTCTCATCATAATTTAGTGAAATTCATTATGTATACTAGACACACTCATTGCTGAACCTTACTCGATTATGCATTATGCTCGACATTACTTAGAGATCTATCATAACCAAACATATGCTCGATATGCACTCCCCTTAGTAGTTTTGTAACCTTTGCTCTACTGACTTAGATTACTACACCTCAATGTGCTCGAAGTACCTTAATGATCGAAAGCCTTAGCAGATTTAATTCTTCCTATGCCTGTACTCGAACACTCAACTTTAAGAGTCTAGTATACTAGTTTTCTCGAATCACTTAGCAATTATGTTCATCTAGCTCCTAGGCTCGGAACTCACAGACCAAAGTGTCTAGCACACAACCTTGCTCGAAACACTTAAATGTCTCTTATCTTTCAGTTCTTTGTGCTCGAAGACTTAGATCTAACAACTTAACATGCAATCATGCTCAAAACACATAACATCAATTTTCATGACATAATAGGTGCTCGAAAGTTAGATGCAGGCTCGAAACTAATTTTCAATTCATCAGGATACTCGAAAGTAACATGCATGCTCGAAATACATAGAAGACTCTTAAAGTTCATATAACATACTCAAAGCAATGTAATCAGACAATCAAGCAAAGTTTCTTTGCTCGAAACAATTGAATGTTTTTTAGTTCAAATTGTGAAATCAATACATCCTTTGCCAATCAATCTGTACATATTTACACACAACCTTTGCTCAAATTGCAATATTTTCATAAAAGAAAATCATTTTGGAACGCTGATCTGACCCAAGCAATTTGTTTAAGGTGAAATAAGAGATCCAATTTCAGTTGAATATTCTTTCGAAAAGATTTTCATATAAAGATCTCAACATGGGATCAGATTGTTTAAAAGCTTTCACACCATTTCATAGTAAGCCTTATTACGACATAAGTCAGGTTGACATTAGGTAATTGCACTTAGCATGATTATCATAACATTTGTGATATACTTAAAGTTCAATTAAAGCTTAAGTGGAGAATGGTTACATTTTGGACTTCAAGTTGTTCCTTGTCTCCCCTCTATGCTTAGTTAGCTTTCTCCAATCACCCCAATTTGACTTCAACCCCTGATGCCTTGGTCAAAATTTGTTTTCATGAGTAGTTTATTTGAAAATCTATATAGATATCAGACTATAAGGTTGAACGTTGGACTTACATGCCACCTGGACTTACATGCCTTACATTCAGGGTGTTTAGGACTTATTTGGATGCCCCACCCCTGTAGTTCCCTTAGTGCCCCTTAAGTCATGATATATTTTTATTTGTTATACTATTTTGAAGCTATTTTTCTATAAGCTTTTGTATAGCTATAATTTTATATCTGCTCAGATACTTGGTAAATATATTTTTATGTGACCAAAACACCAACAGGCTCGTGTATGATTGGAAACCGCCTTCATTCGGAGAGATGTGCAAGGAAACATACATTGGTCTTTAAATGAGTCACCACGTCAGACTTAGCATTTTTGTTATGTTTGTATCACATATGTCACTACACTTATGAAAAGATACTCAAAGCAAAATGTCAATTTACTGAACAGAGATCCTTTAAGCCTATATTTCATGGGTTAGAAATTTTAAACAATTTACTATTATTTCCCATAAGATTGGATATAATTTCTATCCAAAAACCTTTAATCTTCTATAAATATTATAACTAAATAATCTTATCATATCTCTTATGAGATCACCCAAAAACAGTGTTACTTAGTAAAAAATGTTTTACAGTTTCAAAACCATTTCTTTTGAAAGTTCATTTTAAACATTGATTATGAAAATAGTGTTATCTTTTAAGAACATTTTATAAGCACACTCCAACAATATCAAACACATTCATGCAAATAGAATAAAGTCATTCAGATAAGCACACAAGTCTGGCGACCATGCTCAGAAGTTCATCGAGAATACTCGAAAATCTATCGAGCAATCGTAAGGTCTATCATTACACAGTCTGTGCTCGATAGACTCATGAAAGTTCATGACATTTGTACTGTGCTCGAGCAATAGACTTGTGCTAGAAATACTTTTAGAAAGCATTCCAGGACATGTCAATGCTCGTATAGCAAAATATTTCCTTTGTGCTCGAATTACTTGAAAGTTCTCAAGTGTGGGTTGCTTGTGCTTGAAGAGCAATAAACACAACATCAAGCACAGATTCATGCTCGAAATACTTAGACCACAAAAATATATCATTTATGCACCGATCTAAGCACTGTGAGCAAAAACATTGAGTTCATAATAATTACTCATCCATAATTAGTCACAAACATGATTCATGCAGTCAGAATTATCTACCAAGCAAGGCAATAAATCATGCAAACATTCATAGTGAGAAACATAGACAATCAGTAAGCACCTCACATAAGCACACATCATCAATTAAACTTCATCAGCATTTATTATACCTAGACATTTTAGCAGAAAATGAAACCTAGTTTTATATAATGGTTTAGTGAATAAATCAGCCTGATTATCAGATGTGTCTACTCGTTTCATTTCTATTAAGCCTTTTTCCTAACAACCCCTAATAAAGTGATGTCTAATCTCAATGTGCTTAGTTTTAGAATGTTGGGCTGGATTCTTAACAATTAACATAGCAGCAGTGCTATCAATTAAAATTGGAGTAAGTAAGAAATTCAGACCATAATCCAGTAGTTAATTCTGAATCCATAGAACCTGTGCACAGCAAGCGGATACAGCAATGTATTCAGCCTCAGTAGTTGAGATGGACACTATAGTCGACTTATTGCATTTTCATGACACCAACCTGTTTCCTAAAAACTAGCAGCCTCCTGAGGTTGATTTTCAACTCATGATTCAACCATCATAGTCACTCTCTGTGTAGGCCATCAAATCAAAAGTGGGATTCTTTGGATATCAAATCCCCAAATCTGGTTTTCCTTTGAGATATCTGAAAATTCTTTTCACTGCTAACTTGTGTGAGACCTTGGGGTTAGTTTGGAATCTTGCACAGACATACACAGCAATCATAATATCTGGCCTAGATGCTGTAAGATACATCAGTGATCCTATCTTGGCCCTGTATTCATGCTGGTCCACCGGCTCCCCCTTCTCATCGGGTACCATCTTCTCATATGTGTCCATTGGTGTAGACACTTCTGGCACTTGAAATTGTTAAGAATCTCCTGGACTTACTTTGATTGATTGATTGATAAAAATCCCATCTGCCTTTTGTTGCACTTGAAGTCCAAGGAAGAAGTTCATTTCTCCCATTGAACTCATCTTGTATTTAGACTTCATTACTTACTCAAATTCTTTGAGTAAGTATTCTTTGAGTAAGTATTAGACTTCATTTCTCCCATTGAACTCATCTTGTATTTAGACTTCATTACTTACTCAAATTCTTTGAGTAAGTATTCTTTGAGTAAGTATTAGACTTCATTTCTCCCATTGAACTCAGACTTGTATTTAGACCTCATCTATCTTTTCATTCAAAAATACAGATTTCACATCTAATTAATAAACTTTTTTGTTCATAGATGATGCATATGCTAGAAAGATTCTGATGGCTTCTAGTCTTGCAACTGGAGCAAATACTTCTACAAAATCCACCCCTTCTTCTTGTAAGCACCCTAGAGCCACCAGTTTTGCCTTGTTTTTAATAACAATTCCTCTCTCATCCTTTTTGTTTCTGAAAACCCATTTGGGTTCAATAGCATACTTGCCTCTAGGCTTGTCAACCAAGTCCCATACATGTAAGTCCCTGAATTGAGCTAACTCTTCCTGCATATCTTCTACCTAGCTGTTGTCTTTTAAAGCTTGATTGATGTTCTTTGGTTCAACTTTGGATAAAAAACAAGCATACAGACAGATGTTTGCCTTTTCAGAAGAACTTCTTGTCACTCTCTCATGCAAGTCTCCAATTATGTTCTCTGCAGGATAACTTTCTCTCAAAAGAAGTAGTCTGCACAATTTGTTGTGCTGACACTTCTGTTTCAAGATTGGTCATATTGATCTCAGCAGTTTCACTTTCAATTCTTTCTTGAGTTTCAACACCTTCTTGAGTTCGATTAATCTCAGATGATGATGCTTCATTTGATCCAATTTGTAAACAGTCAAATAAAGATTGAAGTCTGTCTTGAAATTGATTTGTCACTTCAGGTTGAGCATGTTGCTGACTTTGAACTTGTTCACTATTCAGATCACTTGGTTCTTCATTAGAAACTTCAACTGCATCTTCTTGTCCATTCATCTCAACATGAGCTGCTCCTTAACTGCATCTTTCAAAGGTAAATACATTTGGTTTAGGAGCAACAGATGACCACAGTATGTCCAGATCAAGTTGATTCTGTTTTCCTTTATCATCAATACTTGTTCTGTACATGCTATCATCCATGTATTCATTGTATATTTTGAAGGACTTTATCATATTTTCCAAATCAAAGAGCCATTTGGGTCCTTCAACATTATTAAAATGGTTTTCATTGAAGATGATAGCTAAAGACTCAATGACTACCATATGCTCCTTCACATAGACTCTGTAAGCCTTTGAATGAGATGAGTAACCCATAAAGAAACATTCCAGAGATTTTGACTGGAATTTGTTTAGATAGTCCTTTGTATTCAAAAGTGAGCATCTACATCCAAAAGGCTTTAAAAACTTCACATGAGGTTTTCTTTTGAAGATAACCTCATATGGAGTTTTATTTTAAGCCTTGTTCAGTAGAACCCTGTTCTGCACATAGCAGGCAGTGTTGATTGCTTCTGCCCAGAATATAACTGGCAGATTTGAATCAGCAATCATGGTCCTTGCAGCTTCAATCAAAGTCCTATTTCTTCTCTCTGCAACACCATTCTGCTCAGGAGTTCTTGGAGCACTATACTGTTGAAAGATCCCCTTAGAAGTGCATAATTCTTCCATTGATCCATTCTTGAATTCTGTGCCATTGTCACTTCTAATGACCTTAACTTTCCTTTCAAGTTGATTTTCCATCTTCAGCACATAAGTTTTGATTAGTTCAGGGGTTTCATCCTTGCTACTCATGAAGTAAACCCAAGTAAATCTTGAGTAGTCATCTGTGATCACCAGGCAGTATCGTTTCTTTCCAATACTTGGAACACTCACTAGACCAAAAAGATCCATGTGAATCAGTTCCAAGACCTCATCAATGGTATTTATCAATTTGCTTTTGTGGGAGGATTTGTGTTGTTTTCCCTTTAGGCAAGATGTGCATTTTTCTTCAAGCTTAAATTCTCTGATGGGAAGGCCAACAACGTGTTCACCTTTCACTAGCTTGTTCATATTCCTCAACTTGACATGACACATCTTCCTATGCCACAATTTAGCCTCATTTTTAGTGGCCTTTGAAACAAAACATGAACCACCCCTATATGTAGAAGTATTCATTATAAGCTCATAGAGGTTGCCATTTCTTGGAGCTATCATCATGATCATCTCAGTTGGAATCACAAATTTAGGCTTTAGGATTAGGCAGTATTCATCATTGAAAGCCACTTTGTACCCTATATCACAAACTTGTGAAATGATGAGTAGATTATATTGTAGTCCTTCAACATACAACACATTCTCAAAAGATACCTTGCCATTGGTGAGTGTGACTCTTCCAACAATCTTCCCTCTATTTTCATCACTCTCAAAAGCATCTGGACCTTCATACTTTCTTTCATAATCGATAAGTGCTTCCTTGTCACAGGTCATGTGCCGGTTACAACCACTGTCCATATACCATACATCATTGCAATTCATGGATTGTTCCTACTGATGTGTGTGTAATAACCCTATAATAATGACCGTCACAACTAAGTTTTAATATTAAAACGAAAATCCTAAGACCACACACAACCGGCAAGTGTACCAATCGCAAGTAGTATAGACTTAGGAAGTCCGAGTATCGAACACGTGGACACGTAAGACGCTAACGCTTACTAACCCTAGACAAGACCTACCTTAGAATAATATTATATTGATTTTTGATTTTTAATTACTTAACTGGACTAACTGGACGAACTAACAAAACTTACCAAAAATAGAAAACTTAACGGAAAACTAACTGAGTTGACTTCGGATGGAGAAAAACGTCTACATAGGTCTGAATCAAATTGTAGGCCTAACAAGCTAATGGATTGAATGACATCAAGGAACCGGTCCCTAAAGATGACACGACTAAGGATCGCTCGGGCTCACTGGATTACCTCTCGGTCTCACTCAACAAGCCTAAAATACTCAAAATCGCCTAAAATGACCAAACCGGGAAACAATTGCTAACGTGTTCTAATGATGGATCACCTCTCGGTCTCACCAACACTCCACCCTAATGGCAATGAATACTACACAACCAAGGATAGAGGAACAATTCAACTTAAACCAAAATAGATCAACTAGTCTCTCAAAACTCCTAAACCTGACAAGAAACAAACTCGTTCTCGCGCAATCCTTATTCTAGCATGCAAAGGCAATGAGACAACCCTAACTTCCTATCACCTCTCGGTCTCAAGGAAGGTGTTTAACCGCTGTACTTAATCCAAATAATCACGCAACAAAACCCTACGGTTGTACCTACCGCAAACAAACCCTAAACACAAAGTCTAGAATCAAACAATGCACCGATCAATCAATACAAAACAAATCAATCAACACACGGGGTTTATGAAATGAATCACCAAAATTTCCAGCCACTATACACAACCTATTTCATGTCAAAATCAAACTTTACAATAGAAATTCAAGTCTATCAATCAAACAATCCATAAAACCTATCAAACACTAACAATAATCATCATTCCTAGGTAGAACTAACAAGTTTAGCCAATAATCATCTTTGGACAGCCATGAACAATTAATAAACACATCAATAAACTCATCTCAAACATCAATTCAAGCATTCAATAATCAATACTAATCAATAACAAGTCAATATCCCAAGTAATTGCAAAACTACTAAGTAATTGAACAAGTAATTCAAGATATATGAACAATGAAAAAGATGTAAGGATATTGGATGTTTATGGCTGCTCCTTGGCTGTAAAAACAGATGGTAAACGATCCCGGGGCTTGATTCTTGTGTCTTCTTCCTTCCCTAGCCACCACAAGTCCAAACCCTAGCTCCACAAAAGCTCGGGTTTTCTTCTTTCTTTCACCCAAAACCTACAAGGTTATTAAACTTACGTAAAACCTATATAAAAAGAGTAAAAACACATAAAATATAATATATTACGTAGATAAAAGGTGTGGAAAATACGTGTGTTTTACAACACATCAAATATCCCCACACTTAAAACTTTTTCGTCCCTGAAAAAGAATACTACACAGGATCATATCCGAGTTTTAACTGACAACTCTTAGTTTTATTTATTCATTATTATTATTAATATATATATATATTTTTTCTTCTTTTTAAAGTATTAGAACAAGTGACCCGTTACCCAAATATCTCTTCCAACTTTCACCTAATAAGCTAGATCAGGTCGATTGCCGGTATTGCTGTCCACTTTAAACCCATGCCCCTAATACTTACCGAGGCAAATAAGGCGTGACAATTCTATTAATTTGTATGTCTAAGTGGAACCCACACCTAAAAGCCCTGCTGCCACTTCACCAATTCCATTATGGTTTTACCGGGCCGGGCCACCCCAACTTGACTTAAACCTTTTGCCACATGATTAAACATTTCGACTCATATACAAACTATAAACTCTAGCTCTCTTTCATGTGCACGCAATTACAAATGCATTCTTTCTATTATTTCTTTTTCTGCCTTTTGGCATTTTGCAATTTTTTTTTTTTTTTGATACTCATATTACATGGCTTTTGCATGAACAGAAACAAATACAAAAGATAAAACAACTAATATATACAGACGATCATGTGACTCGAGGCTTGAGTATTACCCGGCTTTTCATTCCAGTCCTGTCACGAGCTTAGTTAAGCAAACAAAACCCCTAAGATGTTTCCCACTATAGTCAGGCCATTTAAGAGGTTCAATTAGGTCAACAACCAAACCGCCCTTTCATTCTCAAAGGCTGAGCCTACCGACACACGATTACTGAGTCTAAACCGTTCAGTTACCATACATTACGTGCGGGTCTAATGGGCACTGTTCTTATTTATTATATATATATTTTTGAAACCACCAAGAATTTATAAAATAACCACTACTCGGTAATAATATCATCTCCTATTTAACGTAGAGAAAACAAATTTCAAGGGACTATTTTAAAATTTATTTATTTATTTATTTTTCAAAAATTTTCCTACAACTAAGTAAAATAAACCCCCATCCCCACACTTAGAACGAAATCGTCCTCGATGAGTATAAGAAAAAGAAATAAAATAAAATAAAATAAAATAAAAATAAAACAGAAAATAAAAATAAAGTATACAAGACTAAAACAAAGAACGGGCTACTCCCCTGGTTTGTGTGTAGAATCCTCAATAGCTGAGTAGTGTCCAAACAACCGTATAGCATTTCATTCGCGGCCGCAACCTCTGGAGAACCTGTTCCACAACGCCACCATAGCTACTATGCGCATAATATAACATGCAAAACTCAAACTCGCTCGCATGTAGCGGCGTACAATACGGAAAACAAAAACATAAAGAAATAAACATATTTTTGTGTTTTTGCTCTCTTTTTTTTTTTATTTTTTTATATATATAGGATACTCCTTAAATCGACCGACTCGAATGGAGATTGAGTACGAGCGGTTTCATCTTGGAACAACCTGAAATAGAAAAAACAAAGAAAACAGATAGCATCACACAAATACATAAATACAAACTCTATAACTCGGGCAGCCTCCCGAGTGTGCATCCATCGCGTCAAAGTCTCGGAGAGCGCGTCAAGGAAGAATACCTCGACCGTCTGATCAGTTACTGGCTCTCCTATGTAGTACTTCAGTATGTGACCGTTTACCTTAAACTTCCCGCCTTTATCCTCTATCTCAACAGTGCCGTACGGGAAGACCTCAGTGACGGTGAACGGTCCTGACCACCGGGATCTCAACTTTCCCGGGAATAACCTCAACCGGGAGTTATACAATAAAACCAAATCCCCACACTTGAACTGCTTGCTACCCTTCAACTTCCTATCGTGCAGTTCCTTCGTCCGCTCCTTATACCTAAATGACTGCACATAAGCGTGATCTCTCAGCTTCTCTAACTCGTGCAACTGGTGGAAACGAGTGCTTTCTGCGGCAGACATATCGAAGTTGACCCTCTGCAGGGCCTAAGAAGCACGGTGCCCTAACTCAACAGGCAGGTGGCAGGCCTTCCCATAAATCATCCAAAACGGTGTGGAACCGGTCGGAGTCTTGTAGGCTGTAGGAAGGCCCACAACGCGTCATCCAGCTTGTCAGACCAATCCCGACGATTCGAACCAACCGTTTTCTCAAGAATACGTTTGATTCCCCGGTTACTCACTTCTACCTGCCCACTAGTCTGTGGTGGTAGGCGGTTGCAAGCCGATGGGTGACCCCATAGCGACGCAACGCCTTCTCCATCTGCGCATTGCAGAAGTGAGTTCCTCTATCACTGATCAAAGCCTTCGGGACACCAAAACGAGCAAAAAGGCTCTTGAGAAAATGGAGTACAACTCGGGCATCATTAGTGGGTAAGGCCTTGGCCTCAACCCACTTCGAGACATAATCAACCGCCACGAGTATATACTTGTTCCCACGCGAAGATGGAAACGGTCCCATGAAATCAATGCCCCAAACATCAAAAACCTCACAAACCTGAATAGCATTCTGGGGCATTTCATTTCGCGAAGAAATGTTGCCGACCCGCTGGCAACGATCACAACTTCTCACAAACGCGTGCGCATCTTTAAAAATCGAAGGACAATAAAAACCACAATCAAACACTTTCTTCACCGTCAAACTCGCACCGTGGTGACCTCCTGTCGGTTCAACATGGAAATGGCTCAGAATCTGCCATCCCTCCTTAACATCAACACACCTCCTGATCAACTGGTCAGCACCAATACGAAAGCGATACGGGTCGTCCCATAGGTAAAACTTAACATCAGCAAAGAATTTCTTCTTTTGCTGGTAAGACATCTTCGGGTAGTACCCATCCGCAAGATAGTTCGTGAAGTCGGTGAACCATGGGAAACCCTCATCTTGAGCCGAAACAAACATAAGACTCTCTGTCGGAAAGTGGTCATTAATCCTGACCCCCGACTCTCCTAACTCATCTCCCTCAAGCCGCGAAAAATGATCGACCGCCACATTCTTGGCCGCCTTTTTATCACGGATTTCAATATCAAACTCTTGAAGCAAAAGGATCCAACGGATAAGACGTGGCTTAGCATCCTGTTTACTAAAGAGATAACGAATGGAAGAATGATCCGTGTACACAATCATCTTGGACAGAACAAGATAGGACCAGAATTTGTCGAATGCAAACACCATAGCTAAAAGCTCTTTCTCGGTGGTGGTGTAACTCTCCTGTGCACCATTCAGGGTTTGGCTAGCATAGTAAATCGGATGGAAGTGTTTATCCTTCCGGTGTCCAAGAACCGCTCCGACTGCGAAGTCGCTCGCATCACACATCAACTCAAAAGGAAGCGACCAGTCGGGAGCAATCATGATCGGGGTGTTAACAAGTTTGTCTTTTTAAAGATCAAACGCCTCGACACACTGCTCAGAAAACACAAACGGGGCATCCTTCTCCAAGAGTTTGGTCATGGGTCTCGCAATCTTAGAAAAATCTTTAATGAACCGGCGATAGAACCCAGCATGACCCAGAAAACTCCGGATGGATCTCACGGAAGTGGGCGGGGGAAGATTAGAGATGGTATCGACCTTCGCTCGGTCGACCTCTATCCCCGCACTCGAAATACGATGCCCCAAAACGATGCCCTCTCGTACCATGAAGTGACACTTCTCCCAGTTAAGAACTAGGTTGGTGTCTACGCATCGGGCCAACATTGTCTCAAGGTTGGAGAGACACTGATAGAAAGAGCTCCCAAATACAGAAAAATCGTCCATCAACACCTCCATGGAGTCCTCGATCATGTCATGAAATATAGCCATCATGCACCTCTAAAATGTGGCTGGAGCGTTACACAGTCCGAACGGCATACGTCGATAGGCAAACGTACCGTATGGGCAGGTAAACGTGATTTTCTCTTGGTCATCGGGAGCAATAGGAATCTAAAAGTACCCGGAGAAACCATCTAAGAAGCAGTAGTACTGCTGGCTTGCCAAACGCTCCAACATCTGATCAATGAAAGGTAGAGGAAAGTGGTCTTTCCTCGTGGCCTCATTCAGTGTGCGGTAATCGATGCAGACTCTCCAACCGGTCATAGTCCTAGTGGGAATGAGCTCGTTCCTCTCATTGGTGACGACAGTCATGCCACCCTTTTTGGGAACCACTTGGACTGGACTAACCCACGAACTATCAGAAATGGGGAAAATGATCCCCGCATTAAGGAGTTTGATGATCTCCTTCTTCACGACCTCCTGCATCTTCGGATTAAGCCGCCGCTGCGGTTGAACGACAGTCCTATAATTATCCTCCATGAGGATTTTATGCGTGCAAAACAAAGGGTTGATACCCTTGATGTCGATAATCTTCCATGCAATGGCCTCCTTGTGCTCTCGAAGCACCCTCAACAATCTTTCTCTCTCGACCTCCGTCAAAGCAGATGCGACAATAACCGGCAACTTCCTCTCTTCATCCAAAAACGCGTACTCTAGATGGGCAGGTAACTCCTTAAGCTCTAAGGAAGAGGGGGCTCTCGATAGAAGGTCGGTCCATCGGATCGTCACGTACGATCTCAGTAGACACTTCAGACTCAGGGTGATGTGACTCGGCGTCATCTTCCGTTGAATGATCGGTCATGGCAACCATCCCAATCTCTGGAATGTCCCTATCGAGAATCTGAGTGTCAGAGGCAGATCCTCCACAGATCTCGCTGAAAAACTCCCTAACACGCTCCATGATGGTGTCAATAAAGTACAGGGAGTCATTAGCAGATTTGGGGTGTTTCAGTGACTGTCTAACGTCAAAGGTGACGTTCTCATCCCCCACTCTCAAAATCAACTTACCCTCGCAGACGTCGATCATCGCCTTTGCAGTGGCAAGGAATGGTCGGTCTAAAATCAGTGGTACGCTATCATCGTCATTCATGTCAAGAATGACAAAGTCCACCGGGAAGATGAACTTGTCGACACGAACCAGCATGTTCTCGACCACCCCTCGAGGGTATTTCACAGAACGATCAGCAAGCTGGATACTCATCCTGGTAGGCCTCGGTTAGCCTAAACCCAGCTTGCGATACACGGAATAGGGCTTGAGATTAATACTGGCACCGAGATCGGCCAGCGCATGAATAACCGTATCATCACTCAAGATGCAGGGAATCGTGTAACTCCCTGGATTGGCCATCTTTTCCGGTAATTTCCGTTGTAAGATAGCAGAACAGCTAGCACTCAATGGGATGGAAGCGACCTCAGCAAGCTTCTCCTTATTCGAAAGGATATCCTTGAGGAACTTCGCGTGTTTAGGCATCTGAGTCAGTGCCTCAAGGAATGGAATGTTAAGGTGAAGTTGCTTCAAAAGATCGAGAAATTCGGAATTATGCTCCTCATCTCTGTCTCTGCGGAGTCTTCCGGGGTATGGTACTCTGGGCTTGTAGACTCTCGGCGGCTCGCTCGGTAACTGTTGTCTCTCGGCCTGTGCTGAACTCCCTGGGCTGCTTCTCCGATGCACCTGGGCCGGTGGAGACTCCATCTGAATCTCCTCATCCACCTGCTCCTCTACAACTACTGCAGGCTCCTCGATGACTCCTCTCTGCTAAATCCCGGGCTCCTCTCATGCCCCTGCACCGCTCCTCGTTGTCACAGCTTTAGCGAATCCCTTTGGGTTCTGCTCGGTGTTACTTGGTAGTGAACCCTGCGGCCTCTCGTTCAACCTACTCGCTATCTCTCCCATCTGCCGCTCGAGACTCTGAATTGACGCTCCCTGATTCCTCATGAACTGCTCGTGCTCGCGAAGCTTCTCTTGTGTCTCCTTGTGTCGGGAATCCTCTCGTGACATAAGCTGTGACAGCATCTGTGTTTGTTGTGCCATCATCTCCTCCAAAGTTGGCTTCTTCCTCCCACTGCTCGCTCCCTCACCAGCATCCTGAAATAAACTCTGGCGTTGCTGAAAACCGGACTAGTTGCCGCTCCTCTAGTTGGAGTTCTGATTTCCCCTCCATCCCGAATTATACGAATTGAAAGAATTTGGATTTCGGTTTGGATTACCTACGAAGTCTACGTCCTCCTCTTGGGAACTGACTGGGCACTGAATGGTATCATGCCCCCCTCTGCAGATCTCACAAAACTTGCTCTTCGTCTGCATGTCCTTTACCATCTTCGCCAATGCATCGGCCTGTGCCGTCAGTGCAGTGGTGGTCTCCACCGAATGCATGCCTCGTGAGATGGAATCAACGGTCTTACCTCTTCGGGCGGGTGGTCTCTGGTACCCACTCATAGCTAGACCATTGAATAAAGCGATACACTCATTGGGGTCCTTGGTTGTCAATAGATTACCTCCCGCCGCCGTGTCGAGCATACTCTGCATCGCGTACGTCACTCCATTGTAGAACTTTTCGACGACCGCCCAATCTTGCAAGCCGTGGTTGGGGCACAACGCTAATAAATTCTTGAACCACTCCCAGGTCTCGTAAAAGCTCTCTGGTTGGGGCACAACTCTTGGTTTTATTTATTTACTATTATTATTAATATTTTTTTTTCTTTTTAAAGTATTAGAACAAGTGACCCGTTACCCAAATATCTCTTCCAACATTCACCTAATAAGCTAGGTCAGGTCGATTGCCGGTAGTGCTGTCCACTTTAAACCCATGCCCCTAATACTTACCGAGGCAAATAAGGCGTGACAATTCTATTAATTTGTATGACCAAGTGGAACCCACACCTAAAAGCCCTGATGCCACTTCACCAATTCCATTATGGTTTTACCGGGCCGAGCCACCCCAACTTGACTTAAACCTATTGCCACATGATTAAAACATTTCGACTTATATACAACCTATAAACTCTAGCTTGGTCAAGATCGACCGATAGTAGTTTCCTTCATGGTGGTTTTGATTTAAAATGTATTATTATTTTTTTTTCTGCCGTTTGGCTTTTTGCATTTTTTTTATATACCATGCTAGACGAAACTACATAAATGTATCAAGGCTCAGGTCTGCGCCACCGCGCAACAGAGGGCCGAGCAAAACTGTCTTGTGCTAGCATCAACGTTCAGGTCTGCGCCACCGCGCAACAAAGTACGAAGCTTCACAGGAATAGACACATATACAAAAGATTATAATATACAGACGATCATGCGACTCGAGGCTTGAGTATCACCCAGCTTTTCATTCCAGTCTTGTCACGAGCTTAGTTAAATAAACAAAACCCATAAGATATTTCCCACTAAAGTCAGGCCATTTAAAAGGTTCAATTAGGTCAACAACCAAACTGCCCTTTCATTATTAAAGGTTGAGCCTACCGACACACGATTACTGAGTCTAAACCGTTCGGTTACAATACATTACATGCGGGTTTAATGGGCGCTATTCTTATTTGTTATATATATATATATATACATATATTAAAAGACACCAAGAGATTATGAAACAAACACTACTCGGTAATAATATCATTTCCTATTTAACGTAGAGAAAACATATTTCAAGGGACAATTTTTCAACTTTTTTTTTTTCAAAAATTTTCCTACAACTACGTAAAATAAACCCCATCCCCACACTTAGGACGAAATCGTCCTCGATGAGTATAAGGAAAAGAAATAAAATAAAAATAAAAACATCAAATAACAAGATAATATACAAAAGTAAAAACAAAGAACGGGTTACTCCCCTGGTTTGTGTGCAGAATCTTTAATTCGTGTAGTGTCCAAATGACCGTATAGCATTTAATTCGTGGCCGCAACCTCGGGAGAACCTGTTCCAAGACGCCATCGTAGCTACCATGCGTATAATATAACCTGCAAAACTCAAAATCGCTCGCATGTAGCGGCGTACAATACAGAAAACAAAAACCTAAAGAAATAAACATTTATTTACGTTTTTTCTTTTTCCAATAATGGAACACCCCTTAAATCGACCGACTCAAATAGAGATTGAGTACGAGTGGTTTCATCTTGGAACATCCTGAAATAGACAAAACAAATAAAACAGATAGCACAAACATATAACAAAAATACAAACTCTACAACTCGGGGAAGTCTCCCGAGGGATGCATCCACACGTCTACATCTCGGAGATTGGGTCAAGGTAGAATACCTCGACCGTCTGATCAGTCATCGGCTCGCCAATGTAGTGCATCAGTCCATCGCCGTTCACCATAAACGTCCCGCCTTTATCCTTTATCCAAACAGTGCCATCCGGGAAAACCTCAATAATCATAAAAGGACCTGACCAACGGTATCTCAACTTTCCCGAGAAAAACTTCAACCGGTAATTATACCATAAGACCATATCCCCACACTTAAACTGCTCAATACCCTCTAACTAACGATCTTGCGGTTCCTTTACCTGCTGCTTATAACCATCTGACTGCGCGTAAGTACGGTCCAGTAACTCCTCCAACTCAAACAACTGATAACACGATGATCTCTGTAGATAACTCAGAATCTAAGGAAGACGACTCAATGTCAGCATCAGGGGGGTGTTCAGTCAAGTCGACCATCTCAACTTTCGGGGTCTCTCTATCTAGGATATGTGTGTCTGAGGCGGGGCCTCTACCTGGGTCACTGGAAAACTCCCCCACATGAGTCATGATCGTATCAATGAAGCATACGGAGTCATCAGTCGATTTGGGATGCTTAGGTGACTGTCGAACGTCAAACGTGACGTTCTCATCCCCGACTCGAAGGATCAGTTTGCCATCGCGAACATCGATCAACGCATGTGCGGTGGCAAGAAAAGGTCTGCCCAAAATGAGTGGAACATTATCATCCTCATTCATGTCAAGAATAACGAAGTCCACCGGGAAAATGAACTAACCAATGCGAATGAGCATGTTCTCAACAATCCCACGCGGATACTTCACGGAACGATCAGCAAGCTGGATACTCATCCTGGTAGACCTCGGTTCGCCTAAACCCAACTTGCGATACACAGAATACGGCATGAGATTGATACTGGCACCAAGATCAGCCAACGCATGAACCACTGTATCATCACTCAAGGTGCAGGGAATTGTGAAGCTCCCCGGATCGGCTCTCTTCTCTGGTAACTTCCTCCGTAAGATAGCAGAACAATTAGCACTCAAAGGGGTGGAAGCGGCCTCAGCTAACTTCTCCTTGTTAGAGAGAATATCCTTAAGGAACATCGCGTGTTTAGGCATCTGAGTGAGTGTCTCAAGGAATGGGATATTGAGGTAAAGCTGCTTCAAAAGATCAAGGAATTTGGAGTTCTGCTCCTCATCTCTGTCTCTACGGACTCTCCCGGGGTATGGCAATCGGGGTTTGTAAACTCTCGGTGGCTCGCTCAGTAATTGCTGTCTCTCGGCCTGTGCTGAACTCCCTGGGCCGCTCCTCTGATGCACCTGGGCCGGCGAAGACTCCATCTGAATCTCCTCATCCACCTGCTCCTCTCCATCGACTGCAGGCACCTCGACAACTACTCCTCAAGATCTCTGCTGAATCACAGACTCATCTCGTGCCCCTGCACCGCTCCTCATCGTCACAGCCTTCACGAATCCTCTCGGGTTCTTCTCGGTATTACTCGGTAGCGTACCCTGCGGCCTCTCATTTAACCGAATGGCAATCTCCCCATCTGCCGATCGAGATTCTGAATTGACGTTGCCTGATTCCTCATGAACTGCTCGTGCTCTCAAAACTTTTCCTACGTCTCCTTGTATCGGGAATCCTCACGCGTCATGAGTTGTGACAACATCTGTGTCTGTTGTGCCATCATCTCCTCCAGAGTGGGCTTCTTCTCCCCACTGCTCGTTCCCTCACCGGCATCCTGAAATAAACTCTGGCGTTGCTGAAAACCGGACTGGCTGCCGCTCCTCCAATTGGAGTTCTGATTGCCTCTCCATCCCGACTTATAAGAATTGGAAGAATTTGGATTTCGGTTTGGATTTCCTATGAAGTCTACGGCCTCCTCCTGCGAACTGACTGGGCACTGAATGGTATCATTCCCCCCTCTACAGATCTCACACAACTTGCTCTTCGTCTGCATATCCTTCACTATCTTCGCCAACGCCTCGACCTGTGCCGTCAGTGCGTTGGTCGTGTTCACCAAATGCATGCCTCGTGAGATGGAATCGACAGCCTTACCTCCTCTGGCAGGTGGTCCCTGGTATCCACTCATAGCTAGTCCATTGAATAAAACGATACATTCAACAGGGTCCTTAGTCGTCAATAGATTTTCTCCCGCCCCCGTGTCGAGCATACTCTGCGTCGCGTACGTCATTCCATTATAAAATTTCTCGACGACCGCCCAATCTTGCAAGCCGTGGTTCGGGCATAACGCTAATAGATTCTTGAATCACTCCCAGGTCTCGTAAAAACACACGGTGTCCTCCATTTGAAAAGAATTTATCTGGTTACGCAAACGAGCGGCCTTAGCCGGAGGATCGTATTTTTCAAGAAATTGGGTCTGCATGGCAGCCCAAGTAGCTATAGAGCCCTGTGGGAGGGACTAAAGCCACACACTCGCTTGATTAGCGAGTGAAAACGGAAAGACGCGGAGCTTAACGGCGTCTTCGGAAAACACCCGCAATATGGAAAGTGTCGCAGATACGCACGATGCGGGTGAGATGAGAGTGCGGGTTCTCATGAAGCAACCCGTGAAACTGAGCAGAATGAGCAATGGTATTTAGAAAATTCGACGGGATCTGCCAGTTCGTAGCAACTCCAATGGCGGGTGGTGCGATGCTGGATCTCGCGCCAGCATTGGCCGGTTGGGCCCGGTCCGCAACTGTCCTCCTCTGTGGTGGAATGTCGCCAATGATCCTATCCCTATCGTCGGGGTCAATGGATGAAGAAGTGGATGAAGGTGAAACGGGACGACGTCTCTCACGAAACTCTCTCTCTGGCTCGGGAAATGCTTCCGTGTCGGGTGGTCATAGAGATCGAGTCTGTCGCATAGAACTATAATTAGTAATAATATTATCTAAACTATTCTAACAAATATGCAAAATAAAACAAAAATAATTACAAGTAGCACAAAAGGTAAGTCCTAACTCGGATTGCTCTCAAAACGCCTAAAACCGTGTCCCCGGCAACGGCGCCAAAAACTTGATGTGTGTCTAATAACCCTATAATAATGATCCTCACAAATAAGATTTAATATTAAAACGAAAATCCTAAAACCACACACAACCGGCAAGTGTATCGATCGAAAGTAGTATAGACCTAGGAAGTCCGAGTATCGAACACCTGGACACGTAAGACGTTAACGATTACTAACCCTACACAAGACCTACCTTAGAATAATATTTAATTGATTTTTTGATTTTTAATTACTTAACTGAACTAACTAGACTGACTGACAAAACTTACCAAAAATAGAAAACTTAACGGAAAACTAACTGAGTTGACTTCGGATGGAGAAAAACGTCTACCTAGGTCTGAATCAAATTGTAGGCCAAACAAGCTAATGGATTGGATGACTTCAAGACACCGGTTCCTAAAGAGGGCACGACTAAGGATCGCTCGGGCTCACTGGATCACCTCTCGGTCTCACTCAACAAGCCTAAACTACTCAAAATCGCCTAAAACGACCAAACCGGGAAACAATTGCTAACGTGTTTTAATGAAGGATCACCTCTCGGTCTCACCAACACTCGACCCTAATGGCAATGAATACTACACAACCAAGGATAGAGAAACAATTCAACTTAAACCAAAATAGATCAACTAGTCGCTCAAACACCTAAACCTGACAAGAAACGAACCCGCTCTCGCGCAATCCTTATTCTAGCATGCAAAGGTAATGAGACAACCATAACTTCTTATCACCTCTCGGTCTCAAAGAAGGTGTCTAACCGCTGTACTTAATCCAATTAATCATGCAACAAAACCCTATGGTGGTACCTACCGCAAACAAACCCTAAACACAAAGTCTAGAATCAAACAATGCACCGATCAATCAAAACAAAACTAATCAATCAACACACGGGGTTTATGCAATGAATCACTAAAATATCCAGTCACTAAACACAACCTATTTCATGTCTTAATCAAACTTTACATCAACAAATTAAGTCTATCAATCAAACAATCCATAAAACCTATCAAACACTAACAAGAATCATCATTCCTAGGTAGAACTAACAAGTTTAGCCGAGAATCATTTTTGGAAAGCAGCAAACAATTAATAAACACATCATTAATCCCATACCAAACATCTTAACAATCATCCAATGATCAACAATAATCAATAACAATTCAATCTCTCAAACAATTGCAAAACAAATTAACAATTAATCAATAAACTAAAAGTGTATGAACAATGAAAAAGATGTAATGATATTGGGTATTTCCGGGCTGTTCTTGATGTCAAAAACGATGGGGATTCAATCCCGAGGCTTGGTTCTTGTGTTTTCTTCCTTCCCTAGCCGCCACAACCTTCATACCCTAGCCGAAAAGTCCCGGTTTTTACCTTTCTTTTACCAAAAACCTACAAGATTAATAAATGTACGTAAAACCTATCTAAAACGAGTTAAAACATATAAAATATAATATAAAATGTATATAAAACGTGCGGAAAATACGTGTGTTTTACAACACTTCAAACTTCTCGTCACCATTAAGAACACCAGGTCTAATCTTGGTTTTTCCCTTGTCCTTTGACCTTTTGTTCTTCACAGCCTTATCTGATTCTTGACTATGCTCTTTAATTTTCAGAATTGTTTTGAGCCTCTTTTCTAGGATATGCTTTTGTTACTCATTGTCAGATGGGACTTATGTTTCCATTTAAGTATCTCATATATCTCTTTGTATCTCTTCATTTCAAAACCACTCACCACATCATGAATTTCAAATGTATCCTCAACAATCCAACAGGAATCAGTATGATATCCATATGCATCACACTTCTTGCACCAGACTTTGGCAAACCTTCCCATGTCTTCGAGCATTTTCATGTCTTTGATTTTGTCACTTGGCTTTGGGAAGTCAAAACCTAAGGAGGTTTTTAAACACAAGGAAATGGAGAATTCCATTTTGATGGGCTTGCTGATGTCAAGTGTCTGTGGATACTTTTCTTTTTACAAACACTATTTTCTTTAGCTTGGATTGAGTTCTTGGAGAGCTTCCTTCTCGATCCCTTGAATGTCTCCTCATTTGCACATAGTCCACATCTCCAATATCAAACAGTTCATGATTGGAGAAAAACAAGATAGATTGGTGGATGGATTTGATCATATGAAGATATCTAAGGTATATCATTCTTTTTCTTGACTTCTAATTTAGGTCTGGCACAAAAACGTCAAATACCAAATGCTCTCTTTTCATCTGTTCATAATGCTTCCTCATCTTTGGAGTATCTTTGGTAGTAGTGAAATCTTTTCATCTTTCTTCTTATTTAATCCCTTTTTTTTCTTCTTGCCTTTTGATGATTTGGTACTCCCATAACTGCAAGTACTTCCATCACTGGAGTATTCACTCCATTTCTTCTTTGATTCATCCTTTTCTACAGCCTTCTTCTCCTCTGATTCTTCATTTTTCTTCAAACTGAACTCTCCCTTATCATTAACAATTACATCTTCATATCCCTTCACAAACTTAATTCTGTCTTCAAACACATTCTTAAACTATCTCAAATACTCATTCCTATATTCCTTGTCTACCTTTAGTGGATAACTGTTACAAAAAGGTGGTGGCACCTTCTTGTATTTCTCTTCATCAGTCATTTTGTCCACAAATCCAACTATGTTTCCAGCAGACACAAGGTTCTTCAGGAAATCCATTTGAATTGTCAGCTCAGCATTCTTAAGTTTCTCATCTACATACATCTTCTTCAATCCCTCAATCTAAACTGTCATTCTTGATTTAGTTCTGTATGCTTGCATACAGTCTTCTTCTAATCCCTTAATCTGGTTTTCATGGGTTGCCTCATTGGTTTCATACACATTCAGAAAGGCTTCCTTTCTACCACATTCTGACTTCCACTTTCCAATTTCTTGATTAAGCACATCAATTGTCAATAGAAGATCAGAAATAGAGATATCAGAATGACCTGTGCATTAGAAGATTCTGGTTTGTCCTACACTTTGACCATGAAAGCAACATTTTCTTTTCCATCTCTACTGCATGGTTACTCCAGTCAAACTCCCGATCTTGAGGTACCCTTGTGACTACAACATTCCCTTGATCCCTAACCTGATTCACATTATTTTGATTGACTCTGTTCTGGTTATTGTGAATTTATAGCTGGGTATTTCTTTGAGGCTGAAAAGGTTGCTGCTAGGGTCTATTCTGGTTCCGATAGGGGTTTTGATTGGTGATCTGATTTCTTTGATGTTGGAAGTTTTGATTCTGATTCTGGTAAAACTGATTTTGATTCACTTGATTTCCTACTTGCTTGGGCATATTGCGTTCTCTGACGAAGTGTCCAGGTTGTTGACAGTTGTGGCAGATGGCATTTGACTTGTCAAAACCTATCCTCTCATTGGGTCCATTGAAGCTTGCTCTTCCTATCCTGTTAAACAATCTCTTGCTTCTCACAGCTAACATGGCTGCCTGCCATTTGAGGTCTATATCCTCTATGTCATCAGCATCAATTTGCTCAAGGTCTTCCTGCACAATGCTTGTGTTGATCAGGTTCTTGGCCACAAATGCATTGTATGAATTAGTGAACATTGAGAATAATGCTTGATAATCAGTTCCTTGGCTTGTATTGTTCTGCAAAAATGTAGACTGTCCACTTGCTGTTGAGGCAACATCATCTTCTATCAACTGGACATTGAATCTTGTCTGTCCACCACATATTGAATTTGTCTCAGAAGGCTCTTCAATAATTGGTTGCCGATTCTTGACAGAGATATTTCCCATCGGTGCTACAAGAGCATTGTTCATTGGAAAAATTGGCTTATCCTCTCTAATCATGTGATTTTCAATCATCTCATATTCTGCAGCTTTTAGGAAAGCTATCACATCATCCAACTTAAAGTTGGAAAAATTGGCCTTTTCCTTGGTGAATTTGCTTGCTGTATGCCATTCAGCAGACAAAGATGACAGAAGCTTCTTGTTTAGCTCAAAATCAGATATTTGCAGGTCAGTTGTTCTTACATCATTCACAATCACCATAAACCTTTGCAATACTGATTTTAATCTTCCACCATCTTTTAACTTGAATCTATCCAGCTGTTGCTTCATTCTATCCTTCTTAATGTCTCTTAGTTCTGTATTCCCCTCAAACATATCAATGACTGCATCATACATATCTTTAGTAGTTTTGTGATGATTGACAGTTGTCTATTTTCTTTATTTTCAGCTCTACAGTGGCACTATTGTTTGCAGTAGTGGAAGCAAAATAGTTTCCCTCTGTAATAGATGTCCATAGTTCTGGGTCATTGTAGTTTACAGCGGCTTTGAAAAGTACCTTCCATTTGATAGAATTCTCTTGTCCAAGAAGTCTTGGAATCTTGTTTGTAGAAACTTCCTAGTCTTCCATTTCAGTAGATCTGAACTTTGATGTAGACAAACAGAGTAAAGCTCCAAGCTTTATCACAAACCTTCAGTCCCGTGGCCTTCAGCGAGCTTCCAAAGCTCTGATATCACTTGTCAGGACCTTGAATCGGGTGAAACCTCAGAAAGGTTAACAAGAACACAAAGACTCAATAACCCAAAGGCCTATTGAATATCCCGGTGGAACCAGGATATCCAAAGGATGGGAACTAAGGTGTGATATGATAACAAACGAAACAGAAATAAATATTCAGTACAAGAAAATACAAAGACAAAGATTTACTGTAATAAATGCATCATTCAATGAAACAGTAAATGGAATGACTAGGGTTTCGTGACAGCAGCGGCAGTACGAGGAAAACAATGAGAATATTCTTTGGAATGTTTTCTCGTTATGTTTTTGTCTCATTGTCATCCGTCTCGTTATCCGTGCCCTAAATGGAAACCTAGGATCCTATTTATAGACTCTGACATTCCTTCTAGAAGTCCTAAATATTACATAATGAAATACAAAAACAAATACAAGTGTAAGAGTCTTCGAGCATGATTAGTATCTTACTCGAGCAAACTCACTATCCTAGGTATGCTCGATGAGTGTCTCCGAGCATACTTTACTTAGAATATCTTTAGTTAAGATGTTCTCTTCTAGCAAGCTTCATTCCTCTTTACTAATCCACGCTTTGCTCGAACTAGTCCATCGAGCATGCTGATTCTTCTTGATGTCTTCTGTCTTGTCTAAAAAGACTTATTGAACAAACTTTAGCATGCTCGGATGTAAATCTTGCTCGGGGAACTGAACCATGCTCGAAGTCCTTGCTTTGAACATTTGACATCTTCTTATTGCATCCATGCTTGTCTCCATGTGCTCGACCATCCTATGCTCGTAACACTTTGTTAAAACTTGTAAGATCAAGCTGTTCCTAGATTGGCAATCCATTCTTGATAGAATAATACTCTTGCTCGTTGAAGTGTAGCTTGCTCGAAGCCTTAACACTTAGAAGAATCAACCACAAATGGTTCTGAAGACCTTGCTCGAAGTAGTAAAACCAAACTCGATAGTCTAAGCTTGCTCGAAATTCATACTTAGCCGTTTCCTGAGGAGGTTGAGAAGATTCCAATCTTCCTTATCAAAAATTAGACCCAACATTCTTTGTGTGTTTTTGCTTGTGTTCTTGGTTGCTTTATTGATTAGGCTTGTTGATTAGTTTCCGCCTAATCATCGAGTATATTGATATCAAATTGAAAGATCTGTCACGAGACTTAACGAACGAATCTCAGGGAATACAATACTAAATTCCTCGAATATTGCCGATTAGTTCCATATTTGGTTACTCCAGAATATAATAAGATAACTCGTATTATATACGGGTTACCAAGAGAAGAGACATGGTAAGAGCTAATATGCCGCAAACAATTGAGTCAGCCATGGAAGTAGCCGGAGACTTGATTAATAGTATGAAAGGAAATCAAGAGGAAGAAAAGAAAGAAGAAAAATAAATCAAGAAACCGAAAGATTTCGATAAAATATAAAAAGAAGGAAATATTCCAAAATCCACTTGTAAAACTTGTGGAAGAAAACATTCTGGAAAATGTCGACGAGAAGGCACAGATAAATGTGCATACTGCAATACAGATGGACACATAATACAAGAATGCAGGAAGAAATTAGGACTTTGATTTATATGTGCAGAAACGGGCCACTTTAAAACAAATTGCCTGAAAAAAAAAGCTAATCAAGACCGACATCAATATCAGAGAAAAATCAGAGATATCTGACAATAATCAAAGACATGAGCAAACAAATATTAGGGAAATGTCAGATAGATTAGTTAAGTCATGTACATTGAAGTTGTAACTCGTTATAAACCAGAAATTTTGTAAACCGAGAAAGGATTTTAATTCACTAAAGTTATAAATGAAATACTAGTATACATATCTTGTCAGTACACAAGAATGCTGATATTCAGTATCTCTATAAAGAAAGACAATCAAGTATCTGAATTTAAAGCTAACATTCAAAACCGATAACATGCTGATTTTGCTTATCATCTGATAGATTCATCCAGTTGAATAGACTATCTCTATTAGGCCAAAACGGTCCATACTAAACGTCATATGTAAATACAAAGTAAATTTTCATAAACTCTATGAAAGTTAATTTAAACCTAAGAGTCTGCGGAACTAAATAAGACTAAAAGACTGCTGATCAGACCTGGAGTCTACTGAATTAAATCAAACATAAAATTTTGTTGATCAGACCACGAGTCTGCTGCCATGAGTCTGCTGAACCAAAACAGACTTAAAGACTGCCGATTAATCAACAGATACCATCTAAATACTTGTTCAAGCCTACTACAAATATAGGTTAATAACATACTAAGGAAAAAGATTATGAATATCACTGAGAAAGGATAAATTATATGTCAAAGAGATATCAAAATATACAAAGACGGAATATCATTTAAAGAAATCTTTGCTCAATCGCAAGATATTCAAGAAATACTATTAATGGAATATCAACAGGGATTGACCAAAAAGTCAAAGGAAAAGAGCTCGAGAATGTTCAAAGAAATATGATTATATAGCATATCAGATATGGTTGCTCAAAAGTACAAAGATACTGTTATGATACAAGGAAAACAAATGATTGGGATCAAGAGATGGAATAGATTCGACAGATCAAATCCAAGAAGCAATAGAGCTAACATTGGTAAATGTTTAGAATATAAAAGGTAAGGTAAATAATTAAACACAACCGACCACTGTGTTTAGTAATTTACAATTACTTATAATATTATGAACTATTGACTGATTACATCAATCGAGACGTAAAGTTAGCAACATGTTCGAAAATTTTAATCACTCCGCATTGACAGCTAAACAAAAAAATTAGATTTGATAAAATATAATCACGGATTAACAAAGTAAGAGATTCATTTCAAGGTGGGGAGGATGTAACACCTAGGAAAAACCCATATTTATTTTGGACCAAATATGTCAAATTTGAAAGTTGAAGGATTAAAAATATTCTCAAGATAAAGTCATGGGAAAAAATGAGATTAGAAAAAAATAAAGACATCCTAGCTTAAGGAGATGAGAAAATAACTTTCATCCCACATGGAAACAAGAAAAAAAATGGAAGCTCTTTATAAGGAAGCAAGGTTCCATAGTAATGTTCTTGTATGGAAAACCACTCTCCATAGTTCTAGCGGAGGGTGTGAGGCACCCGACACGCACGCGCACGCGCACGGACACGGACTCGGACTCGGGTGATGGGCGTAATGTGGCGTTTTGATGGTGCACTTTTCACTTTGCGCGCTCCATCACTGCATTAGGGCTGCTTTAGTATTTTTGGAAAATGGAAGTATGATCAAGAAGTGAAAAGTTATCAAAAACGGGGGACTAAAAATAAAAATCTAAATTCTGGAACCCATCGCGCTACGCGATGAGCCTAAGCACAGGACCATCGCGCTACGCGATGGTCTATGATGACTCAACAGACACATGTCGCGACGGAATGACATGTGGCAGACACTAGGGCTGATTCATCATGCCACACGTCATTATTTGACATCGCTCTACGCGATGGATTAAGGTAAGGGAACATCACGCTACGCGATTGGTCCCAATTTCAGCTATAAAAGGGGGGATCGGCATTCCTATCTCAAACCTCCAACACACATTTTCACACACATTCTCACACACACTAGCCTCGGTTTTCGTGCCGACCTCGTGGAACATGCCAAGCTCCGAAGCTCTGACAGTTTAAGATCTAGTACGCGAAGTAGAGTAATAGTGCCGCTCGACCAGTCATGGGCATGTAACTCCACATACCCGTGAGAGGTAGGGGTTCTGATTAAGTTATTATTATTTTATTATTATTATAATAGCCTAGACCATTGTAAGGCCCCGAACCCCGGGAAACCCCACAGTTGGTAATCATAAAAAACACTTGAGAAATTAAATAAACTTAAAAACAATTCTTTGCATTAAAATAGCATTACAGAGTATAATTTGGAGGAAAACATAAAATAGATGATTAAATTCCCAAAATCAAAATTAATTATACTTTTAAAAGTCTTTTGAAATAAAAGGTTCATAAGTAATTCTTCATTCCAGTATGCCCTTCACTGTCCAAGTAGCTCTGTGCACGCCCAAGCGATAAGGCATCCTCTTCCTAACCTGAAACTCACACTAACATGCACACAAAGTCAGCTTAAGCTGAGTGAGTTCAAGTTTTAAATAAGTAACAAAAGTCTTAAATAATCATTCCAACGGTTTTAAAACTGTAAACGGAAATACATCGTTTAGGTCACCACATTCGATAAATAGTCATTCTTACGTATGAGCATCTCTATACGTGCATCCCTATATATATATATATATATATATAACATTCAATAATAACATTCAGGGCCGAGAAAACGTACAACCCAAACACGTAACATTCAGCACATGCAAACACAAAGTAGGCATACGCAACATTCAGTAGTCGAGACGACTACAACCATTCAGGGTCGAGCAAACGTACAACCCAAACAAGTAACATTCACCGCATGCAACACAAGGTAGGCATACGCAACATTCAGTAGTTGAGAAGACTACAACATTCGCCAAATATTGGCCATTCTAAATATATATAAATATATATATACATACACATTCTATAACATTCCAAAGCCTACCAATACTAGTAAGCCTATGTAAAACCATTCATAACATTTCATCAAGTAAGAAAAACACTTAGGTGTGCATGCTAGCCCAAAACTTAAAAAGAGTTAAACGGGGCATCAAGAACTCACCTGAAATCAATCGAAGTGCACAATCACAAGCAAGGGCCTGTAAATTATATACAACACGCTACTAAACTAGACCACAAGAACACTCTTGCCTAATGAGTCATTCAAGCCCAACACGATGGCCCAAGGCCCAACAACTTGGCCGAAGGTCCACCACTTATCCAAAGGCCCAACCACTTGGCCCAAGGCCCAACACTTGGCCCAAGGCCCAATACTTGGCCCCAAGCCCAACAACTTGGCCCAAGGCCCAAAACTTGGCCCGAGGCCCAACAACTTGGTCCGAGGCCCAAAACTTGGCCCAAGGCCCAAGGACAATCAAATCGGGTCAAATGCGCGTGTAATAGACCTTACAACCATTTGTTAAACGAATCAGACCCGAATGGACCAAATTCCATTTTAAATCTTTTCATTCATCAAGATTATGTCACCCGAGTTGATAGGGTTGACGGTTTCTTTTTACAACTCTCAATTTACATTTAAACGAAAATTCGCGCACCGCCGACTCGATTGACCAAGCACCAATCATAACAGCCCCGAGTATCAAAAAAACAATTTTCCCACAGCCCTTAGACTCCCTTCGGGCTGTACAAACTGATTTTGTTGGTCATCCGACCGATTAACGCATCAAACTCAACAATTTGCAATTCTACACCCGATAAACACTAGTTTTCGAACTAAAATCGATTGACCGACCTAAACACCTCCAATGGCCATAAAATTTTAATATGATGTAAATGCCATACCTGGGAATCTTTCTACACCAAAAACTCCAATTTTTATCCACGGGAAGTGGGTCAATTGCACTCTAGCCGAAATTTGTCCAACAAAAAGTTTCGTCAAAATTGAGCATCAAAACGATTAGAGTTGAACAAAAAGAGTGTTGGGGGTTGTAGTATATACCTTGAACTACTTCTAGGAACTTGGAATCGATCAAAAAGTCGAAGCAATGAAGGGGGGGAGGCTGCCTCTTTGGCCGATCACTGCAAGTGCAAGGTGGGGGGGTTAGGGTTTTTTGATTAATGTTATAATATGAAATATTTTCATTATAGCCCCTGGAATTTAATGATAATGCAACTGGGAAGAAGAGTTAAGCGATTAGACATACTGGGATGATGTAAAGGCTTCCGAGAGGCGTCGGATAAACCCCGAGAATTATACATACTTTACAAGCTTCAATTCTTGAAACCGGAATTAACGGGTGTTACAAGTCCACCCCCCTTAAAATGGGATTCGTCCCCGAATCCCGATGCGATAGGAACAACTGCGGATAATGCTTCATCATCTCGTCTTCGGACTCCCAAGTGGCCTCGAAACCCCTACGGTGTTTCCATTGCACCTTCACCTGTCTAACCACCTTATTCCTCAAACGCCTCTCCTGACTGTCAAGAATAGCAATCCGTTGTTCAACGTAGTTCAGCTTACTGTCGAGCTCAATCTCATCAAGAGGCACATGGGCCTCACCATCCGCTAAGCATTTCCTCAGGTGGGACACATGGAAGGTAGGATGAATTGTAAGGCCCCGAAACCCCGGGTACCCCACAGTTGGTATACATTCAAAACACTAGTAAAATAATTAAACTTAAAAACAATTATTTTCATTAAAATAAGCAATTCAGAGTATAATTCAGCGAAAAACATAAATAATAAAATTAGTTCCCAAAACCCGGGAATTTTGCCCAAAATCAACATAATTATCTTTAAATAAAAACTTTCAAAAATAAATGTTTAATAGTAAAATTTCAATTCCCGTATGCCCTTCACCGTCCAAGTAGCTTCGTGCATGTCCAAGCGATAAGGCATCCTCTTCCTAACCTGAAAGTCACACTAACATGCACACAAAGTCAGCTTGAGCTGAGTGAGTTCAAGTTTTAAGTAAATGATATCAGTAATAATAGATAAGATAATCAAACCAAAAGTTTTAAAAGGTAAAAGGGGTACATCCATCAAATTCTCATTACCGAGAACTAAACATCCTCATACATACATATGCAAAAAGGCATATGTAAACATCCTTTCAATTACATCTCTATATATATCACAGTATATATATATATAACATCCACGTCTAACATCAGGGTCGAGCAAACGTACAACCAAAACATGTAACATCAGTGCATGCAAACACAAAGTAGGCATGCACAACATCAGTAGTCGAAACGACTACAACATCGCCAGATATAGGCCAACAAATAATGTATATACATATATATATATTTAACATCCCAAAGCCTACTGTATACTAGTAAGCCTATATAAATTCGTTTAAAAACATTTCATCATGTAAGAAAACACTTAGGTGTGCATGCTAGCCCAAAAGTAAAAAGAGTAAAAAGGGCATCATGAACTCACCTGAAATCGATAGAACACCTACAACGAACTAGGAATCCCTAAGTGCACAATCACAAGCAAGGGCCTGTAAATTATACACAACACGTTACTAAACTAGACCGTAAGAACACTCTTGCCTAATGAAACGCCCAAGGCCCAACCGATGGCCCAAGGCCCAACTACTTGGCCCAAGGCCCAACAACTTGGCCCAAGGCCCAAAGAGAGTCAAATCGGGTCGAATGCGCGTGCAATAAACCTTAAAACCATTTATTAACGAACCAGCCCCGAATAGACCAAATTCCATTTTAACCCTTTTCATTCATCAAGATTATGGCACCAGGGTTGATAAGGTTAACGGTTCCTTTTTAAAACTCTTACTTTAACGTTTAAAGGAAATTTCTCGCACCGCCGACTCGATTGACGAAGCCCTAACCCCAACAGCCCCGAGCATCAAAAAAATAATTTTTTTCACAACCCATAAACCCCCCCTAGGGCTGTACAAACTGATTCGGTCGGTCACCCGATCAATTAACTCATCAAACTCAACAATTTGCAATTCTACACCCGATAAACCCTAGTTTTCGAACTAAAATCGATTGACCGACCTAAGCACCTCCATTGGCCATGAAATTATAATATGATGTACATGTCATACTTAGCGGGACGTTGATGCAAAAACTCACTCAAAACAGCCCCGGAAAAGCTCAATTGGGCAGCCACCCGGTTAGCTTACAACACGATGTTTTTCGATCAATACGTGCAATATAAGGATCAATTAACGTGTAAAAGACTTGGGGAATCGTAGTACATACCTTGAATTGAAGTTCTAAGGCTTAGAATTGGCTGCAAAAAAGAAAATCGTGGGTCTTGGGGCTGCTCTAATCTGCCGATCGCAACAATGCAAGGCTAGGGTTAGGTTTTTTTGTTATAACATAAGATATTACACTATAGTCCCTCCAGATTGAGGTGTAAGGCAAAACGGAAGGAATAGTTAGGTTCTTTAACGTACCGGGATAACGTAAAGGCTTCCGAGAAACGTCGGTTAAGTCCCGAGAGTTATACATACTCTACAAGTTTTAATTCTTGAAACAGAATTAACGGGTGTTACAAGTCCACCCCCATTACAATGGGATTCGTCCGTGAATCCCGATGCGACAGGAACAACTACGGATAATGCTTCATCATTTCGTCTTCGTACTCCCAAGTGGCGCCAGAACCCCTACGGTGTTTCCACTGCACCTTCACCTGTCTAACCACCTTATTTCTCAAACGCCACTCCTGCCGGTCATGAATAGCAATCGGTTGTTCAACTTAGTTCAGCTTACTATCGAGTTCAATATCATCGAGAGGCTCATGGGCCTCTTCATCCGCTAAGCATTTCCACAGATGAGACACGTGAAAAGTAGGATGAATCCCCGCGAGCTCCTTGGGCAATTCCAGCCTATGTGCTACCTCACCGACTCGTGCCAATAAACGAAACGGGCCAATAAACCTCGGGCTGAGCTTCCCCCTCTTACAAAAAAACGAATAATGCCCTTCCAGGGAGAAACTTTTAACATAACCTGATCCCCGACCTCAAACACAATAGGCCTCCGCCTTTTATCTGCATAAGACTTCTGACGATCCTGCGCGGCCTTCATGAATGCTTTAATCTTGTCGAGTTTCTCAATCGTAGCCTCGACCACCTTCAAACTACCCAACTGCTTCTGAACAATGGAACCCCAACAGACTGGAGTCCTGCACCTCCTACCATACAACATCTCAAACGGTGGCATACCAATCATGGCGTGATGTTATGGTCATCCAAAAACTCTTTTATTTAATATTTGGGCAGCTGTAATATATATGTATTAGCCTAAGTAGCATAAAAAATGCTTATTATAAATATTATGGTTCTCTAAAGTTAATTAGACTTAAAGGGGAATCAAGGGAACTACAGGGGTGGGGCATTCAAGTAACTCCTAAACACCTTTAATGTAAGGCATGTAAGTCCGGATGGCATGTAAGTCCAACGTTCAACCTTAAAGTATGCTTTTTATAAATTCTGCTCATATATTCAAAACAATTTTGACCATACTTCATGGGGTTGAAGTTAAATTGGGGTGATTTGGAGAAAACTAAATAAGCGTTGAGAAGAGATTAGGGACAACCATTCATATCTTATGCACTTTATTGAACCTTAATCATATCACTGAAAACAATGAAAATGATGCTATGTTTTATACCTGTTGTCAACCTGTCTTGTGTTATAATAATGTCAACCATGAAATGTTTTGAAAGTAATTAGACGGTATAATCCCATGTTGAGATCTCTTTATAAGTAGTTTTTAAGTGACCAATCAACTGAATTTTGATCTCTTATTCACCTTAAACTTATGCTTGAGTTTATGCAGGATCTGAAATGATAAATTTGATGATTTAAGTAAACGTTTATGTTGGAGCGTGTCTAAAGTGTTAGACAAATGTTTATTTGTTTCAAATGTAATCTAAAATATTACAAGTCTTTTCGAGCATGTTCTAGTCTTAGAGCTGTTCTCAAAGTGTTTTAAGCATATTGCAAGCTGATTTTGTTGCTTTTCGAACACAAAGATATGCCTTGAAAACTTTTTTAAGTATTCGAGCATAGATTCTTACTTGTTCATTATTTTGGCTGTTCGAGTACAAGATTTGACATGATAGATTTTTATAAGTGTTTTCGAGCATAGGTATACTCTACGAGTATAAGTAATTGAATGAAACTTTGCATAAGTATGTTCTAGTAGAGTTGGTCATTTGAATGTGTTTCTAGTATGATTAATTGACTGGGTATTTTTCTAAGTACTTTGAGCACATAAGTGTTTAGGGTGTGTTTGATAATTTGTCTAAGTATTCTCGAGCATACTGACTATTTAACTCGAACTGATTGTGTTAAGTGTTAGATTGTTAATACTCTCGAGTAAGGTCTTATAACCGAGCATGAATGGTTGAATATATGCTGCATAAAATTGAAACTTTGGCTAAGGCAAAGTCCCGAGCACAGGTAAACTCGAGCATAGTTTTGAAAAGCGTCAAAGACTAAAATTTAGTCTGAGTTTTCTCCCGAGTATAATGGGGTTCGAGCAGATATTTTAATAAACATTCCTAAATACTTAACCACTTTCAAATGAATATAAGTCGTGCATGATTTAGAAAAGGGTATTCGAGCACAATGGGAGACAGTTGTTTTTGGCTGTATGCTCGAGCAAGGGTTTGTCATTTATTTCAAATTTAATGATAACTGGCGTTTCACTGAACGACAAATTTGGGTTGTACTATACAAGCGTTAGGTATAAAAGGGGGACTTACAAAATTTTCCAAACACTTTTTCCCTCTCCTAGACCAAAAACAAACTCTTTGCTCGTGCCTCCCGTACTTCACTAAATCACTCGATTGTGCTTGAATACTTGCTCGACTATAACCATTAGCTCTGTTTCGACCTTGGTAAGATATCGATTATCGTATCTCTGATTTTCGGAATTAGGGATTCTATTGAATCTCTTACTGACTATTTATGAGAGAGCATATAAGGATCTAGATCTGGTGATTACATCGATGTTCGTGTTGATTCGTTATACGATTAGGCGGTATTTACATTAGTATATGTATTGTGTGTATTGAGATGACAATCGGACAGAGTAACGAGAGGATAAAAGGATAAATCAGAACTATCTTATGAAATACATTACAGGGGGTATATATAGGAGATGACCCTTTTCATTAGGATAAGCTTAACGAATAGGTTATTCGTTACAATTACTTTAACAAATAAACATACTTATTCGTTAGTACATTAAATGATAGCGAATGGCCCTCATTCGTTATCTCATTCGTTAAACATGATTAACGAATGAGCTTACATTTAGACGAATGTGTTACATTCGTTACGGAGTAACGAATGTAACTTACATTAAAGCGAATGGCCTTTTTACCATAATTACATTATAACCCCTATACCTTAATCTATTACATTAATGACCCTGATAAAGATCGAGACGTACAAAACATGTATCAACAGTTTACTTCATTTGTGCAGGTTCGCAAACTGTTATGGAACAGGTTACTGAAGATGACTTCCTTCTCTAACTACTAACCGCTATTATTCTGCTTTTATTAGTACTGACTATTTCCTTTGTTTTGCAGAACTAATGGCCATGAAGTTCAAACCGAAGCACAACATGTGCTTGTTTGGTGGTAGACCATGAGAATTTAGAGTTGGAGTTCATTATCAACTTTCTATGTAACTCCAATATACGAGTAGCACTAACAGAGGACCCAAACATATATAGAAATCATATTACCAATTTCTAAGGTTCTGCTGAATATATAAATGATGTGAAAGGAAGGAGGATTGAAACTTCTGTCCTTGGACAAGATATTGAAATCACCCAAGCATCCATAGGAGAAGCCTTACAGCTAAACGACAATCATGAAATGCAACCTCTGTATTCAACCCAAAGATTATTGAGAATCTATTAGGAGATGATGGGTTATCAAGGTGGAATCCATGAAGCCCATTTTCAAAAGGGGAGTTTTCCGTTGATGTATAGATTTTTGATCCACCATGTTATTCATTTCTTATCACCACAAAGGGTTCACATGGACTTTATTAAGTAGAGAATTGGCTACCATGACAGTTGCTATACTATTCAACCGGCCATTTAATTTCTCAAGATTCATCTTTAATGGCTTAGTTAGCAATGCACAAAAGGAGGAATATGAGAGGTTCCTGATGCTTCCAAGATTTGTACAGATTTTGATAAACAGAGCATTACAAGGTTTGAACCTAACTGGAGAACATCTACGCTTGCAAGACCCAAACATCTGTAAGAGAATTAAAGGTGCAAGAAGCATGTTTAATGAGAATGTGGAATGGGACATTCTCCCCTGGTTATTCAATGCAGATATTGAAATAATGGAAGTACCTCTCTCACCAGTGTCTAGTGATGATGATTCAGAGGAAAATGAAAGTGATGAAGATTAAGAGGACAGTGATGGTGACAATGATGATGGGAATGGTGGTATGGGAGATGAGATTGTGGTTGTTGCACCACAAGAAAATCATGAGGTAGTTGAACCGGCTATTGCAAAGCTTGGTCATGAAGTTGATGTGGATAATGCAGAAGTGATTATTGAACCACTAGTTAAACCAGTGGGACATGAATTGGTGTTCTTTGTTAATCAAGAACTAGAAGTGCAGGTTGAAAGTGAAGAGGCTCATGTTGAAGGAACAAATGAAGAACATGTTGTGGAACCAAGTGAGGCAGCAACTGAGCAGATGGATGATGATACGTTTGTTGCTAATGTGGTCTCAAATGTAACTGAAAATATTCTCAAGATCACACCACCAGATTCCCATGATCCAATTGAAGACAAAGATGACACCTCTTCACCTGGGTCAGAACCAGCCCATGATTCAGTACCATCATCCCCAGCCAACACTAAACCATTTGTATCTAGCCCTGAACCTTTTCAAGATGCATACATTCCAACACCTCCAAGATCACCAATCCAAGAAACTACACAGGCTACATCCATATCTACACCACCAACATCACCAATAAAAGAGCCAATTCAAGCTACACCCACAACTATCACCCAAGACATTCAAGACAAATTTCAAACTTTCAAAGTGCCATCACCAGAAACTTCATCCAATCAACCAGAGTTTGAGCCTAAGTTTAAATTTACCCAAGATACACCCTCTTCAAGTCCTACATACATAAACGAAGACATTCTAGCAGAAAATGCGGATTTGGAATTTGAAAATATCATGTTGAAGAAGAGAAATGCCTTATTGGAAGTGAAGAACAAGGCACTAGAAGAAGCACTGCACCAAGGTCTATTGAAAAATCAAGCCCTGGAGCAGGCTGAGGCTGAGAAGACCTCAAATGCACCAAAACAGGGGGAGAATTATGAAGAAGTAGATGCTATTGAGCTAATTGGAAAAACTTATGATGTTCAAGAAGTGAGAGTGTAGGAGTGGGAACATCAAATGCCTTGAACTTCATAAATGAAGAATATGAAGAAGAAAATATAGATGAAAATGCCAATAGAAGACAAGCACTTCATGAGGGGGATTTAGAATGGATGAAGAGACCCCTGAGCAAGTTGAAAGGTGACAATAATAGGGAAAGGGGATAGCTCATTCTGAAGAAGAATTACACCCCAAAGTTGCTCACAAAATAACATCTGGTGATGAAATATTAGAGAAAAATGAAGTTAATGACCCAGATGTAGCTGAAGTGGAGTCTGTTAAGACTGTGATGGGAATTATGAATGAAGAATTGGATGCAAGGACTGTAGTTGAAGAATAAGAGGAAATACCACAGGATGTACTGGAAACTTTAATCAACTTGAAAAGAAAAGAAAAAGAAGATGAAAGATTGTTGATGAAAGTATTGGGGCCGCAATGGAGCAAATAAAGAAAAATCAATCAGAAAACCATCAAACTAAGTCATGTCCTGCAATACCAGAACAACATGAAAGATCTGAAGGACTTACTTTTGGGCTACTTACCAAATTCGTAGTATTGAGACTCTATAACAATATCTTTAAGAATCCTAAGAGACACTCAACTAATATTGTAACAACTGCTAGGAAAACACAAAAGAACATCCAAAATAGAAGTAGTGAGCCTCAAACTAAAAATATCTCAGAACCAAGGGTTGAGGATTTTTTGATGATGAGCATACTGAAAATGTCACTAAACCAGTTGTGACTGAAGAGCCTGAAGCTAGAGAGTCAGAAAAGAGAAAAGAGACTTCAGAGACAGAGACTCCCAATTCTAACTGTTGATGAGCCACAGGTTATTCAGATTGAAGAACCCATGATTGAGGCTCTACAAGACTTGGATGAGAATGCAGAAGTGGAAGATGATGAGGAGAGATTAAAGACTGATCCGAAGATTATCTTCCTCATGCAATGTGGTATGGAATTTGAAGCTCTTAAGAAAATGACTAAAAATGAGATTGAGCAGTTAGCAGAATTAAAAGCTTAGGAAAAGAAGGAGAGGATGGAGAGGGGAGGGAAAAGAGAAAAGGAAGACAGAGCTTATCTCTTGAGTCTTGAATATGAACAGTGACGCATAAATCAGATGACAAGAGAAGGTATAACAGAGGCAATAGAGGAATGGAGAAGAAGGGTAACATAAAGAGCCTTCCTTCTGCGTGATGGCCATCCACCCTCCTATCTGAAACGTCAACCATTTGTTGATTTTGATCAAATGTACAGACAGGCTCTGGTTGATGATACTGCCAAATATGTACAAGAAGTAAGAAGGATAGAAGCACAAGGGAAGAAAAAATATGAAGACTTGAAGAAGAAACATAAATATATCAAGTTCTTGGAACTACGTGGATATAAGTATGAATCTGTAGAAGACTTAACCATATAGGATTTGAAGAGAAAAGTCAAGATGGTGAAAGAATCTCGCAAGCATGAAAAATGTGTAATGGATTGTGAAAGAGAAAGGAAAGAGAAAGAGAAAGAGAAACAAGAAAAGGAGAGAACAGATTGAGAGAAGAGAATAGCTAAAGGGAATGAAAGAGTTTGAATTTCACAGCCTGCCTTATGAACAACTTCTGAATATTTAACAAAGAGAGCAGAGGCTAAATCTGGAGGTTGAAAGAAAGATGTTGGAAGAAAGGAAGAGAAAAGAAAGAATGGAGGCAGAAGGCAACACTGATCAGCCAATCAATACAATAACGGAACAACAAAAGGCTGATATGATCAGTATGCTGTGTAGAAGAGGAGCAAAAATGGGAGATCTAATACTGAAAGAAGGAGAAGAAATCAAGTGATTATTTGATGAATCAGAAAGGAGGTTTGGAAAGAAGATATCTACAACAAGGTCTAGTGGACTTGCTGTTAGATATGAGGTTGTGAGGCATCAAGATCAACAGAGAAATCTCAATCTGCCAACCCATTTATATTTTGATATAAGATCAAGAACACTGAGAGTCATTACTGAAGATGGTCAAGAGACAAAAATAATATTAAAAAGTGACTTTAGAATTTTTACAAGAGAGCAACTAGAAAAGATGGCCCAACTGGATCTATATGACAATTAGTACAGAGGCAAAAAGGCTGACCAACAAAGAAATGATCTTTCAAAATACATGAAAGAATAGGCTGAAAAGGGATTCCCACTACTTGACCAGAAACAAAAAGAATCATTTACAGAAGCTAAAAGAGAGAGGAGAAAGAAAAGAATAAGAGATGTAAGATTATCAGAACTCTCTCTTTCGGAGTCCAAGAAGTAGAAGACACAGAAAGCAAGTGGATCAAGCTCTATCAGGAGAACATTAAGAGCCTTGCAATGAGAAGAGAAATGGAGGTGCCTAATTCTGAAGTGCAACAACATGGGCAAATTGCTCATCTTACTTATAATAGGCAAAGTGATTCAGTATCACTTAGAAATTTTCAAGGAAGAACCATAGCAGTTGTTGAATATGATGAAGAGTTAGAGTTTATACACATCCAGGATCTTCAAGACATTATCAATGTGAATGTACCTATAGATTCTGAGGGTAGTGTAGAGATGGAAATGTTTCGGGAAAGGGCTGCAGCTGTTAGATATGAAAAGTTAATAGAAGCTAAGAGAAGAAAGTAAAGAAGATAGCAAGGATGGGAGCTAAAGGATGATTTGACTATACCTTGTATATCTTTTGTACTTTTGTTTGAATTTTAAATTTTGATGTGTAATTTAAAATGATATGTAATTTCTGATGTGTAGAATTTTGATTATGTAATGTAATGACCATTTTCTTAAAATTGACTATCTACCGAAATTATACATTTGTAACTGTATGCAGGTATGTTTTGGTGCATTTGAGCTTGTTTCAATCTTGGGGGAGATTGTAGAGTCGGATATTTGCAAAGGAAGATTGGAATCTTCTCAACCTACTGAAAGAAATGGCTAAGTATGGACTACGAGCAAGTTTGGGCATTCGAGCATGGTTTACTACCTCGAGCATGATGTCTTATTGCTATAAGACTATCTTCAGGAATTTCTTCTAAGTGTTGAAGGCTTCGAGTAAGCTACACTTCATCAGGAAAGGATGTTCTTCATCGAGTATGGATTACCAATCGATCAAACAACTTGATTAATCCAGCTTAAACCAAGTGTTCCGAGCAGATTTATGGGTCAAGCATGGATACAATAAAGAAAGATCTCAAAAAGTTCTTAGTATAGACTTCGAGCATGGTTCAGTCCTGAGCAAGCTTCACACTCGAGTATGCAGAAGGTTGTTCTCCATAAGTCACCAAGGCAGGATTAAAAGGATCTACAAGAACATGCTTGCTCGTAGGACTTCTTCAAGCAAAGCAAGAGTATGTAATGAAGATTGAAGTCTTCTGGAGGAGAATATTTTCTATCTTAAAATATTCCAAGTAAAGTATGCTCGAAGACTTGTATCGAGCATGTTGTGCATATCAAATCTGCTCGACATGGATATATCGTACTCAAAGACTTGTCTACACTTGTGTTTATTTTTGGCATTCATTATGTAATCATTAGGGCTTCTAGAAGGAATGTCAGGGTCTATAAATAGAGTCCTAGGTTTACAATGTAAAGGGACGTGTTTTGCTGAATACATACACCTAAGCAAATATTCTCTTTGTAACCTCGTACAACCACCGTCACGAAACCTTAGACATTCCTTGCATTATAATCACTGTTCCATTGATACGATATATTAATAATAGTGAAACTTTGTCTATCATATTTATTACTGATTATCTATTTTTGTTTAAACCTTCTTTCCCAACCCTTGAATATACTGATTCAGCCGGGATATTCAAGTGACCTTGAGTTCATAGATCTGGTGTGTTCTTGTCAACCTACATACGTTTTGCACCATGTCCGGTCCTGACCCTTGTCTGATGGATTTGACGTGTATTCTTTGATTAATGGGTCTTTTACAGTTGTGAAAGCACATGCTAGTTTGGTGCAAGTCCACACACCTTCGTTTGTCAGGCTGGTCGTGCTTAACTCATTGGTCCTTGACCTTTTGTCCGAAAGGTTACACCCAATATGCTATATACTTGGTTGTTCACATGTTCATGCTTCTAGAAGGTTAGTCAGGTCACGATCCGTAGGTCGACCCCCGTCTTCAGCCCCCTAGTCTAGTAAGGGTCGGCTCGAATTGACCTTTGCCAAACTGGTCGTTGTTAATAAGTCTTTCTTTTTTATGTTTTATGAATATTATTTAAATATTATTATTAGTTTGACCGCCTATTCAAGCTTGTTGAATACTTCTTTAACATGGCATCATTCTATTGGGCCAAAGTCCATCACTAGTGTTTTGACCTTTCATCTCCCCTTATTTGTTAATAAACTATTGTTACTCCCTTATTCATTCTCCATCTCTCTTAGCTTTCTTTAATTTTATCTGCTTCATCAGGTTAGCTTCCTTTCTTTTCTTATTGTCTCTTCGTACCTTTTGTTATTATGGGTAAATCGAACATGGCTGAACACACGCCCAAATTGATCAAAAGAATGTTCTTACGCTGTTAGAAGCACTTTTAACACAGAATACTATCCATCCTTGGCCCCTGAAAAGGGGAAACGTATTTATGAAATTTTTGAGGAGTACAAGGGGTTTTATAGCAAACATTTTGAGTTTGCGAACCTACATCTTGCTCTATCTTGCTTCTTCTTAGATTTCCTTCGTGAGTATAAAATAGAAATTCGTCAGCTAAACCCTCTTGGTTCCATGAAAATTTCCCATTTCAAAATCGTGTGTAGTGCCTTAGATGGCGTTCCGAAGCTTGGGTTGTTCCGTCAGTTATATCGGTTAACTAATTCCGGTAATTAGTATTCCATGGAGAAGCATAGGGATACCAAGAGGATTCTTAGTGCCAGTTATTCTTATTTGAAACATTGGAAGTATAATTTTTTTGGGTACCAAAGCATGCCATTCCCTATGACATGCCTTGGAGATAATTGAAACCAAAACTTAAACCTATTAACCCTAAGGATAATGAATATGATAAAAATCTTTATATTAAAATGAGTAACGCCACTACCCATCTTCATATATTTCCTGAGGTTTTGCTCATCCTTATCGATGTTAGCCGAATATGGCCTCATCCCGACCTTATCCTGGTGATTAAGGAAGGATCAAACGGTTTATTGCCTAGATTGTTGGTGGTTTTGTTAGTTTTGTGTTTGTTGTTTTTGTTTTCCGCCTTTTTTTGTATTTTGATTTCATATCTTTTCCTTTTGGTTATTGATGTTTTTAGCTTCGTTCATAAGTAGGGTATGAATATGAAGGTCGGGACGCGAAAGCGAGAACAAGGTGATGGCGGTGCCTTAGTCTCTAGTCCTGGTGTTGTTCTTGAAATTGTTCCCTTGGCTCTATATAGGGGTGTTCATCGGATCGGATTATGGATTTGGATTTTTAGGACCCTATACGAAATCTAATCCAATCCTATCTAAACATGCAAGTTGTGTTGTTATTCGTTCTCTGGGTTCAGTCTCCAAGCTAGTGTTGTATATCAAAGGCAGGATGCAAAAGAAAAAATGTTTAGATGCCAGGTATCCCGCTAAAGGAAATGTTTATATCTACTGATACTGATGAGATTTCTCACTTAAAGAAGAAGGAAAAGAAGATGAAGGGTTGAATCCTTCATATGAGAAAGGAAAAGAAAAAATGGACCAAACTTTGGCCAAAAGATATGAAAAACACGAAACCAAAATTGAAAAGCTTCAAGCCGACTTGAGCAAGGTTTCAGGAGAACTCAAATCTGTTAGTGCTTCTAAGATCAAGGCTTTGAACCACATAAATATGTTATCCTCTCAAGTCACAGAGTTAAAAATTGCTAAGAAGAATATTAAGGGTGAGAAAGCGGCTTGAATGGGCGTTAAGGAAGCCTTTAAGAAAGCCTTGGCACAGGGTGAAGAGATCCAATCAGCTTACAAGACTGAGGTTAAAGGTTCGAAAGAGGATAGAATATGTTTAATTCAAGATGGGTTTAAGTTTGTCATGAACAAGTTGCTCCGTAGTGCAGAATCTGGACGCCTCTTTGGTGCTATAGAAGCTGTTCTTTGGAACATTGCTCTTCAGTGTGGGGCTGAGAATGGGTTTAAAGGCGGTTCTGGTGGTAAAACAATGATTGAGATTGAGGGTCACGATCCTGAGGCCAATGGCATTTACGAAGATTTGGCCAAAAGATGATTTGATAAGAACTACCTTTATCTCGATACCCTTTCTGCCAATTATTGCCTTTCTCTAGTTGAACTTGAAGCTATCAATCCTTCATCTGACCCCAATGTTTCTGCTCTTAACCCTTAAGGGAGTATTTTCAATTTTCTTTTATCTTTTGATGAATGTTATAGTGAACTATGTTTAAAAATGAATTAAGTAATAGACTTAATGAATGATGTAATGTGTTTTGTTCCCCCTCTGATTGAAAGATATGATGTCTTTTAGACTAATGTCTAATCTTTGTTTTTTATTTGCATCGTCATGAATCTTTATTGTATGATGTCCCTTTTTTCAAAAGGGTTTGTTGTATCTAAGTGTAATGGGTTTTGTTATCTTTTTTGAATGGATGCCTGATACCGCCTGTAAGTGTTTAATTTTTTTTCGACCATATTGGCTTTGTGTGCTTTTATTATGTAGTACCCTTTTTCAAAATCAAGATTTCCTGAAGAAAATCAAAGGGAAATCTTAAAGATGAAAATAGAATTAGTTGAGGCTAATTTCCATACAAGAAGAGAGCCTGCCAAATAGGGAATAGATTAGCTAAGGGTGGCTTACAGGGATCTTGTACAAGAAAGAAATAAGAATCCAAGTAAGTTCCCTACACCAAAAAACTTGGCTTCAATAAAACTTCCTAAAAGGTAAAGAATTGCTCAAAGTACTGCTTCGATCCCAAGTTCTGCACAAAAAGGGATCAAAGCAAGAAACTTGGCTTTGTATGCTCAAAGAAGGTAGATGACTGAAGTAAAGGAACTACAAGCCATCAATGACTTATATAGAAATGCCAAGATGGGTTTTGTATATGACATAAATATGATACCTTCTTCAACCTCCTTACCAACATTGGTTGATATTGCTGCTACTGAAGAACAAACTCAAATTCTAAGGTTCAAAAATGGAGCAAACTTAAAAACTACTCATATGTAATCTTGGAATTTGAGTCTGGCACCTAACAAAGGGTTGAACTTCAGGATGTACCCATGCTAGACGAACAGTTTGAAAAAACCTGGCATCATCAGTTCAGGTGGGGATTGTTGACCATTACAAAGAAATTATGACCAAACACTAAACAACTGATGGCTCAAATATCAGTTGTTTTCCATTATGAAGTTTTTGACAACTATTGCTCAAAACAGTTGATTAGGCAAACTGCTAACGAAAAAGAGTCACAATACTCACCTAATTTGTGTGCTTTCGTACTAGAAAATTCAGTGTGGATGATGAGCTAAGCTTTGGGTGGTGGGGGGGGGGGGGGGCAATAGATTGTAATCATTCTATTATAGCTAAAGCATTATTGTTCTTCCATATGAAACATTTGATTTAGCTCAAATGAATTTTGTTTCTTAACTTGTTCATTAAAAATACTCATTGAAGTTGTAATTCAAATATGATTTCAATCCAAGTGATAACTAATTCTAATGCTCAACAAGGCCAGTCCGCCCTTAGCTCATCAGTAGTTTTACTCATCTAAAAAATTGAAGAAGGGAGTCTCTTCTTTATTAACACTTTTCACCTAAAAATACTCACCTGATTTGTGTACTTTCGTACTAGATAATTCAGTATGAATGATGAGCTAAGATTGAGGGGGGGGGGGGGCAATAGATTGTAATCGTTCGACTATAGTTAAAGGTCAATTGTTCTTCCTTATGAAACCTTTTATTTAGCTCAAATGAATTTTTTTGCTTAACTTGTTCATTTCATATACTCATTGAAGTTGTAATTCAAATATGATTTCAATTAAAGTGATAACTAATATGTTCAAAGGATTATATCAATAGTTTACTGTTTCATTGAAATGAATTGTGTTCAACAAGAATATATTATTAATCAAACGATCCAAATAAACTGTGAGAATAGACTCAACACACCCATGGTGGAGTAAGGCATGGCCATGTTAAGAACATACTAGAAAAAAATTCCAGAAGCCAATACATGGCCATATTGGCATCAGCACAGCCCACATTAGAAGTACAAGAGAAAAAGATAAAATAGAAGATTCTGAAGCTCAACATGGTCACTGTGACACCTCAGTACACCCATGTTGATAGTACAAGAGAAAATACATAATTGGACTCTCCTAGGCTGTGCTCTCTCTCCTGGCGTACCATCTGACAACGAGCATTAAATACAATAAGACAAAGTGCTCAACACGGTCGTGCCCAACTCAACAAGGGCCGTGTTGAGTGCCCAAATTAGCTTATAAACTGAATGCTCATCCACCACATTCAATAGACTTGGAGAGGCTTTAAGCCACACTTAATACACACCACCCACTTTCTTTCACCACCATTAATAAGAGAATTATCTCATCCATCCATCCTTTGAAGATCAAGGAGATTAAGCTTTTAAAAAAAGTTACTATCATCAAAGATTAGCAATCCAAATTGGTTAATTTTTCTAATTTGATCATGTTTGTATCTATAACTTTTATGTGTAACATCATGCTTGTTATTGGCTAAAGTTTCTTGGTATCATCTTGGTTTATAATGAATCTTAATTGAAGTTTAATAATATTAGTTAAGCATATGATCAGTCTTCAATAAGTAAAGGTTATTTTACAATTATTATTTTATGGGGAATGTTAAAATACTCTTAAAATATACCCCAACTGCCTAGCTTGACGATAATCCAAGGAACTACCACTCTCGTGAGGCAATGGTTAATAAATTTTAAAAGAGACACCAAGAACCGAGCTTGATGATAAGCCGGGAAACTGCCATTCTTGTAAGAACTTGGTTGAGATAAAAAAATATATATCCTAATATGAACAAGGACCAAATGAAGAATTAGTAGTAATTGATCATCTTAAAATGGGAATTATTGGCAATGTTGTGAAAACGGATTGTTGATGTTCATCCACTAAAATTGGTTAATTACTTGTCAAGAGAGTGTGAAAACATAACCTATTTTAAACAACTGTTGGACTGTTATTACATGAGTTCTATAATTTTCCCAAGAGTTGTTAATACTTGGTAACTCAAGGTTGATCATTTACAAGTTAACTAATTTTAATTGGGATTTTTAAGTATAATACAAAGGTTATTTTTACTAAAATATCAAGGGCAATTCAATTAGTAATTAAAGGGATTGTCTCATCTTTAAAGTAAGTTATCTTATAAATACTTAATATAAACCACTTGCTTACATAAAATGATGTTTTAGTGGTATCATGAAGTTATGCATATCTTTTTCTTTAATTATAATGAAATAACATGACTTAAGAAGAAGGTGTATTCCCATATTTAGTTACCAAAGCAAGCTCATATCACATGTTTACTAATAAATTGTTAAACCAAGTTAAGAGGAGTTTTAACTAAGATGATACACTTTTATCATTGATCGTAAAATATAAAAATCCGAAAATATTTTCTTAATGCTTTTAAAAATTTCTATTAAAACTTACTTGTCAAACCAAAACAACTAAGATGCTTACTTCCGTTTAAAATAAATACAATGATTTAATAGTAAAAATCAAACGAGTGTGTCCGTTAATCAATACTTGGTGCTTACTTATACTACTCTACATATACGATAGGTACACTTACCTACTTGTGTGTGGCTTAGTTAAGATAAAATAATGTTTATAAAATTAAAACTAGACGTTGTGTGTAACAATCTTTTGAAAAACTTAACACTTTTTCTATACCACTCGCACACACCCCAACATTTCTCTCTTCCTTTCGACAAACAATTTCCGGAAATTATTCATCGTCTCTGGCAAATATTTTCTTTAAATCTTTATGTGTCTATTACTTTGTCTGTCTGCTTTCTTTGTTCTTGATGTCTTGTTCTCAGCAAGAGAAGGAGAAGGGAAAGAAAAAGGCCCTCACGATGGACGTAGTCGGTTGTCGGATGACTCAGGCTGATTTTGAGGAGATGGTGGACACTTATTAGATCAATTCGTCACTTGAGCCAGAGTTTCCGGCTTCCAGCAAAATGGATAATGGCACTCATACAGGCAATATAACATATAAAGAGCTTTTTACGATCAGGAACTTTTGTCTCCCGATGACTCGGCTCGTGTTGGCGGTGTTGGTCGCCTTTGGGTTGCACCTGACCCACATTCATTCACTCGGGATGATGCGACTCTGCCACTTTGAGTTTACGTGTCACTGTTTGGGGATAACCCCTTCAGTTGGCAAGTTAAAGGCCTTTTACTACCTCCAGAATTCCCATGATGGTTTTATTTATGCACCCGGTCGGGGTCCAAGGCGATTGCTGGGGAGGCTCCCAAGAGCCTTCATGACTGGAAGAGTATTTTCTTCTATGTCACTACACGGATGGTCCCCATGCCATGAGTTTCTTCTATAGGTAGGATTTGGCGAAGCGCAAGCCTGTTATATATTCCAATACGGATAGTACAAGACCTTGCAGGGCAGCTTGTCCCTGCTCTGCTATTATCCTGAGTAGGCGTTGGTGCTCTTTGGGATGAGCCGCATTTAGGAGGATCCCATGAAGGTGCCCATCATCAAGAATGGCGGGCAAGGTACTTTCTGATTCTTTATACTTATGGCTTGTCTCCCTTTATTCTATCTGACTTGATCGATTTTGCAGTGGTGGATGATCCACTATTGTTGTTGCAGCCTGCTCCTGAGGGAGTTTAGACGCTATTCCACTGGGCGCTGGGTCCAAAGGAATAACCCATTCTGGCATGGATGGCCAACAATTTTATTTTTCCTGCCTCGGCAAATCAAGCGCTACCGTCACCTCCAAGCTTCGCGAACCCTATAGAGATTTATTGTATGTGGATATTGTTGTTTGTAACAATCAGAAGCTAACTATTTGAACTGATTTATAGGTAAGAGCTCCAAATTGGTACGTCTCCGCAGTGTAAAGGAGCCGAATGGCGCCTGGAAGAAGGCTGCTTCCTCCAAGGGCACTAAGAAGAGGCCCTTGGAGGATGAGGATGACGAGGAGGTTGTCACCTCTGATTTTCCATTTGGCTTGTCGCATGCTTCCTCTGCCACAATTCCTTCCAAGACTGGAATTGTGGTGATATGAAGGTAACTCCACCCGCCAGCGCTGGAACTGTTGTGAACACTAACATGCCTTCAGCCTTTCATCTTGGAACTGTTAAGGATACAAACGTATCTTCAACCTCCACTGGTGGGGCCACCGTGGGGGCAAAGGCATTCACTTTACCATGCGAAGTGGAGGAGGGAGAATAAGAGGAAGAGGTACCACTATTTAGGAAACCCCGACTTGGTGAGTTCGTAAAGTTACTCGGTCTGGTTACTTCGCTAGGTATGTTTATATGTCTTCCACTTTCTCTTATTTTAAAAAAATTGCTAACACTATCCTGCACAGAGGCGTGCAAGCTGCTTCTTGCGAAGAAGAAGCAAATGCAAGAAGTTACGTAGCAGGATGCTCAGAAGGGTACTGTTGACGCGCTAGCCTCTTCACCAGAAAGATGAGTATAGGCGGCTCGTCGGAGGCACAACCTAAATTTACCCCGGTTTCGAGTTCACCTATGACGATGGAAGTGGTTAATCCGTCCGAGGCCGAGATCATGGTGACAGCGCAGTCCTTGACGGCAGAAGTGGTTATTCCGCCTATTATCGAAACCACAGTGGAAGCAACCTAACCTATAACGGTAGTTTAGCTAGGTCGTCTGAGGTTTGAGCAGAGCAACCGGTGGGGGTGAAGCGGAGAAAACCTTCTCTCCCGATTCTTTATTAAAGCCAGCACGTAAGTCCCAGTCTAAGGCCTTTATCTTTGACCAACTGCTTTCCTTTAAGATTGGGGCAGTTCTGACCGGAAAATTTTTTGATAATCATGGATCAGGGAGCAGCACAGGCGTTGGTGGTGGTGGCGTAGGGTCAAATGGCCCAAGTCTGAATGAGTCCATCGAGGCCAATTAACTATACTTGCCTCGATGAAGCATTACTCGTGGCGCTGATTTTGATGACCCGACTGTTTGTGCCAAATTTTTGGAGCACTACTTCCCGCCTGGGGAACACGTGGCATGCAAGTTCCAGCCCTGTGACTGCCTATCCTTTGATGCTGACTACAATGTTGTTCGGGGTCTCTCTAGCCTGGTGGAGCTAATTCACGAGAATCGAGTCCTTCGTGCTAAAAAATTTGGGTCTGACTCTGCTAGGAGGGAGTTGGAACTTGCCATGAAGGGTTTTGAGGAGGCCTCTGGAAGGCGGGCCGGGAGGCCTCTTGGAACTTGCCGAATTTAGATTTTCAGTTGCTAGCTTGTTAATTATAAATTGTTAGTGTTGGGTTTTAACAATATTATCAAAGTCATAAAACCTTACTTTTATGAAAAACGCAGAGGGAAATAGTTCTAAATCTTGTTAATATGATGAGTATAAGCCGATTTTATAAATGCAAAACCCAAACCCGGATCCAAATACAAAATACGTACTTACAAACACATGCATGTCACTAGAATTTCATGCATGTTAAGTCTACCTATCAAAATCAAGATGGGGTGAAAAGGATGATGAAATGAAAGGCTAGAACTTCAAAGGAGAAGCCCCTCAAGCTTGTATACCCTTCAAGCCTTGAAGAAAACACCTTGTAGCTAGGATTTGAACACTTCAGAACTTTTCTTCCTTGGGATTTCTTCTTAGCAAAATATCATAGAGAGAATCAAGGAGGAAGAAGTTTTGTTACTTATGAAAAATTATGAGAGAAAGAAAGAGTTGGGTGGTCTTTGAAAGCACCTCACAAGTGAACCATTCACCTTGCTTGCATACTGTTGGAAAAATAAGAAAGAGAGAGGAGGGGGGGGCACCCTCTCACCCATTTCAATTTTTTTAAAACAATTTTTATGATATAAAACTTCTTATGTTATGTAATTCCATTTTTATAAAATTGTAACATAACATATTTCAAGCAACATGCAAATTGATAAGTGTTACTGTGACACCCGGTAAATTCCCAATCCCTTAAACTAAGTAATCAACCTAATAATTAGGTGATTGTAAATATTATGCGCGCCATGTTAGTCAGCGCGTGCATTTGTTATGTGCGCCCTGCGCGAGCGCGCCATGTTAGTCAGCGCGTGCATTTGTTATGTGCAACCTGCGCGAGCACACCATGTTAAGAACCAGCGTGAGCATATGTTATATGCGCCATGCGCGAATGTTTTGGCTTTATGTTTTCATGTAACTTAACGTTATGTTGTCTATGGATTGACCATCCCGCATGATGCTAAGGCGGGTGCATCCTAGATCGTTTATGCGCGTGCGGAAGGGAACTAACCTCCCCGCATGGCGGGAACATTGAGAGCCAGTTTGTCTGAAGCTCCAAGATGGAATTGACTTCAACATAACTGATCACTATGTTGAAATACCAAGACCACCTGGAGAATCTACAAATGAAACTCAATGTCCCTAACTGCGAGAAGGTTACGCACCTACCCGCAGCAAAGAAATGTCCTTCACGCAGAAAGCTATGCGCACAAAGTGATGCGCACAGAACACTTAGTCTATTCTCCAGACATAAGGAGATTACTCCCGCCCAAAAGGAAACAGTAGCGTGTTTCAAAGATTTTTCCACTTTTTACTGTACACTGACAAAAGTACCTGAAAAAGCACACTGTAACATGAAAAGTCAACTGTCAGCCACCCTATTCTCACCAACCCCAGACCTGCATGTCCTGTCCAAATCAAATCAAGATCTTTTGTCCACTCCTCCACTTTTAAGTAAACAATAAACAATAATAATTTCCATACTTTATCATCATTACCCCTAGATATGAAAAGATTTCAATCCCCTAAAGCAAAGGATTGTGTTCCCTTGAGTTTGCCTTTAAATATGTAACCTAAGTTATCACTCAAAACACACTCCAAAGAACTGCAAACTTGCACTAATCATCTCCCGAGCATCCGTTATTTTCGATTCCGTCCCAGTTACTAGGTAAGCCGAGGTTATAAACTTGAGATCTACTTTCCAAACCTTATATTCTCCTATTTCTTGATCTTAATATATATACTTCTTGTTATTTAATCGTATTTTAGACCTTCGATTCCGGGGCCAACACCAAGAAAACCCGAATCTCGATTAATCCCTTAACAAGAACCACAGGTGAGTCTCACAGCCCCTATTTTCACTGTTTTCACTATTTTTAAACTGTTTTCGGGGCGAGGGACACGTACTTAAATAATGTTTTATCATGGTATACTTACAAGCTATGCAAGCGATTATGTGTTTAAGTTATGTTTCATGATGAGTAATGCAAACGGTTATCTAAGGTTTTCGATGTATGTGCGCTAGAACTCAAGTGATCACTTTACCATTGGAACTCTAAGGGTAGGGACTGCTGGTTTGATCCACCCACTCGTAGGGGTCGCACCTCTTTGCATGGACGAGTGCCTAGTATGGTCATGGGGCAGTACTATGGGTTTGAACCCGCTCGTAGGGGTCGCGCCTCTTTGCATGGACGAGCGCCTTGTTTTCCGGCACAACGTCCGCGCGTAACCCGCGGGACGGAATTATTATTTTAGCTCGTAGTGGCAGCGCCACTTTGCATGGACGAGCACATGTTCCTGAAACGTTCGCGCGTAACCCGCGGGACGGTATTACTTATTTTAGCTCGTAGTGGCAGCGCCACTTTGCATAGACGAGCACAGTTCCCAGAAATGTTCGCGCGTAACCCGCGGAACGATTTTATCAGAATATGTTGATATAACTGTCTTACCAAGCATGTGTTTTAATGATGCTATCAGAATTATGTTTCAGAATGATTTGTATCAAGATTATGATGCAATACGATTTATCAAGTTACTAAGACTTGTGAACTCACTCAGTTTATACTGATTCAAATGTTTTTACGTGTCTTTCAGGAGATAACTAGGTAGCGCATGGAGTCACACTTAGAGCACCTCACGCTGAACATCTAAACTAGCTTTTTGGAAGATTTTAGTTCTATCCCTTCGATGCGCGTGGTTGTTCCCGCCGCGCATGGGGATATGGCGTGGAAATCTTCAACAATTTTTATACTTGGATGTTTTTATGTAATTTTTAAACAATGTAATGTATTTGTATTAAACCTTTCATGCGCAATGAAAATCTTACTTTGAATGTTTGCAATGGCCCGTGCTTAAGTATCAATTCCCACTCGCGCGCGCCCGGCTGTTTCCGCCGCTCAGGGCCGGGTGTGACAGATTGGTATCAGAGCACTGGTTATAGCGAACTAGGAAAAGAAGTTTTAACCTAGACTATAACCGTTGGGGAATCGCATGAAATATTTTTCAAAGAAAATATTTTCAAAAGAAACTATACACACACTTAGGAACACGGGTCACACTGTCTAGTAAATAATGATAACATTATGTGCTCTGAGTACATGCGCTAAGTTTGATATATTTTCATTCTCTTTTAAAGCGAGAATGCCTCCAACTAAAGCCAAAGGAATTACCATGACACCCGAGGAACTCGCGGAAATAATCGCGCAAGCGATTGCGACACATGAGGCCAGCAAGGCCGAATCAAGTCAGGGTCGTCAGAATGAGACCCCAGAACCCGAATCAGGAGCCTTGGACAAAGGATGCTCCTATAAGACATTCATGGCCTGTAAGCCTTGGCCATTCAAGGGAACCGAAGGGGCCATTGGGCTCTACAACTGGATTGACAAGATGGAGACAGTTCTCTCCATTAGCGGATGTAGTGAGAACCAGAAGGTCCTTTACGCGACCTGCATGTTCCAAGAGGCAGCTTCGTCTTGGTGGAAGCTTCAAACGAAAACATTGGGGCGAGAAGTTGCTCTCCACAAGACCTGGGAGGAACTGAAGGAGATGATGATGAGAAAGTTCTGCTCTCGCGCAGAAATCCAGAATCTACAACAGGAATTCTGGAACCACACCATGGTAGGAACGGATATCGACGCCTACAACAACCGGTTCAACGAACTTTGCCAGTTGGTGCCAGACATGGCAAACACGGAGGAAAAGAAGATCGAGAGGTATATTTTTGGGTTACCTCCTGTTGTTAGGGTTCCGCTCAACGCCGCAGCGCCTCCAACCTTTGATGAGGTGGTAGCGCGGGCCATCACCCTTACAAGGGATACGATCCGTGCAGGTATGTTGACTACGCGCGGAATCGAGCAGCGAACCTCTGATCCCAAGAGGAAATGGAACTCTCACCACCGAGGGTCCGACTCCAAGCAGCCACCGTTCAAGAAGCAGGAAAGCGCAAGGGTTTACGCGATTCAGGCCGCGGAGCCACCACGAAAAGGATACAGCGGGCCTCGCCCATGGTGCAACAAATGCAAGTATCACCACGAGGGTGAATGCGCAAGAATCGAATGTGCCAAATGTGGCAGACCAGGGCACAAGACGATGAATTGCCGTATCAGAGAAGCTGGAGCAAGCGACAACTGCTACGCATGCGGGAAGCCAGGGCATTTTAGTCGGGATTGCCCGCAAAAGGGGAACCAAGCTCGCGGGAGAGCTTTTGTGATCGGCGCAGGCGAAGCTAAAGAAGAGCCGAATGTGGTAACCGGTACGTTTTTGCTTAACGGACATTTTGCATCTGTCTTATTTGATACTGGCGCTGACCTAAGTTTTATATCCGCCGAGTTTAAAGACTCCCTAGGCCTAGCAACCAGTAGACTAGACACGCCTTATACTATAGAACTAGCCAATGGTAGGCAGTTATGCGCGAACGAAAGAACTGAACAATGTGTTATAGTCATGGGAGGTCACGGGTTCAATATTAACTTGTTGCCAATAGACTTGGGAAGTTTTGACATTGTGGTAGGTATGGATTGGTTAGTCGAGAACCGCGCGGAAGTTATTTGCCATGAGAAGCAGGTTCGGATCCCACTGTTGAACGGAGAAACCTTGGTAATTCAAGGGGAAAGAAGGGGAGTTGCGACGAAACTGATTTCGTGCCTAAAGGCGCGAAAGTGCCTAAGGAAAGGGTGCTACGCCTTCCTGGCGCATGTCGTAGAGAAGAAAGGAGATGAGCGAAGAATTGAAGACTTACCAGTAGTGCGCGAATTTCCAGAAGTTTTTCCTGAAGATTTGCCCGGATTACCGCCGCCGCGACAAGTCGAGTTCCGTATTGATCTAGTCCCAGGAGCTGCGCCAGTAGCTCGAGCGCCTTATCGACTAGCTCCATCTGAGATGCAAGAGCTATCCAATCAGTTACAGGAACTATTGGATAAGGGTTTCATACGCCCAAGCTTTTCACCTTGGGGAGCTCTAGTACTGTTTGTTAAGAAGAAGGATGGTTCGTTCAGAATGTGTATTGACTACAGGGAGCTGAACAAGCTGACAGTCAAGAATCGGTACCCCTTACCGAGGATTGACGACTTATTTGACCAGTTGCAGGGATCCAGTTATTATTCGAAGATAGATCTACGGTCAGGATACCACCAACTTAGGGTCCATGAGGAAGATGTGCCGAAAACAGCCTTCCGAACTAGATACGGCCATTATGAGTTCTTAGTGATGCCTTTCGGGCTAACTAATGCGCCGGCTGTGTTCATGGATCTGATGAACCGCGAGTGCAAACCATACTTGGACAAGTTTGTGATTGTGTTTATAGATGATATTCTGATTTACTCACGGACCAAGGCCGAGCATGAGCAACACCTGAGATTGATTTTGGAATTGTTGAGGAAAGAAAAGTTGTATGCGAAGTTTTCCAAGTGCGAGTTTTGGCTTAGAGAAGTTCACTTTCTCGGTCACGTTGTAAACGAGAAAGGAATTCACGTTGATCCTTCCAAAGTCAAGGCCATCAAAAACTGGGAAGCGCCAAAAACCCCAACTGAGGTGAGGCAATTCCTAGGACTAGCTGGCTACTATCGACGCTTCATTGAGAACTTCTCCAAAATAGCTCTACCTCTGACCGCGCTAACTCAGAAAGACAAGAAGTTTGTTTGGGGCGAAAATCAGGAAACAGCATTTCAAATGTTGAAACAGAAGTTATGTAGTGCGCCAATTTTGTCTTTGCCCGAGGGGATGGATGACATTGTTGTTTACTGCGACGCTTCACATCAGGGACTTGGATGTGTCCTTATGCAACGAGACAAAGTCATAGCGTATGCCTCACGCCAACTCAAGACCAATGAAAAGAACTACACAACGCATGATTTAGAACTTGGAGCGGTTGTCTTCGCGCTAAAGATTTGGCGCCATTACCTCTATGGTTCAAAGTGTATAATCTTTACGGATCACAAGAGCCTTCAACATATATTTGATCAAAAGGATTTAAACATGAGGCAACGAAGATGGGTGGAGTTGTTGAACGATTATGATTGTGAAATTAAGTACCACCCTGGAAAGGCGAATGTGGTAGCAGACGCGCTAAGTAGGAAGGAGCGAATAAAAACGCTACGAGTCAAGGCTCTAAGGTTGACCATTCACGCAGATCTCTCTACCCGCATCCGAGACGCTCAGCAAGAAGCCTTGAAACCAGAGTTTGTTAAAAACGAATGCCTTGGGGGTATGGTTAAGAATTTGGAACTTAAAGAGAACGGCAATCTATATTTCGCTAACCGCATATGGGTCCCTCTCAAGGGAGGATTGCGCGAGCAGGTATTGAACGAAGCTCACAAGACGCGGTATTCCGTACATCCTGGCGCAGACAAGATGTACCAAGATGTTAAAACGCTGTATTGGTGGCCCAATCTTAAAGGCGCCATCGCGACGTATGTCAGTAAGTGCCTGACGTGTTCGAAGGTAAAGGCTGAATACCAGAAACCATCAGGGTTGCTTCAACAGCCAGAAATTCCCATGTGGAAGTGGGAACAAATCTCTATGGACTTCATCACCAAACTGCCAAGGACACCTGGGGGTTATGACACGATCTGGGTTATTGTAGATCGGCTAACTAAGTCAGCGCACTTCCTGCCGATCAAGGAAACCGATAAGATGGAAAAGTTAGCCCGATTGTATATTCGAGAAGTAGTTTCAAAACATGGAGTCCCAGTGTCCATCATTTCTGATAGAGATAGTCGATTCACATCAAGGTTTTGGAGATCGTTACAAGGGGCTTTAGGTACTCGTCTTGACATGAGTACGGCATATCATCCTCAAACGGATGGGCAAAGCGAGCGAACAATCCAGACACTGGAAGATATGCTACGCGCGTGCGCAATCGATTTCGAAGGTAGCTGGGATACTCATCTCCCATTGGTTGAATTTTCTTACAACAGTTATCACACAAGCATTAAGGCTGCGCCGTTCGAAGCTTTGTATGGGCGCAAGTGTAGATCCCCACTGTGCTGGGCTGAAGTAGGTGACAAGCAAATGACTGGTCCAGAGTTGATCCAAGAAACAACAGACAAGATTTTTCAGATAAGGGATCGCCTTAAGACAGCGCGCGACAGACAGAAGAGCTACGCAGATGTGCGAAGGAAACCATTGGAATTTCAAGTAGGGGATAAAGTACTTTTGAAAGTCTCTCCATGGAAAGGAGTCCCCCGTTTCGGCAAGCGAGGAAAGTTGAATCCGCGCTTCATTGGACCATTCGAGATCCTGGAAAGGATCGGTCCGGTTGCTTATAAACTCTGTTTACCCGCCGAACTCAGTGGAGTTCATGATACGTTTCATGTGTCCAACCTCAAAAAGTGCTTATCTGACGAAACGTTGATTTTGCCGATGGAAGAGATTCACATCGACAAACAGCTGCACTTCATAGAAGAACCTATAGCAGTAACCGATTGGAAAGAACAAAAGTTACGCAGGAGCAAAATCAAGTTAGTAAAGGTTCAATGGAACTCGAGGCGTGGGCCTGAATTCACTTGGGAAAGAGAAGACCAAATGCGCAAGAAATACCCACACCTCTTTCAGAGCATGGCTTCTGCCAGCAACGTCTCCTAAATTTCGGGACGAAATTCGTTTAACGAGGGGAGAATGTGACACCCGGTAAATTCCCAATCCCTTAAACTAAGTAATCAACCTAATAATTAGGTGATTGTAAATATTATGCGCGCCATGTTAGTCAGCGCGTGCATTTGTTATGTGCGCCCTGCGCGAGCGCGCCATGTTAGTCAGCGCGTGCATTTGTTATGTGCAACCTGCGCGAGCACACCATGTTAAGAACCAGCGTGAGCATATGTTATATGCGCCATGCGCGAATGTTTTGGCTTTATGTTTTCATGTAACTTAACGTTATGTTGTCTATGGATTGACCATCCCGCATGATGCTAAGGCGGGTGCATCCTAGATCGTTTATGCGCGTGCGGAAGGGAACTAACCTCCCCGCATGGCGGGAACATTGAGAGCCAGTTTGTCTGAAGCTCCAAGATGGAATTGACTTCAACATAACTGATCACTATGTTGAAATACCAAGACCACCTGGAGAATCTACAAATGAAACTCAATGTCCCTAACTGCGAGAAGGTTACGCACCTACCCGCAGCAAAGAAATGTCCTTCACGCAGAAAGCTATGCGCACAAAGTGATGCGCACAGAACACTTAGTCTATTCTCCAGACATAAGGAGATTACTCCCGCCCAAAAGGAAACAGTAGCGTGTTTCAGAGATTTTTCCACTTTTTACTGTACACTGACAAAAGTACCTGAAAAAGCACACTGTAACATGAAAAGTCAACTGTCAGCCACCCTATTCTCACCAACCCCAGACCTGCATGTCCTGTCCAAATCAAATCAAGATCTTTTGTCCACTCCTCCACTTTTAAGTAAACAATAAACAATAATAATTTCCATACTTTATCATCATTACCCCTAGATATGAAAAGATTTCAATCCCCTAAAGCAAAGGATTGTGTTCCCTTGAGTTTGCCTTTAAATATGTAACCTAAGTTATCACTCAAAACACACTCCAAAGAACTGCAAACTTGCACTAATCATCTCCCGAGCATCCGTTATTTTCGATTCCGTCCCAGTTACTAGGTAAGCCGAGGTTATAAACTTGAGATCTACTTTCCAAACCTTATATTCTCCTATTTCTTGATCTTAATATATATACTTCTTGTTATTTAATCGTATTCTAGACCTTCGATTCCGGGGCCAACACCAAGAAAACCCGAATCTCGATTAATCCCTTAACAAGAACCACAGGTGAGTCTCACAGCCCCTATTTTCACTGTTTTCACTATTTTTAAACTGTTTTCGGGGCGAGGGACACGTACTTAAATAATGTTTTATCATGGTATACTTACAAGCTATGCAAGCGATTATGTGTTTAAGTTATGTTTCATGATGAGTAATGCAAACGGTTATCTAAGGTTTTCGATGTATGTGCGCTATAACTCAAGTGATCACTTTACCATTGGAACTCTAAGGGTAGGGACTGCTGGTTTGATCCACCCACTCGTAGGGGTCGCACCTCTTTGCATGGACGAGTGCCTAGTATGGTCATGGGGCAGTACTATGGGTTTGAACCCGCTCGTAGGGGTCGCGCCTCTTTGCATGGACGAGCGCCTTGTTTTCCGGCACAACGTCCGCGCGTAACCCGCGGGACGGAATTATTATTTTAGCTCGTAGTGGCAGCGCCACTTTGCATGGACGAGCACATGTTCCTGAAACGTTCGCGCGTAACCCGCGGGACGGTATTACTTATTTTAGCTCGTAGTGGCAGCGCCACTTTGCATAGACGAGCACAGTTCCCAGAAATGTTCGCGCGTAACCCGCGGAACGATTTTATCAGAATATGTTGATATAACTGTCTTACCAAGCATGTGTTTTAATGATGCTATCAGAATTATGTTTCAGAATGATTTGTATCAAGATTATGATGCAATACGATTTATCAAGTTACTAAGACTTGTGAACTCACTCAGTTTATACTGATTCAAATGTTTTTACGTGTCTTTCAGGAGATAACTAGGTAGCGCATGGAGTCACACTTAGAGCACCTCACGCTGAACATCTAAACTAGCTTTTTGGAAGATTTTAGTTCTATCCCTTCGATGCGCGTGGTTGTTCCCGCCGCGCATGGGGATATGGCGTGGAAATCTTCAACAATTTTTATACTTGGATGTTTTTATGTAATTTTTAAACAATGTAATGTATTTGTATTAAACCTTTCATGCGCAATGAAAATCTTACTTTGAATGTTTGCAATGGCCCGTGCTTAAGTATCAATTCCCACTCGCGCGCGCCCGGCTGTTTCCGCCGCTCAGGGCCGGGTGTGACAGTTACACATTGTTATTTATCCATCTTAAATAACATTATGTAATGTCCTCTCTCAAAATATAAATCATCCATATGAATTATTTCTTCCACAAGTACAATGTGTTTAGAAACCTTGTTCCAAATAACACAAGTGTTAATATTTATTTACTATGATTACATCATAATAAACAAATATAATTGTTGTTTTTCTAGCTTGTTATTGGGTATGACCCGAATTATATCATGACCTACTAGCCACATCAATTATAATATGTGTCTTGGGCAGACCAAGTCCAACAGTTAGGTTGTTAATTTCACATTTGTTTCAAATATCTGTTGATTGGTAAAAGGTAACTACAGATTTTTTTTTTCTTTTTTCATATTTTCATATATCTGTTTCACTATCTGTACGGATATCCAAATTTTGGATACGGATTGAAATCGACTATCCGAAATGTTTGGATATCCGAATATAAACACCCCTAATATGACATAAAAAGAAAGAAAATACATAGTAAATTACTCTTATACCTTTATTTAACTTGATCCACAAGTTACTTATGAAAGTCAATCTAATTAGAACCATTGATTAAAATGAACAATGGCTAGAATGGGTCTTAAATTCTTTTAACTTAACAAGTTCTCGTACGAAATTATACCTTAATATATATATATATATGATGCAATTACGGAAGCATTCAATGGCTCATGACACTTTAATTAATCAAAGACTGATAAACTAAACCATAGGTTCTAAGAATGTAACATTCGTTACTTTTCAAACCCGCAAACCCAACCCATTTCAAATGTTCGGTTTTGTTTATAAATACATATGTGTAAATATATATTCCTTAAAGGTTTATAAATGTAACATTCGTTTCGTGTATTTATGTGACTTCCATTAAATGTTATTTAAATTTGTATTTGTATTTGTCAAACCGACCCGTATTGTCGTTTCAATGTATTCTTATTTGTCGTTTAGCATTTATATATTATTACAGTTATCGTTCGTGAGTTTTCTATTCGTTTTGTTCAGTTAACGAAACTCCGAGACTTAAAGTCATTGTTTAAACAATTTGCAAAATATTCAGGTATAATTTGAAAATAATATATATATATGTCTGTATGTATGTCTGTATGTATGTATGTATGTATGTATGTATGTATGTATGTATGTATGTATGTATGTATGTATGTATATATAACTCAAACGAGTTCTCATTTGAAATCATCCACATATATATATATATATACATATATATAACACCAGAGTTCAAGGTTCATTATGTAAATATACTTTAAGATCTAATTTAAAACAAATTGAAACTTCAAGGGCTAATATGTAAATTATTTAAAATATAATATTATTTTTTTCCCAACCCAACAATCCCCATCCCCTCACTTATTTCCTGTCGTTTTTCCGGCTACCGGAAAACAGTTCCTGCCACCTCAAAAATCTATTTAAACACACGATCTAACCCAATTAAAACCCGTAACGACGTTAGAACGCAACGGCAAACGTTAAATCAACAATAATAACGTGTAATAACAACCTTCAATGTGCGATTTGGCTGGGTAACGGCCGCTAACCGCCGGATTTTTATTAAAAACACAATAACGACAATTAAACACCATAAGCTCCAATTGAGACTATAAACAGTGTAAATACGTTATAGAGCCTAAGATCTAGTCGCAATACCGATACGTAACTCGTGTTCAATACGTTAAAGGAACAATACATTAATGGAGGATGAATACATTATGGTGTAGGGAGAATCTGGCAGCATAACGTTACATGAAGGATAAATAAGCAAGGATCTCTATGCAAACCTACTATAGAAGGCCTATTTATAGTCATGCCTCATTCGTTAGAACTGTAGTAATGAATGAGGTCTTTGCATAGCCCATTCGCTATACATGCTTAGCGAATGGATATATATTAACAACTGAGCCTCCATTCGTTACATTGTAGTAACAAATGGGCACCTAACTTAACGGATGAGCCTAGTCTTTAACGAATGAGTCCTCATTCGCTAAAAATTCTTAGCGAATGAGCCATTATACATTAATATAAAGACTAAACTACTGCTAGCCTATTCGAGCAGCTGCGGACACCAAATCTGTGCACTTACAGACTCCCCTTTTTCCGTAGTTGTCCAATGCTCTCCAATATTTAGCATCCAATACTTTAGCCTCCAATACGTTAACGTCGAATAATTTAGCGACCATTATGTTAACGTCAAAACGTTAAAGACGAATAAATTAAAGTTGAATACTTTAACTGCATAGCATCAACTATAATACCAACCTCCCTCTTGGTTGATGATTCTCGGGCTTGTGCGAACAGACAAAATATAACTCTTTGTAAGCAATCCAATAACTTGTAGCTGCTCGTATCAGATCACCCCCTCAAATCAGCATGTCCAGGTGATCATCCCAATCTTCCAACTAGCATATGATATGGTTCAATCAAGCGAGTCAATCAGCAGCAAGTCATCGCAATCTGTCGCACTAGTAAAGTAAAAATGTCTTTACGTTTAACCTCGTCACACATCTTCATGAACAACCCGATCATTCCACATCTTACACATCGGTCGTCATTCTCTCGATAGCGTCTATCCTAAATCATCACTCTTTGATGCTCTTCGGTAACCAATACACTTGGATGCACTACTGTTTTTGTGCATATGATTCAGAGTTCCAACCTTCGTTAATCAAACCCGAACGATCATTTTCTTCAATCAGATGTCAAGACTCGTATATTTCTCAATCAGATCAACCCATTCAATAATTATCCCTTTCATAGAAGCAATCCGCTGAATACTCGTAGCCAACAATGTCAGGATCAAAGTCCCTCAAAAAGAAGTAATCGGACAAACACTCTTATCCCACATAGTCAGGTTTCAATCTTGAACAAATCAATTCGCGATCAAAGAACAATTGCACTCTTGGACTCAGTCAAACGGTAGCTTCGCAATCACATGTTACCACCCGAATTGCAGTAATTTTTCAAGAAACACTTGGAAAGGTAGAAAAATAATGATCGAATAAGCTCTTTGAAAGTTTTATCTCCCCCTTTTCTTGACAAATTCGGTAAGGTCTTGAACAATTCTTCAAAAATCTTCAATAAAATTCTCGTTAACTTAATCGGTTATTCCCCCTCGGCCCTTTGATATGCATGAAAAGTCGGCTAGAAAATATATCATCAAAATTTAGAGGAAGAGTTTCCCGCACATCCCGAATATCCCCGAAAAATTTCGTTTAACAAAATTTTCCCAAAATTCTCTTTTTTTTTTAGCCTTCATACGTTAACCCCTGTTTTCATTCGCTAGAACAGTATACAACGAATGGCATCGTGTCAACATTCGTTATCCATGAGCGAATGAGTCACATTCGTTATAAATAACTAAACCTTCCACATTCGTTAAATCTTGAACGAATAGGAACACATTCGTTATAGAACCGACGGATGTCAGAAAAAAAATAACGAATGAGTATATATAACGAATAAGTCCATCTCAGTAACATATACGCACTTAACGAATGAAGTTCACATTCGTTAAACCCTTTAACGAGTGAGCTTATTCATTAAAACTCCGTTAACGAATGAGTTTAAGTTTAACGAATAAGCCGTTAGCACGGTTACTGTAGCCGGAAAATCATATTTCGCTGGAAAAAACACTTACAGTCGCCAGAAAAACGGTTATCATCATCGGAATTTGGAAAATCAAGTTCTAAAAATGGCGGATTTCATCAAACCTTCATAATTAAGCACCAAAATGTATCAATAAGATCGGATTTCGATTAGAAACATGAATATATCTTCAGTTCCATCGTTCAAGCACTGAATCCTATATAATTCAGATCAACCAATAACTTAACCATCCATGGCAGATTTTTCAATTCACCATAATTAAACACCATATTTCACACGACGATTAGGATTTACACCAGAAACAAGAATCTATCATCTGATTCATCAATTATCCACCAATTCATTCAAAATCAGAACAATTCAATACGTTAACATGGAGATGTTTTCCGATTAAACTACCAATTAACCATCACAATACCTTACGTAGCTTCGGAATCACATCATGAACATGAAACTGTCATTAATTTCAACATTCATTTCCGAATCAATCCAAAATCCAATCAAACAAATTATGAACACGATGAACAGGACCACTGTATGACGAGCAACCGCCGACTCTGATACAAGTTGTAATACGTTATATAGCCTAAGATTTAGTTGCAATACCAACACGTAACTCGTGTTCAATGCCTTAAAGGAACAATACATTAATGGAGGATGATTACATTGCGGTCTAGGGAGAATCCGGTAGCATTACATTACATGGAGGACAAATAAGCACGGATCTCTATGCAAACCTACTATGGAAGGCCTATTTATAGGCATGCTTCATTCGTTGGAATTATAGTAACGAATGAGGCCTATCATTCGTTAACTGGACTAACGAATAAGGTCTTTCCATAGTCCATTCGCTAAACAGGCTTAGCGAATGGATATACATTAACAAATGAGCCTCCATTCATTACATTGTAGTAACGAATGGGCTCCTAACTTAACGGATGAGCCTAGTCTTTAATGAATGAGGCCTCATTTGCTAAGCATCCTTAACGAATGAGCCTTTATACGTTAATAGGACGTAAATCATCATCAAAAAGACTAAATCATCATTACGAAAGAGTAAACTTCCCATAGCCTATTCGAACAGCTGCGGACACCAAATCTGTGCATTAACAAATAGGACGTAAATCATCATCAAAAGTCGTACCAATCATCAAATCAAACAAAAATATTCTCTAAAATCCCTCTTTGATTCATTCAAGTTCGTCTCTGGCCAACCTCCGTTCACCATCTTTCCGGCACAAAATCAAGTAAGTAATATATGGTTTTTAATTATTTTTTGCCATCTAACAAAACCCGTAAATCAATTTTCCCAAACAGAGAACCAATTAACGGATTTGAAATCTAGGGATTATAATGAAGAAGATGAACAAGAATATGTGTTTATATATATTTATTCTAGTTATGTTATCAATAATCAAGCTAGTCTAGTTGGTTAACTCTATTGGGTATAAGTGGAAGGACCCGGGTTCGAACCCGGGTCAGTCCGTTTCCAATAATTTTTTTGAGTGTTTTTATTTTATGTTATTAATCAAAATAAATTACTATAAATTATTATATACTATTTTAAATCAATTAAAAGTTATTTTAAGTTAAATAAATTAAGTTTAAACTAAATCTTCTCATCTTCCGATAAAAATTAAGTTTTTCTTTTCGATTGAAGACAAACCATCAATATTTAACATTTTATTTTCCTTTTCGTGAACCTCATTCTTTTTCGTTATTCAATCGTTTTCGAGATAAAACCCCGTCAAATTCGTACTTAGTAAATATAATTAAATATTAATAATAAATGAATAGTTGAATTAATATAAATGTTAATGTTATTTAATAATTAAATTTGGTTAACCTTATGATACGTTAAATTGTTGATTTTCAAGATAAACTTACCGTCAAAATCCATAATTCGTAAATATTATAATACTGTTAAATTATTAATCAATATTAGTTAAAATAATAATTAAAACGTTAAAATTCCATTAAATATTAAAAGTAATATTATTTTATAAAATGCCTTAAAATAACATTAAAATAATGCATAGTCCTAAAATTCAATTATTTAACTTTTTTTAGATTTTCTTTCTTGTTTTATTTATAGTTCGTGAGGTTCAACCGATTTGACTTTTTTGACGCGTTTTGAAATGTAACATCCTAAAATTTTTAATGTTGAATAAAGAAAGTTACGTTTAGTGATTTCGCGTTATTAATTAATTAATATCGAGTAAGGAGCGGATCATGGACTTAGATTAATTGAGATGGGTTAAATGAGAATGGGCCTTAGGTCCATGGGCTTTAAGGGATATAAATATCCCCTAAACCCTAAACCACCATTCATTTCCATCTTATTCTCTAACACACTCCAAAACACACACACACCACACACCGCCATACGGCCGGCGGCCGAGGGAGAGGAACGAACAAGATCCAAGAGAGAGTGAACGATTAGTTGTGATTAAACAAGTTAAACGAGATCCAAACGAGCACAAAGAGGTATGTTCTTGACCTTTAAAGTTTAAAGATCCAAGCTTTATAGTATATACGGGGTATATATACGACCGAAAACGGTTAGGGAACGTAGTGGGTGATGTCGAACCATAACAAGGGTGTTAAAATCGCCAAAATGCTTGATGAAAACCAAACCCGTGGCTGAACTGGACAACTTCGCCTTCAAAACGATAACTTCGCCTTCAAAGCTTAACTTCGCCTTCAAGGCTTAACTTCGCTTACGGCCAAGTTCGCCTAACTGGTAACTTCGCCTGAGGCTAAGTTCGCCTAAGGTTTAACTTCGCCTCAAGCTAAGTTCGGGGCTGTGTGCATACTCGATATGTTTGTTAATACACTTATTCTAAGTGATAAGTGTATGCCTTATATGAATGATGTGAAATGTATGAATGATTGCTTGTCAGTACGTGAACGATCTTCGGATATAGCACGTACTGTCAGGTTGTAGTGTTACGTATAAGGTGAGTATAATGTATTTGCTCATATGTATGAATGCGATAAAGTTAATAAACAAAGGAAAGGCACGGTTGTATGGTAACGAAGAGGGACCAGACCCTTATAATATCTGTGATGTTAGGGACCAGACCCTTATAATATCTGTGATGTTAGGGACCAGACCCTTATAATATCTGTGAGGTTATAGGGCGAAAGGCTCTTTAAAACGTATGATTATGTATGTAAAGAAAGTATGAAGGTAAGAATGAAAGTATATGCAATTATGTGTGCATGAAAGAAAGTTAAGAGGTTAAGTATGAAATGTAAGAAGGTATTGTATGATTATGTGATTAACTAGAACTCACTCAGCGTAGCTGACTTTTAGTATGCACGCAGGTGAGTAGGATGAGGCAGCTCGCTTGAGGAGACACGTGGCACCGAATAAGAGGCTGGCATCGGAAGACTCAAGACGTTTAAGTTTAATGTTTCGTTTATTTTGAAAGACAAAATGATGTTTTAAGACAAGACGTGTTTTGTTATGAAATGTTTTATGAAAGCTTTTATATTCCGCGAATGTTTTAATTAACTCTAATATCTAGAACTGCGTTTATGAGTAAATCCAACACGAAAGTAGGGCTACCGGTAACGGGGCCTTACATGGAATTTCTTTTGATTTTCGCTTCAATATCTAAGGTGAGTTTCTAACGCCCCCTTTTTAAACGTTTTTAATTTTTGGGGGTAGCATGTATATCCTATTCAAATGTTTACTTAGTTATTCTTTATTTAAACTGCAATTCATATTATGGACTTGTGTGCTTATTTTCTTATTTTCATTGTGCGATTATCCGAGTACTGTGACATTCGTGACAAAACCAACTGTATATTAGTATTTACATATCGAGTAAATGATTAGCCATTTACACGTAACGACAAAATGAATAACCAAATTATACTGGTTATGACCCGGATATGTTGGGGGTGATTTATAATTGATACACATATATTAGAATCTAACATATTAAAATTACGGCCATAGTATGTGGAAAACCAATAAAACAAAAATATTCTCGTTTAACAATACGCTATGACTTTAAACGTGAAAGCAAGTTCCAAAACAAGCATTGTGTCATCCACCAAGTCGAAAAAGACTTACAAAACACTTATTTGAGATTTTTACAACTAAATGGTATGTTTTTATTAATTTTCAAAAATTTGGCCGAAAATAGTCGTTTACGCGCTGTTTGGCACACCCGATCTATTTTTCTTGCCAAAAACCAAACCCAAAATAAATTTAGACATGGATTTCAAGGATGGAACGCAAAAAGAGGCAAAATAGCCACACGAGTAGCCCAAGGGACCTCCCAATAATTGTGGCCGCCATATAAGGATTTTTTTCATCTTGATATAACTTAATTCCCAAGATTATTACACAAGATATTTTCACACCAAAACACTCCCTTGCAGCTGCTTCCTTTGTTCTTCAAAATTCCCAGCCAAAACCTAAGGTAAAATATCAATTTTTGATAATTTGGAACTTCTTTTAACATGATTTTTACATAAACATTATAGTTTGATTACGAAAAATCATTTCTAACCATGAAAAACCCCTAAATATGATCCAAGAACATATTTAGATCATAAACATGGTTAGAAATCAGAATCAATAACTTTTGTATCCATAAACACGGATTAGAGTTTTAAACCGTGTTTTTAAGGTTCAAAATCTCGGTTTAAAACCCTAACCGAATCCCTTTGTTTAAGCTGGATGATACATGTTACATGCTTTGTATTGTGATTCATGACTTGTAGATACACTAACTAGGAGACCAAGAACCCAGAAAAGCGAGAAAAGGTCCTAAACTCGTCTAGGGAATGTTTAGGATTAGATTGTGACATTCTTGTTGTTAGGATATGAAATATAACATGGACTTCATGGATCTTCTGAATGAGTCCCTTTTCAAATTTGGGAATTTTTTAATAAACCGTGAATATTTGGGGAATTTATTACCGTATTTTAGGGTTTAATTGGTAAAAATACGTAAAGTTCTTTGAAAATTATGAACTTTTGTGGAGAACTCGGGTAATATATCACAAGATCACATATAAATTTTGTGGTCAATTGGAGAACCCTAGCTATGATTTCTTGATTCATGTTTATTCGAGTTTTAACAGTTGTTTAAGGCTTAAAAAGGTAATTTAGCAAAGTTTTTAAGTTCTGGAAATTTTACAGTGTATTTAGAAAGTTATTTGAGTCACTTAGAAAATTTATAGGATTTTTCATAAATCTTTTGGTATAAACGGACGATTTACCTATTAAAAAAATCATATAAAATGAATTTTAATAAATTGATGAATCAGTAAATAATTTCAGAAATATTTGTATAAAAATATACATATCTTAATTAGTGAGTGTATAAATTTTCATAATTTAACAATAAACAGATAATTAATTGTTCTAAATTGAAAGTTAAACAAATACAATTCTGATAAAAACCGACATGTTTGTGATTAACGAACCCACTGGAATATCAAAACATCAAGAGTGGTCAAAAATCATATTTTCAGGTTAATTAAGTAAAATCTAACATTTTGTGACAAATTCAGACAATCCGGATGAATTGTGCGCGTTTTCTCCAAACCAAACTATATAAAACAATAATGAGCCTTGTAGCGAATCCAAACATCTAAACCCTGATTTTTTTTATAAATTGAATCATTTTATCAAACGACCAACTTGGCCTAGCACGAGAAACGGTGAAACTGAGCCAAGTTCAATTTTAAGCGTTAGACATTGAACAACGTCACAATCTATGACTAATGACATGTTCTTGGTGTGACAGCTATACCCAAACTAGATATACAGCCCGGTTTAGTATGTAGACTCTAATAATATTAAAATATTAATTATATAAAACTAATTATAAAAACTTAGTGGTAAATAGCTGAATGGACTCTGAACCGATAATGTGCTGGGTACACCACTATACAGTGAGTTTCATGACTCCTCTTTTTAAGCTGTTTCACGAAATTTTGGGGTGAAAAACATGTTTATACTATTATTTATCTTTTTGGAAACGCACTATCATAGGAATTACCAAATTTCTAACACACGAAAGATCCCTAAAGTAATTGACTGTGAGCCGGTGGAATGTGGATAGTACTATTGATCATACACATGATTCTATACATGACAAACCCAATTGAGTATGGTGCGAATGCCAAGATTCTAGAACAATTGAACAAACTAAATTGAGTATGGCACGAATGCCAAGGTTCTACTGCAATTGAACAAACTAAGTAGAGTATGGCTGCACGTATGCCATGGTTCTACTGCAGCCGAACAAACTTAGTTTAGTATGGCACGTATGCCAAGGTTCTGCTGCAACTGAAGAAATTAAATGGAGTATGGCATAAACGCCAAGAATCTAGTGAAATTATACATGACTATATGTTGATACATACACACTATGTAGTCTAATATATAGTTACTTGGGATACGTTGTGGGCGTAACGGGGGCCACAGTGATAGACATTGGAAATGAAGGCACGTAACACAAACAAAAAGCCAAGATTCACCATAGCTTGATAGAATTACATCATAAACATATAAACTTACATATGTACATATAAACATACATATGTATATACAAACATACAAACGTACATACATACATACACGCGTACACACAAATTATGATTGTTGTGGTACGCATAACTGATTTCATTGAAACTTATGAAAATCACCAACTATTCGTAGTTGACCCGTTTTAACATGCTTTTCAGGTGTACCAAAATTGGAATAGAATGGTTATGTGCTACGTGTTTGGATTGTGATCGATGCTATGTAAATTGATGCAAGTGTACTAGTAAGAAGTAAAGCAGTTAACGGACTGGTTTTTGATTTGTATCACCTAGTTTGTAAATGAAGTTAGAACGATATAATATATTATAGATTAGTTAATAATGTTTCATTATAAACAATGTGTTGATACCAGAAATGTCTGTTACATTAATATTTTACGCTATCGTAAATTGCTAAACGGGGTGTGACAAAAGTTGGTATCAAACCCATTGTTTGTAAAGGATTAGGCTATCCCTTAGAATGCCTAAAGTGTAACCATAGGCTCGATTATCTATGGGAAACTAAATAAATAAATATTGGTTAATAATATATACTGATGGATACCGTGATGAACTCGAAGGGCAAGTGAGTTATTATGTCCGGAACGTAATAACAAACTTGCTTGTACGAGGGAATTTGGGAAGAAGTTGCGAAACACACTGATACGTAAAAATGGCAACATATGTGTATAAAATGTAATGTTAAGTATATATATGTAAAATACACACGTGTTTATCTGGGATAACGTGTAGGAATACGTGTACGTACTATGTTGTGGATAATATTAAACTGTATTATGATAAATGTTATATCCGATTACAATTAATTTACACCTCATTACAATTAATATTATACCTGACTATAATTGATATTATATTTTTCCATAATTAATAATATCCTTTACTCTGATTAATACTATCGAAATATATTATTTTTATGACCATTGCACAGAAAGAACGTCTAGATCTGGTAGCTTTGTGTTAGATGAGAAACTGGTATTGCCAAGAAATGAGAATACTAAGAACTCTATAATTCAAATGGAAATACGTAGTGATGATCACGATTTATCAAACTATAAATGTAATAATTACCTACTGAGTCCTCAATTTTATAACATACCATGACGGCTACTCACGAGTCAAGCCCGAGTCGAGCCAGGGTGTTTTCGAGCTCGGGGTCGAAATTAAACGGGGTAAATTAGTTAGGCTCTAGCTTGATTTTGAAGTTAAACGAACATAGGATCGAGCCAACGAGCCGAGCCATGACTCGAGCCGAGCTAGAGTCGATTTTGGCTTGATTACAAAAATGATCCAAATCAGCTCAAGATGCTTCAAATCAAATTCAAAAATATTCTACATTATAAGTACAACTATAATTCAAAAATGAACAGCCCTGTCGTGACCACTCATATATATCATTTACCAGCTATAATTCAAAAATATTCTACATCATCAGTACAACTGACCCTAACAAACCCACCTAACAAGCAAACTCGTCAAGCCATTTGTATAAGAGTACCTCCAACCATACATTTTCTCCACTCAGACCAACTTGCTATAAGAGAGAAACCTCAGTCCCGTGGATCGATGATGTATCTTGGCTTGTATGGGACATACGTACTACTAACTAATAAATTATCACTTTTAGTAGACCCAGCTTGGTTAAGGGTACTAACTGGCCTGGTGAAAGAACATTTTATAATTATATTTACTATCATTCAAAGGTAAAGTGAAATGTATGAGTGCATTCTAAGTTACAAAAAATTGTTTAAACTCATAATGGTCAGATGCCTATTCATAGAGGGATGTCGGGACAAAACAGTTACCCAATGGTGGGATTGTAACGGAATAATTGTTGTGTGAGTTGTGAATTGGTCATGATTATTATAATGTGCGCATATATAGACAAAGGTAGTATGGTACTATTGTGTATAGTTTTTTGATACTCCATGCAGATGTTATGCTGATATGGAGGACTATTTGGATCTTTTATTAAAAATACTGACCTTTACCGAATTAAAATTTCTCGTCACTTGGTAAAATATTATTGATATATGCATGCAAACAATGGCCTTTATTAGGCTAAGTCTATGTACTATCCTTAGTATATAGACATAGGAACAAATGTGTGTGATACATATGTACTATTTGAAATACTTGATTACTAACTAATGTGATTCCTTCTGTGATGAGTTATATGGTGAGATTACTATTAATTTAGGTATAATTGATCATCATTATATAATGGCTCTGAAGAAAAAAAAAACAGATTGTCTACGGCGGATGTGGCCGAGATGATTGCTCGGCCCCTACAGACAGTAGTTCTGGCAATAGCAGCACAATCTTCTTGCGGCATTAATACAACTATGAATAAAAATCAAATGTCAAACACTAATATGGCCACGAATACTATTTCTCCGCCAAATACTAATACAACTACAAATACTCCCCCAATAAATACTAACATCGTCATGAATAATACTCCCCTGCTGAACACTAATGCTACTACCAACAATAATAATCCCCCACCAAACGTGAAAAATGGTCGTAACAACCCACATTCCCTACGACAGTGATATCTACTTAAGCACTTCATGGCATGCAAACCGATGTATTTTAGTAGTATAGAAGGTCCAAATTGGTTGGTAAAGTGGATCGAAAAGACTAAGTCTGTTATCAATACCAGTTGTAGTCCATCAGATTGTATTGTCAAATATGCCACTTGTAAGTTTATGGACCAACACCTTAATATTATTGAATACGACTGTGCAAATTCAGGGACATGAGGCATTCAACCGTATGTCTTGGGGGGGGGGCAGAACTTAAAAATCTTATGTTGGAACACTTTTGTCCTAGGAATGAAATCCAAAAATTGGAACACGAACGTTGGAATTTATAAATGAAGGGAGCGGATAATTTGGAGTAGAATGCTTATGTGCTACGTGTTTGGATTGTGATCAATGCTGTGTAAATTGATGCAAGTGTACTAGTAAGAAGTAAAGCATTTAACAGGCTGGTTTTTTATTTGTATCACTTGGTTTGTAAATGAAGTTAGAACGATGTAATATATTATAAATTAGTTAATAATGTTTCATTATAAATAATGCGGTTGATACTAGAAGTGTGTTACATGGCATGTGACAGAGATGCACTTGTTAACTATGAACAAAAGTTTGAAGGATCTGTTGCCTTTGGAGTGATGAAAATGGAGGGAAGATTGTTGGAAGAGGCACTCTTACAAATGGAAAAGTATCCTTTGAGAGTGTGCTGCATGTTGAAGGACTACAATACAATTTGCTCAGCATATCTCAAGCGTGTGACAAAGGATACAAAGTTGGTTTTGATGATGAACATTGTTTTATTCTAAAGCCTGAATTTGTGATTCCACCCGAAATGATTATGATGATGGCTCCAAGATATAGAAACCTTTGTGAACTGAGAATGAAAAATGCAATTTCTAGAGGTGGTTCATGTTTTCTGTCTAGAGCTACTGAGAATGAAACAAAGATGTAGCACAGAAAGATGTTTCATGTAAACTAGAAAAACATGAACAAACTTGTGAAGGGAGAGCATGTCATAGGTCATCCTACAAAGAAATTCAAGCTGGAAGAAAAGTGCTCATCATGTATCAAAGGAAAGCAACACAAGTCTTCTCATAAGAGCAAAATGATCAACACAATTGATGAAGTGCTGGAATTGCTACACATGGATCTATTTGGTCCTATGAGTGTTACAAGAATTGGAAAGAAAAGATTTTGTCTTGTGATTATTGATAAGTTTTCAAAATTTACATGGGTATTCTTCATGGGAACCAAGGATGAGACTAGTGAATTGATCAAAGGATATGTGCTGTGAATAGAAAACATGCTTGAAAAGAAGGTGAAAGTGATTAAAAGTGATAATGGGACAAAGTTTAAGAATAGAATTATGGATGAATTCTGCACTTTTAAAGGGATCTTTCAACAATTCAGTGCTCCAAGGACTCCTGAACAAAATGGTGTTGCAGAAAGAAGAAATGTGGCTGCAAGAACCATGATAGCTGATGTCTATCTGCCAGTAACATTTTGGGCAGAAGCTATCAATACTGCCTGCTATGTGCAGAACAGGGTCCTTTTGAACAAGACACACAACAAGACTGCATATGAGATGAAAAGAAAGCCTTATGTGAAGTTCTTGAAGCCCTTTGGCTGCAAATGCTCACTATTGAACACAAAAGACTATCTGAACAAGTTCCAATCCAAGTCATTGGAATGCTTCTTTGTGGGATATTCATTACATTCAAAAGCATATAGGGTTTATGTGAAGGAACATATGTGTGTAATTGAGTTATCAGACCTAGTGTTCAATGAAAATCATTTTAATGATGTTGATAAACCAAAGTGGCTGTTTGATTTGGAGAAATTAATCAAGTCATTCAAAATCTATAGTCAAGAAATTAACCAAAGAAGATTGACCTGGACTAGCTGTGGACAATTGTTGCCTCTAGTGAAAGAGAGTTTGATTTTGTGAGAAATGACAGAAGATCAAATGAAATTGAGTCTACTGGACCTGAAATAGCAGTTGAAATTTCGAATGATGGTCCAAGTGGAGTGGAGAGCGAACCTATGCAAACTCAACCTAAAGAGACAAATAGAAATGAAGACATTTTCTAGTCATTATTTGACTCATTACAAATCGGAAATAATGAGGCATCTACATCGAGGAATGCTTTCAATCAAGAATCTACTGAGAATGAAGAAGAACGATTGAAATTCTGATGAAAATATGACAAACTTAGATGCTAAAGTAATGACGGATCAGATTATTCAAACTTCATCAGTGCAAAGAGATCATCCGGCTGAAAACATCATTGGGACTTGCATGAAAGAGTGACCAGAAGTTCTTCTAAAAGGGCAAGCATTTGTCTTTGTGCCTTCTTTCTCTCCCAGATTGAACCCAAGAACATAAATCAGGCTTTAAAAGATAACATTTGGGTAGAAGCAATGGAAGAAGAGTTTTCTCAATTAAGGGACTTACAAGTTTGGGAATTGGTAGACAAACCCAGAGGAAAAATATGCAATAGGAACCAAATGGGTGTTCAGGAATAAGAAGGATGAAGAGTAATTGTGCTCAAGAACAAGGCAAGACCGGTGGCTTTAGGATGCTTACAAGAAGAAGGAGTGGATTTTGAAGAAGTCTTTGCTCCAGTGGCCAGATTGGAAGCTATCAGAATTTTGTTAGCCTATGCAGCATCTATGAACATAAAAGTCTATCAATTAGATGTGAAGCCTGCATTCTTAAATGGAAAGATTGATGAAGAAGTCTATCTTATTTAGCCTCCTGGATTTGACGATCCAAATAAGGTGTATAACCGAGCAAAGCTTTGTATGGACTACATCAAGCTCCTAGAGCTTGGAATGATGAGCTCTCAAATCACCAATTGGATAATGGATTCTGCAGAGGAGCAATTGACAAGACTTTCTTCTACAACAGAATGAAAAAGGATTTACTATTGTTACAAGTATATTTAGATGGCATTATCTTTAGTTCTACCAATGAGCAAATGTGCAAAGATTTTGAAAAGGTGATGAAATCTAAGTATAAAACAAGCTCCATGGGTGAGATGAACTTCTTTCTTGGATTGCAAATGCAGCAGAAGAGTGATGGAATATTTATCAATCAATCCAAGTATGTGCAAGAGATTCTCACAAAATTCAAGTGCCAAGACTTAAAGATAGTGTCTACTCCAATGGACACACGTGAGAAAATGGTACCTAATGAAAAGGGAGACTGTTGATCAGCATGAATATAGGGCCAAAAAAGGATCACTGATGTATTTGACAGCTTCAAAGCCAGATATCATGTTTGCAGTGTGTGTGTGTGTGTGTGTGTGTGTGTGTGTGTGTGTGTGTGTGTGCAAGATTGCAAGCAAGCCCCAAGGTCTCCCATATGTTAGTAGTGAAGAGGATATTCAGATGCCTGAAGGGCAAACCAGATTTGGGCATTTGGTATCCAAAGAACAACTCCTTTGACTTGATGGCTTACACTGACAGTGACTATGATGGTTGCAACATGAGTAGGAAGTCTACATTAAGATGATGCCAATTTCTAGGATATAGGTTGGTGTTATGGCAATGCAAGAAACAAACCACAGTGTCAATCTCAACTGCTGAAGCTGAGTACATTGCTGTATCTGCTTGCTGTCACAAGTTCTTTGGATCCAAAATTAGTTGCTGGATTATGGTCTGAATTTCTTACACACTCCAATTTTAATAGATAATACTGCTGCTATGTTTATTGTGAAGAATGTTGTTTATCATTCTAAGACTAAGCACATAGAAGTTAGACATCATTGCATTAGGGACTGCAATGAAAAAGGGCTGATAGAAATGAAAACGATAGAAACTACTGACAATTTGGCTGATTTTTTCACCAAACCAATAGACAAAACCAGGTTCAATTTTTTGTTAAAATGCCCAGGAACGATTAATGCTGATGAAGTCTAATTGATGAAATGTGCTTTGGTGAGATACTTAATTGACTATCTGATGAATGCTCACTGTTTTTGAATAAATGAATATGTGGTATGTGCTTACTGATTATGTTTTGTTTGCCGATTTTGTTTTAATTGCCAAATAATTGTTTGAATTACTACACGTTTGTTTAGCAAAAACTAACTTGAAATTGAAAACTGATTGAATCAAGTGCTTTAAATTTATATATTCTGTTGGTATTGGATTCATTGTTTATGTGATTTATGTCTGCTTGAGTGAACAATCATTCATCTTGAATGAATGTGTTTGATTGAATTAATCATGAGTGCAATTATGAGAAGGTTTGTAAGTCAAATATTCTTGAAAGACAAAGTTGTTTTCAAAATTAAATGCTAAATGAATTTTCAAAGGTGATTTTTAAAACAATAAATGATTTTTGGACTAAGCAAACCATTTTTGGTGTTCTCATAGAAGAAATGATAAGATTCTTCAGTTGCAAGCTTTGTAGAAGCTTAAATATTTTAAGATAGAGATTGTATCCAACCTTTTGGGAAATGATATAAAACTGTGTAATTCACCTAACACATGGATTATAGGCTTAAAAGACCAAATTCAAACATTGACGCTGTATAGTAGCTTTCCATGGTGAGCAGTTGCCTAAGTGATATAAACATAATGATCTTGTTAAGTCTGATGTGGTGAAACATTTGAAGATCAAGGTATGTTTCCTTGCACATTTCTCCAAATGATAGGCATAAAGGTAATTATCCAGTCATACACAAGCCTGTTGATGTTATGGTCATCCAAAAACTCTTTTATTTAATATTTGAGCAGCTGTAAGTATATATGTATTAGCCTAAGTAGCATAAAAATGCTTATTATAAATATTATCGTTCATTAAAATTAATTAGACTTAAGGGGCATCAAGGGAACTACAGGGGAGAGGCATACAAGTAAGTCCTAAAAACCTTGAATGTAAGGCATGTAAGTCCAGATGGCATGTAAGTCTAACGTTCAACCTTAAAGTATGCTTTTTATAAATTCTGCTCATATATTCAAAACAATTTTGACCATACTTCAATGGGTTGAAGTTAAATTGGGGTGACTTTGAGAAAATTAAATAAGCCTTGAGAAGAGATTAGGGACAACCATTCATATCTTAAGCACTTAATTGAACCTTAATCATATCACTGAAAACAATGATAATCATGCGAGGTTTTATACCTGTTGTCAACCTGTTTTGTGTCATAATATGTCAACCATGAAAATGTTGTGAAAGTAATTAGACAGTATGATCCCATGTTGAGATCTCTCTATAAATAGTTTTGAATTGACCAATTAACTGAATTTTGATCTCTTATTCACCTTAAACTTATGCTTGACTTTATGCAGGATCTGAAATGATAAATTTGATGATTTAAGTAAAGGTTTATGTTGGAGCGTGTCTAAAGTGTTAGACAAATGTTTATTTGTTTCAAATGTGTAATCTGAAATATTAGAAGTCTTTTTTAGCATGTTCTAGTCTTAGAGTTGTTCTCAAAGTGTTTTGTGCATATTGCAAGTTGATTTTGTTGCTCTTCAAGCACAAAGATATGCCTTGAAAGCTTTTCTAAGTATTTCGAGCATAGATTCTTACTTGTTCATTATTTTGGTTGTTCGAGTACAAGATTTGACATGATAGATTTTTATAGGTGTTTTTGAGCATATGTATACTCTACGAGCATATGTAATTGAATGAAACTTTGCATAAGTATGTTCGAGTAGAGTTGGTCATTTGAATGTGTTTCTAGTATGATTAATTGACTGGGTATTTTTCTAAGTACTTTGAGCGCATAAGTTTTTAGGGTTTGTTTGATAATTTGTCTAAGTATTCTCGAGCATACTGACTATTTAACTCGAACTGATTGTGTTAAGTGTTAGATTGTTAATACTCTCGAGTAAGGTCTTATAACAGAGCATGAATGGTTGAATATATGCTGCATAAAACTGAAACTTTGGCTAAGGCAAAGTCCCGAGCACAGGTAAACTCGAGCATAGTTTTGAAAAAGCCTCAAAGACTAAAATTTAGTCTAAGTTTTCTCTTGAGTATAATGGGGTTCGAGCAGATATTTTAATGAACTTTCCTAAATACTTAACCACTTTCAAATGAATATAAGTCGAGCATTATTTAGAAAAGGGTACTCGAGCACAATGGGAGACAACTGTTTTTGGCTGTATGCTCGAGCAAGGGTTTGTCATTTATTTCAAATTTAATGATAACTGGCGTTTCACTGAACGACAAATTTGGGTTGTACTATACAAGCGTTAGGTATAAAAGGGGGACTTAGAATTTTTTCCAAACACTTTTTCCCTCTCCTAGACCAAAAACAAACTCTTTGCTTGTGCCTCCCCTACTTCACTAAATCACTCGATTGTGCTTGAATACTTGCTCGACTATAGCCATTAGCTCTGTTTCAACCTTGGTAAGATATCGATTATCGTATCTTCGAGTTTCGGAAATAGGGTTTCTATTGAATCTCTTACTGATTGTTTACTTCATTTGTGTTGGTTCGCAAACTATTATGGAACATGTTACTGAAGATGACTTCCTTCTCTAATTACTAACCGCTATTATTCTGCTATTATTAGTACTGACTATTACTTTTCTTTTGCAGAACTAATGGCAATGAAGTTCGAACCGAAGCACAACATGTGTGCTCGTTTGGTGGTAGACCATGAGAATATAGAGTTGGAGTTCATTATCAACTTTCTAAATAACTCCAATATACGAGTAGCACTAACAGAGGACCCAATCATATATAGCATTCATATTACCAATTTCTGGGGTTCTGCTGAATATATGGATGGTGTACAAGGAAGGAGGATTGAAGCTTCTATCCTTGGACAAGATATTGAAATCACCAAAGCATCCATATGAGAAGCCATACAGCTAAACGAAAATCATGAAATGCAACTTCTGTATTCAACCCAAAGATTGTTGAGAATTTTTCAGGAGATGATAGGTTATCAAGGTGGAATCCATGAAGCCTAGTTTCAAAAAGGGAGTTTTCCATTGATGTTTAGATTTTTGATCCACCATGTTATTCATTTCTTATCACCACGAAGGGGAACATGGACTTTATTGAGCAAAGAATTGGCTACCATGACAGTTGCTATACTATTCAACCAGCCATTTAATTTCTCAAGATTCATCTTCAATGGCTTGGTTAGAAATGCACCAAAGGAGGAACATGAGAGGTTCCTGATGTATCCAAGATTTGTATAGATTTTGATAAACAAAGCATTACAAGGTTTGAACCTAGCTGAAGAACATCTACGCTTGCAAGACCCAAACATCTATAAGAGAATTAAAGGTGCAAGAAGCATGTTTAATAAGAATGTGGAAATAATGGAAGTACCTCTCTCACTAGTGTCTATTGATGATGATTCAGAGGAAAATGAAAGTGATGAAGAATCGGAGGACGGTGATGGTGGCAATCATGATGGGAGTGGTGGTTGGGAGATGGGATTGTGATTGTTGCACCACAAGCAAATCATGAGGTAGTTTAACCGGCTATTGCATAGCTTGGTCATGAAGTTGATGTGGATAATGCAGAAGTGGTTATTGAACCAGTGGAACATGAATTGGTGGTCTTCGTTAATCAAGAACCAGAAGTGCAGGTTGAAAGTGAAGAGGCTCATGTTGAAGGAACAAATGAAGAACATGTTGTGGAACCAAGTGAAGCAGCAACTGAGCAGATGGATGATGATACGTTTGTTGCTAATGTGGTCTCAAATGCAACTGAAAATATTCTCAAGATCACACCACCAAATTCCCAGTATCCAATTCAAGACAAAGATGACACATGTTCACCTAGGTCAGAACCAGCCCATGATTCAATACCATCATCCCCAGCCAACATTGAACCACTTGTATCCAACCCTGAACCTTTTCAAGATACATCCATTCCAACACCTCCAAGATCACCAATCCAAGAACCTATACAAGCTACATCCATACCAACACCACCAACATCACCAATAAAAGAGCCAATTCAAGATTCACCCACAACTATCACCCAAGACATTCAAGACAAATCTGACACATACAAAGTATCATCACCATAAACTTCATCCAACCTACTAGATTCTGAGCCTGAATTTAAACTTACCCAAGAAACACCCTCTTCAAGTCCTACATACATAAACGAAGACATTCTAGCAAAAAATACGGATTTGGAATTTGAAAATATTATGTTAAATAAGAGAAATGCCTTATTGGAAATGAAGAACAAGGCACTAGAAGAAGCACTGCACCAAGCTCTATTGAAAAATCAAGCCCCGGAGCAGGCTAAGGTTGAGAAGACCTCAAATGCACCAAAACAAGGGGAGAATTATGAAGAAGCGGATGCTATTGAGATAATTGGAAAAACTTATGATGATTCAAGCAGTGAGAGTGCAGGAGTGGGAACTTTAAATGCCTTAAACTTCATAAATGAAGAATATGAAGAAGAAAATGTGGATGAAAATGCCAATAGAAGACAAGCACTTCATGATGGGGAGTTAGAAATGGATGAAGAGACCCCTGAGCAAGTTGAAAGGTGAAAACAACAGGGAAAGGGGATAGCTCATTCTAAAGAAGACTTACACCCCAAAGCTGCTCACAAAATAATATCTGGTGATCAAATATTACAGAAAAATGAAGTTAATGACCCAGATGTAGCTGAAGTGGAGTCTGTTAAGACTTTGATGGGAATTATGAATGAAGAATTGGATGCAAGGACTATAGTTGAAGAATAAGAGGAAATACCACAAGATGTACTAGAAACTTTAATCAACTTGAAAAGGAAATAAGAAGATGAATGATTAAGAAAGATTGCTGATGAAAGTATTGGGGCAGAAATGGAGCAAATAAAGAAAAATCAATCAGAAAACCCTCAAACTGAGTCATGTCCTACAATACCAGAACAACATGAAAGATCTGAAGGACTTACTTTTGTGCTACTTTCCAAATTGGTAGTATTGAGACTCTATAACAATATCTTAAAGAATCCTAAGAGACACTCAACTGATATTGTAGCTATTACTAGGAGAACAAAAAAGGAAATGCAAAATAGAAGAAGTGAGCCTCAAACTGAAAATATCTCAGAACCAAGGGTTGAGGAAATATTTGATGATGAGCATACTAAATATGTCACTGAACTAGTTGTGACTGAAGAACCTAAAGCTAGAGAGTCAGAAAAGAGAAAAGAGACTTCAGAGACAGAGACTCCCAGTGCTAAAAGGCTGAAAACAACAAAGAAAGTATACACAAGGAGAGAGACTTGTATGAGAATGCAGATTGAAGAACCCATGATTGAGGCTCTACAAGACTTGTATGAGAATGCAGAAGTGGAAGATGACGAGGAGAGATTAAACACTGATCCAAAGATTATCTTCCTCACGCAATGTGGTATGGAATTTGAAGCTCTTAAGAAAATGACTGGAAACGAGATTGGGCATTTAGCATAATTAAAAGCTTAGGAAAAGAAGGAGAGGATGGAGAGGGGAGAGAAAAGAGAAAAGGAAGACAGAGCTTATCTCTTGAGTCCTGAAAATAAACAGAGACGCATAAATCAGATAAGAGAAGGTATAACAGAAGCAACAGAGGAATGGAGAAGAAGGGTAATACAAAGAGCCTTCCTTCTGCGTGATGGCCATCCACCCTCCTATCTGAAACGTCAACCATTTGTTGATTTTGATCGAATGTACAGACTGGCTCTGGTTGACGATACTGCCAAATATGTACAAGAAGTAAGAAGGAAAAAAGCACAAGGGAAGAAAAAATAGGAAGACTTCAAGAAGAAACATAAAGATATCAAGTTCTTGGAACTACATGGATATAAGTATGACTCTGTCAAAGACTTAACCATAGAGGAATTGAAGAGAAAAGTCAAGATAGTGAAAAACTCTCGCAGGCATGAAAAATGTGTAATGGATTGTGAAAGAGAAAGGAACGAGAAAGAGAAAGAGAAACAAGAATAGGAGTGAATAGATGCAGAGAAAAGAAAAGCTAAAGGGAATGAAAGAGTCTGAATTTCACAGTCTGTCTTATGAACAACTTCTGAAAATTTATCATAGATAGCAGAGGCTGTATCTGGAGGTTGAAAGAAATATGTTGGAAGAAGGGAAGAGAAAAGAAAGAATGGAGACAGAAGGCAACACTGATTAGCCAATCAATACAATAACGGAACAACAAAAGGCTGATATGATCAGTATGTTGTGCAGAACAGGACCAAAAATTGGAGATCTAATACTGAAAGAAGGCGAAGAAATCAAGAGATTATTTGATGAATCAGAAAGGAGGTTTGGAAAGAAGATATCTACAGCAAGGTCTAGTGGACTTGCGGTTAGATCTGAGGTTATGCGGCAGCAAGATCAACCAAGAAATCTCAATCTGCCAACCCATTTATATTTTGATATAAGATCAAGAAGGCTGAGAGTCATTACTAAAGATGGTCAAGAGACACAAATAATATTTAGAAGTGACTTCAGAAGTTTTACAAGAGAGCAACTAGAAAAGATGGCCCAACTGGATCTATTGACAATCAGTACATAGGCAAAAAGGCTGACCAACAAAGAAATGATCTTTCAAAATACTTGATAGAACAGGCTGAAAAGGGATTCCCACTACTTGACTAGAAACAAAAGAATCATTTATAGAAGCTACGAGATAGAGAGGAGAAAGAAAAGAATAAGAGATGTAAGATTATCAGAACTCTCTCTTTCGGAGTCCAAGAAGAAGAAGACACAGAAAGCCGGTGGATCAAGCTCTATCAGGAGAACATTAAGAGAGAGCCTGGCAATGAGAAGAGAAATGCCTAATTTTGAAGTGCAACAACATGAGCAAAGTGCTCATCTTACTTATAATAGGCAAAGTGATTCAGTATCACTTAGAAATTTTCAAGAAAGAACCATAGCAGTTGTTGAATATGATGAAGAGTTAGAGTTTATACACATCCAGGATATTCAAGACATTATCAATGTGAATGTACCTATAGATTCTGAGGATAGTGTAGAGTTGGAAATGTTTCGGGAAAGGGCTACAGCTGTTAGATATGAAAAGTTAATTGAAGATGGGAGAAAAAAGTAAAGGAGATAGCAAGGATTGGAGCTAAAGGATGATTTGACTATACCTTATTTATCTTTTGTACTTTTGTTTGAATTTTTAATTTTGATATGTAATTTAAAATGATATGTAATTTCTGATGTGTAGAATTTTGATTATGTAATGTAATGACCATTTTCTTAAAATTGACTATCTATGGAAATTGATACATTTGTAACTGTATGCAAGTATGTTTTGATGCATCTGAGCTTGTTTCAATCTCGGGGAGATTTTTGAGTCGGATATTTGCAAAGGAAGATTGGAATCTTCTCAACCACCTCAAAGAAATGTCTAAGTATGGACTACGAGCAAGTTTGGGGATTCGGGAATGGTTTACTACCTCGAGCACGATGTCTTTTGGCTATAAGACTATCTTCAGGAATTTCTTCTAAGTGTTGAAGGCTTCGAGCAAGCTACACTTTATCAGGAAAGGATGTTCTTCATCGAGTATGGATTACCAATCGATGAAACAACTTGATCAATCTAGCTTAAACCAACTGTTTTGAGCACGTTGGTGGGATACAATAAAGAAAGATCTCAAAGAAAGAGTATGTCATGAAGATTGAACTCTGCTGGAGGAGAATAAAGAAAGATCTCAAAATGTTTTAAGTATAGACTACGAGCATGGTTCAGTCCAGAGCAAGCTTCACACTCGAGTATGCTGAAGGTTGTTCTCCATAAGTCACCAAGGCAGGATTGAAAGGATCTAGAAGAACATACTTGCTTGTAGGACTTCTTCGAGCAAAGCAAGAGTATGTCATGAAGATTGAACTCTGCTGGAGGAGAATATTTTCTATCTGAAAATATTCCAAGTAAAGTCTACTCGAAGACTTGTATCGAGTATGCTGTGCATATCAAGTCTGCTCGACACGGAAATATCGTACTCGAAGACTTGTCTACACTTGTATTTATTTTTGGCATTCATTATGTAATCATTAGGGCTTGTAGAAGGAATGTTAAGGTCTATAAATAGAGTCCTAGGTTTACAATGTAAAGGGACGTGTTTTTGCGGAATACGAGGATACGTACACCTGAGCGAATATTCTCTTTGTAACCTCGTACAGCCGCCGTTACGAAACCTTAGACATTCCTTGCATTAAAATCACTGTTCCATTGAATCGATATATTAATAATAGTGAATCTTTGTCTATCATATTTATTACAGATTATCTATTATAGTTTAAACCTTCTTTCCCAACCCTTGAATATACTGATTCCGCCCGGATATTCAAGTGGCCTTGAGTTCATAGATCTTGTGTGTTCTTGTCAACCTACATAGGTTTTGCACCAGGTCGGGTCCTAACACTTGTCTGATGGATTTGACATGTATTCTTTGTTTTAATGGGTCTTTTACAGTTGTGAAAGTACATGCTGGTTTGGTGCAAGTCCACACACCTTCGTTTGTCAGACTGGTCGTGCTTTACTCATTGGTCCTTGACCTTTTGTCCGAAAGGTTACACCCAATGTGCTATATACTTGGTTGTTCACATGTTCATGCTTCTAGAAGGTTCATCGGGTCACGATCCGTAGGTTGACCCCCATCTTCAGCCCCCTAGTCTAGTAAGGGTCGGCTCGAATTGACCTTTGCCAAACTGGTCGTTGTTAATAAGTCTTTCTTTTTTATGTTTTATGAATATTATTTAAATATTATTATTAGTTTTACCGCATATTCAAGCCTGTTGAATACTTCTTTGACATGGCACCATTCTATTGGGCCAAAGTCCATCACTAGTGTTTTGACCTTTCATCTCCACTTATTTGTCAATAAATTATTGTTACTCCCTTATTCATGCTCCATCTCTCTTAGCTTTCTTTCATTTTACCTGCTTCATCAGGTTAGCTTCCCTTCTTTTCTTATTGTCTCTTCGTGCCTTTTGTTATTATGGGTAAATTGAACATGGCTGAGCACATGTCCAAATTGATCAAAAGAATGTTCTTACGATGTTGGAAGCACTTTTAACATAGAATACAATCCATCCTTGGCCCCTGAAAAAGGGAAACGTATTTATGAAATTTCTGAGGAGCACATGGGGTTTTAAAGCAAACATTTTGACTTTGCGAACCTTCTTCTTGCTCTATCTTGCTTCTTCTTAGATTTCCTTCGTGAGTATAAAATAGATATTCGTCAGCTAAACCCTCTTGGTTCCATGAAAATTTCCCGTTTCGAAATCGTGTGTAGTGCCTTAGATGGCGTTACGAAGCTTGGGTTGTTTCGTCAGTTCTATCGGTTAACTAATTCCGGTAATTAGTATTCCACGGAGAAGCATAGGGATACGAAGGGTATTCTTAGTTGCAGTTATTCTTATTTGAAACTTTGGCAGTATAATTTTTTGGGTACCTAAGCATGCCATTCCCTATGACATGCCTTGGAGAAAATTGAAACAAAAACTTAACCCTATTAACCCTAAGGATTATGAATACGATAAAAATCTGTATATCAAACTGAGTAACGCCACTACCCATCTTCATATTTTTCCTAATGGTTTGCTCATCCTTATCGATGTTAGCCGAATATGGCCTCAACCCGACCTTATCCTGGTGATTAAGGAAGGACCAAACGGTTTGTTGCCTAGATTGTTGGTGGTTTTGTTAATTTTGTGTTTGTTGTTTTTGTTTTCCGCCTTTTTTGTACTTTGATTTTGTATCTTTCCCTTGCGTTATTGATGGTTTTACCTTCGTTCATAAGTAGGGTATGAATATGAAGGTCGGGACACGAAAGCGGGAACAAGGTGATGGCGGTGCCTTAGTCTCTAGTGGTGGTGTTGTTCATGAAATTGTTGGGTTTTAACAAGATTATCAAGTGATAAAATCCCAATTTTACCAAAATCGAAGCAGAAATAAGTTTTAAATCTTGTTAATTTGATATGTATAAAACCAATTTTACACATGCAAAACCCAATCCGGATCAAAATACGAAATACACACTATCAAACATATGCATGTCACTATAAGTGCATGCATGTTAAAGCTACCTTTCAAATCCAAGGAAGAGGAAGGAGATGATGAAGAAGGAAAGAACTTGAATATGAAGCTCCTCAAGCTAGCATACCCCAAGCTTTCCAAGAAACACCACTTTTAGCTAGGATTTGGCAACACTAGACAACAGTCCTAGGTCCCTTGCTATTGGACGTCCAAAGAGAGGAAGAGAGAGTAGACGATTTTTCCTCGATTGTGTTGTATACTTACTTGTGTTGTTTTGTTGTTGTATGAGAGAAGAAACAAAGATAATAAACCTTTCAAAAATGGCACCTCACTTTGCACCAATGAAAACCTTTGCATTCCTCCACTAACAAGTTTATAATAATAAAATAATAAGGAGAAGGAGAAGGGGGGGTCCTTCCTTTCTTGTTATTATTATTATAAATTTTTTTTATAACATTCAATTTATATGTTTATAAATTATGTTATAAAACTTATAGGTGACATGATTGGTAATTTGGTTTACATATTGTTATTTAACCAACTTAAATAACACTATGTAAAGTTCTCTCAAAATATAAATCATCCATATGATTTATTCACTACACATGTACATTGTTTTTAGAAACCCCTTTCTAAATAACTAAAGTGTTAATATTTATTTGTTATGATCATATCGTATATAAACAAATGTTATTGGTGTTTGTCTAGCTTGTTAATGGGTATGACCCGACTTAGATCATGACAAACTAGCCACATCAATAATAATATGTGTCTTGGGCATACTGAATCGAACAGAAATTGTTCCCTCAGCTCTATATAGGGGTGTTCATCTGATCGGATTATGGATTTGGATTTTTAGGACCCTATATGAAATCCAATCCAATCCTATCTAAACTGAGAATATTCATATCAAATCTTTATCTATCCGAATTCAATTCGGATTGGTTTCGGATAAAATCCGAATAATCCAAAATTATCCGAATAATCCAAAAATAACGTAATAACTAAATTTTCTTAGTTTTTGTCCCTAACATTTTTTACACTGGTAGAATCGCAATAAACATACGAAATTGGAAAATAGAAATTAGTCTTGAACATAATTTCAAAGTTAAATTTCAAACAATAGTCTAAAGTGATATACAAACTGGAAAATCCACTAAAACATGTTATTTATCAGATTAAATGGATTTCTGAATCATCCGAACAATTTTAATTTTTTAAAATTTCATGTCTGAATCCAATCCGAATCCGATTAGTTATTCGGATAATCAGATTGATCAGATCTGATATCCGAAAAAGAATTTGGGTTTTAGTTTCGGTTCAGATTTTGCTTTTTTATATTAGTTTTCATGAACAACCCGAGCTCCAGATATGTCTATGCAAACGTTGTCCAATGGTAAGGCTGCTTCTAAAGAAACCGCAAACTTGTCATTCATGTCTGGAGATCCAAATGTATCCAAGGCTATCGACTTAGATCATGACATACTAACCATATCAATAATATGTGTCTTGGGCATACCGAGTCCAACAATCTTCCACTTGCACAATATACATAGAAAATTGATGCAAGTAGAAAATACCGCCTAACTACGGTTTACTACCCCTAATATGCATCACGAAGTGCCATTTAATAACATCATCCCCTTCAAGTCCCTTACTTGACATGATTTAGGTACATCTATCATTTATCCTTTTGCCACAGATGTCATGTCAAATCCAAAGACACAGAGTGATCATTCTCTGTTGATTTAACTTTCAGGCCTTAGACATCTCACTCTCAATGAATAAGAGGGACAAATCCCTTCTTGACTACATACATCTCTCACAATCACCTTGTACCAGACCTGATCTTAGCCTTATGTACTGTCATGTGTCAGAGCAGCAAAGAACTAAGTCAAAGTATAATACTTGGTGAATATCAAGACCCAATATGTATCTCAGGTCGGATGATACTATGATATTCGCCTTTACTCAAATTTTATTTATGATCAATCACAAGGATTCCATGTAGTAACACTTGAGAGCGGGTCAGTCCAATATTTATAACCCATAATTATCTATGAACCTTGGCAATAATCCTTGCTCTATATTCATATCCCATGAATATCCACCAATCCAAGTTCATAATAGTCTTACCTTTATATTTGTTCCCACTAATACGAGCGACTACGGACATTTAGAATAAGTAACTTATTCACGGATTTAAACATGCTAAAATGGAACATAACTCAAAATGACATAATCATACACCATAATCAAGTGAATGAGTCAAAATAACAATTTTTCCAATATCCAAATACAAAATTCGATCATATCCAGTCCATAGAATATCGAAGTCCTAAGGCACAAGTATGACCCTCATGATTTGGCCTTTCAAGGAGCTTCGTGAGTGGATCCAAAATGTTTTGATCGGTGTGAACTTTGCGAATACATATCTTTCCCTTTTCAACTTCATCCCTTATGTAGTTGAACCTCCGCTCAATGTGTCTCGTCTTTTGATGTGCACGAGGTTCCTTGATTTGAGCAATCGCACCTTCGTTGTCACAAAAGATCTCTAGAGGGTCCTGAATGGTACGGACCACCCCTAGGTCAGCAATGAATTTTCTAATCCATGCAGCTTCTTGAGCTGCCAATGAGGTAGTGATGTATTCCGATTCCGTGGTGGACAATGCTACCACATCTTGCTTTTAGCTCTTCCAAGAGACTGCCCCACCATTCATAATGAAAACATATCCCGATTGTGATCGAGAATCATCTCGATCGTTTTGGAAACTTGCATCCGTGTAACCCATTACAACGAGTTCTTCCCACCCGAACCGTATATTAGAAACATATCCTTAGTCCTTCTAAGGTATTTCAATACACTCTTCACCACCATCCGATGGCTACCTCCCGGATTATGTTGGATTCTACTTGTCATGCCTAAAGAGCATGATACATCCGATCTAGTGCATACCATTGCATACATGATGGATCCAATAGCCGATGCATATGGGATCCCATTAATCTATCTTGCTCTTCCTTCGAGCTTGGACATTGAGAAGCACTCAATATCGTTCCTCTTTGAATGGGTACCAAACCTTTCATAGGGTTCTCCATCTTGAACCTCTTCAAGATTTTGTCAATGCATGCACTTTGGTTTAAACCTATCAACCTCCTTGATCTATCCCTATAGATCTTTATTCCCAAAATATAGGCGGCTTCACCAAGATCCTTAATAGAAAAACAACTTGCAAGCCATGCTTTTACACCTTCCATGGTTGGAATGTCATTCCCAAATATTAGTATGTCATCAACATACAATACTAAGAAGGTAATGATGCTCTCACTAGCTTTCTTATACACACAAGCTTCATACCATTTTTGATGAATCCAATTTCTTAACTTCTTCATCAAATCGGTGATTCCAACTTCTAGATGCTTGTTTCAATCCATAGATTGATTTCTTAACTTGCATACTTTGTTAGGATGTTGTGGATCGACAAAACCTTCGGGTTGAACCATATAGACATCTTCCTCAAGATGCCCATTTAGGAAAGCGGTTTTGACATCCATTTGTCATATCTCATACTCATAATGTGCGGTTATGGAAAACAATATCCTAATAGACTTTAGCATTACTACGGGAGAAAAAGTTTCATCATAGTCAACCCCTTAAGTTTGAGTGAAACCTTTTGCTACAAGTCTAGCTTTACAAGTATCCAAGTTTCCATGCATATCGGTTTTCTTCTTGAAAACCCAGTTACTTCCAACCGGTTTGGAATTAAGTGGTGGTGCAACCAAATCCCAAACTTGGTTGTCATGCATGGATTGCATCTCTACGTTCATGGCCTCAAGCCATTTGTCACAATCGGATTGTGACATTGTATCACGATACGTGGTAGGTTCATTCGTGTCTACCACATAGCATCCATCCATGAAGAAAACATATCTTTCGGGTGGATGACTAATTCTACCGGATTTTTGAACGTTTTGTGTGTCTTGATCAACCATTTGATCATTCTCAACAACCTCTTGTTGAGTGCTAGTATCAACCAAATGTGTATCAGCTTGTGGTTCTCGATCCTCCTCGAGTTCCACCGTTCTACTAGTACCTTCCATAAGGAACTTAGTTTCCATTAACACGGCCTTTCGAGCAACAAATACCTTTTGCTCGGTTGGGTTGTAGAAATAATATCACATGGAGTCCTTGGGATATCCTACAAAGATACACTTAGTGGACCGACTTTCAAGTTTGTTTTGGGTGTTTGACATAAGCCTCACAACCCCATACCTTTAAATATGATAATGATGGAGCCCTTGGTTGGGGCCATATTTAGAATACGGGCCGCTGAGAGCAAAGCGAAACCCCAAAATGATAGAGGCAATGTGCTTCTAGTCATCATAGATCGAACAATATCCAACAGAGTTTGATTCCTCTTTTCGGACACACCAATATGTTGTGGTGTTCCGGGTGGAGTGAGTTATGAGATGATCCCACAACTCCTAAGATGATCTCGGAAAGCATCACTTAGGTATTCACCTCCTCTATCCGAACGAAGTACTTTGATGGTTTTATCGAGTTGATTTTGTACTTCATTTTGGAAGACTTTGAACATTTCAAAGGCTTCATCTTTGTGTCTTAACAAGTACACATAAGCATAACGACTATAATTGTCGATAAAAGTAATGAAGTATCTTTCACCATTCCTTGTCATTGCCTTAAAGGGACCACATACATCCAAATATATGATACCAATATGTCTTTTGCCCCTTCATTTGTTCCACTAAAGAGGTCCTCAGTCATCTTCCTATGTAAACAAGACTCACACTTATCAAATGAATCATCTTCACTTGATTCCAAAAGACCATTCTTTTGAAGTGTATGTATGCAGTCTTTGTTTATGTGACCAAGGTGACAATGCCAAAGATAAGTCTTACTCAAATCAATTTTGAGTTTCTTGGTGCTAGATTGGTACAATATGTTATCAAAGGGTGTGTTATCATGAACTAATTCATAAATGCCATTAGACGGCATTGCTTTAAAATAAAAGACATCATTCATGAAAACACAATACCATTATCCATAAATTTAAAATCATAACCATATTGTCTTAACAAAGAAACGGAGATAATGTTCTTAGTCAAATTAGGAGCATACAAAACATCTTTCAAAATACTTCCAAACCATTTGGAAGCTTCAATGTATAGTCTCCTCGGGCTTCGACAACAACCTTTGCTCCGTTGCCCATGAAGAGACTAATATCTCCTTTCTTGAATCCTTTATTTCCCTTCAAACCCCTGCAATGAATTGCAAATATGAGTTCCACATCCGGTATCCAATACCCATGTGTTAGAGGAAATAAGATTAAGATCAATATGAATCATGAAAGTTGTACCCGAGGTTTGCCCCGCATCCCTCTTAGTTTTCAACTCTTTGAGACGGGTTGGACAATTCCTCATCCAATGCCCAATCTCCCCACATCCAAAGCATGGATCCTCCAAGCTCCTTTAGCTTCTTTGGTTTGGGTGGTTCCACTTTAGCCTTTCCCTTAACTTGCCCTTGACTTGTCCCTTACCCTTGGAAACCTTTGCCTTGGGTTCCGGGTGATGCCTCTTCCTGTTGCCTCCCTCATTGATCGTGAGAAAGGGTAAAATCTTTTTACCCATTCCCATCTCGGACGTTTTAAGCATTGCATGAAGCTCACCAATGCTCTTGTTCCACTCATTCATGTTATAATTCATAGCAAATGTCTCAAACTATTAAGTTAAGCCATTTAGGATCAAATCCGTGGCTAACTCGTTTGAGACGTGACAATTAAGGTGCTCGAGACGATAAATGTGGCTTTTCAACTTAAGTACATAAGATGAGACCGATTGGGTTTCCTCCATACGACATGCATGAAGCGCCCGAACCGTTTCAAAGCGTTCCACCCTAGCTTGTGTAAGGAACATTTCCTTAAGTTGGGTGATCATGTCGTATGCCCCATGAAGTTCAAAATCCTTTTGAATCTCGGGAATCATAGTTCCCAACACGAGGCAAGAAACTTGCACCGAATCCTCATTGTGCTTAACCCAATTGTTATGGTCTTCGGCATCGTTAATGCTAGGTTCATCGGGAATTGGATCTTCTAATACGTAGTATTTCTTTTCTTGCTTGAGAACGATTCTCAAGTTTCGATACCAATCCAAAAAGTTGGTATAGTTTAGACGATCCTTGTCAATAATAGATCTTAGTGATAGGTTATTAACGGGTGGAATAATAACGTTAGGTGGATTGTTGATTGCGGGCATCTACAAATATAACAAAGCTCCATTTTATTATTTTTTATATCAATCAATTTTAATTGTTAATACCCTTTATGTCTCTAAGACATTTAATGATTAAAATCTAGAACTCAACGTTACATTCAAATAGTAGTTAGGTGACCTTTATCCTACCATTTAACTTAACAAGGTAGTCAACGTTTGACGATTGCAACCCTTTGCAACTTCTAGTTTTATGGGATCGGTTAAGCATCTCATGCTTAGTTGGCATGTTTAATCCCATCAACACCATTATACGCCATGCTTCGGTGACCCTATTCACATGGTTTCCAATTTAAGTCGTCCTACTTACACACACATGTGAGTTTACACATACAAGTGGTTAGGTGACCTTTATCCCACAACTATGGCAAACCCACCTCAAACTCACAAGTTTCCTCTAATGAGGTTAGGTGACCTTTATCCCACACCAAGTTCCCAAGTGATTCGAGTGTCATATAAAAGGATGGTGTTCAACTTATTTTATAAAAGGGATTTTAGTTTTCTAAATTCTAGATTGGAAAACTTTTTATGTACCTTCCATTTGCATGCATTCAAATGTATGGTACTTATTTGAAAAACCCATTTCAATGTTCCTAGTAATAAAACCCATTTTATTATGAAATCATTAGCCTTTAATAAAACCAATTTTTTATTACTTAACGATTTCTAAGGAACCAATTTTATGCTAGTTGATTTTAAGTTGTTAGCAAACCACATTGCAATAACACAAACAAAAGTAAATCAACCATGCAAGCATAAAACATACAACCACAAGTTCATAACCATAGCCCCCTAATGTTGATCACACTTGTTGACCGAAGACAAGTTTGTCAAAAGGTCTCTCCTAAGGGACTCAAAAGGACATGAGCTTGTGTCGGTGAACTCCCACTTGATCTCTCATCCAAATTCTCCAAGTGTTCACCCCCGTGTTGTGGTCTCCATCATTTTATTTGGGCCCTCTTCCTTGCATCTTCTTTTACAAAACATATCCTAATACATTTTTCTAGTAAAAGAAATGCTCCTAATCTACTTATTATTACAAACCAATTGAAAAAATAAATAGATTACAAACCCAAATAAATATTACAACCACATTGAATGAACAAACAACTTCTTTGAATGAACAAACATAACAACACAAACATTCAACCAAACACAAGGCCATGGGTAGGTTATGAACATCTATTACATATCCAAATATGCAATAACACAAAGACCCAAATGGTTCCCCTTTGACCCTTAAAACTTTCGGCCAAACTTGACAAAACCGAAAGTTCCGGGTTTTGTCCAAACAACACAAAAATCATCCAAATGACTTAGTTTTTCAAGATTACCACATACATGTAAAGTATAACCTTGAAACACCATGGGGTAACTAAAACCCCCAAAATTTTTGGCCATATGGTAAAAACCATATCATAAACCCGAAAATTTTTGGGTCTAATGAAGCATGCATCCGTATAAATGGCTCTTGATGCCATTGTTGTGTTTTAACAAGATTATCAAAGTGCTAAAATCCCAATTTACCAAAAACACAGCGGAAATAAGTTTTAAATCTTGTTAATTTGATATGTATAAAATCAATTCTACACATGCAAAACCCAATCCCGTATCCAAATACGAAATACACACTATCAAACACATGCATGTCACTATAAGTGCGGGCATGTTAAAGCTACCTTTCAAATCCAAGCAACAGGAAGGAGATGATGATGAAGAAGGCAAGAACTTGAATATGATGCTCCTCAAGCTAGCAAACTCCAAGCTTTCCAACAAACACCACTTGTAGCTAGGATTTGGCAACACTTGAGAACACTCCTTGGTCCCTTGCTCTTGGCCGTCCAAAGAGAGGAAGAGAGGAAGAGAGAGTAGAGGATTTTTCCTCTATTGTGTTGTATACTTACTTGTGTTGTTTTGATGCTGTATGAGAGAAGAAACAAAGAAAGAAAGATAATATACCTTTCAAAAATGGCACCTCATTTTGCACCAATGAAAACCTTTGCATACCTCCACTAACAAGTTTATAATAATAAAATAATAAGGAGAAGGAGAGAGGGGGGGGGGCTTCCTTTCTTGTTATTATTATTATCAATTTTTTTTATAACATTCAATTTATATGTTTATAAATTATGTTATAAAACTTATAGGTGACATGCTTGGTAATTTGGTTTACATATTGTTATTTAACCAACTTAAATAACACTATGTAAAGTTGTCTCAAAATATAAATCATCCATATGATTTATTCACTACACAAGTACATTGTATTTAGAAACCCCTTTCTAAATAACTAAAGTGTTAATATTTATTTGTTATGATCATATCATATATAAACAAATATTATTGGTGTTTGTCTAGCTTGTTATTGGGTATGACCCGACTTAGATCATGACATACTAGCCACATCAATAATAATAATATGTGTCTTGGGCATACCGAGTCCAACAGAAATTGTTCCCTTGGCTCTATATAGGGGTGTTCATCGGATCTGATTATGGATTTGGATTTTTAGGACCCTATACGAAATCCAATCCAATCTTATCTAAACTGAGAATATTCATATTAGATTTTATCTATCCAAATTCAATTCGGATCGGATTCGGATAAAATCCGAATAATCCAAAATTATCCGAATAATCCAAAAATAACGTAATAACTAAATTTTCCTAGTTTTTGTCCCTAACATTTTTTACACTGGTAGAATCGCAATAAACATACGAAATTGGAAAATAGAAATTAGTCTTGAACATAATTTCAAAGTTAAATTTCAAACAATAGTCTAAAGAGATATACAATACTGGAAAATCCACTAAAACATGTTATTTATCAGATTAAATGGATATCTGAAACATCCGAACCATTTGAATTTTTTTAAATTTCATGTCTGAATCCAATCCAAATCCGATTAGTTATTCGGATAATCAGATTGATCAGATCTGATATCCGAAAAAGAATTCGGATCAACTTATTTGGGTTTCAGTTTTGGTTCAGATTTTGCTTTTTTATATCAGTTTTCATGAACAACCTGAGCTCCAGATATGTCTATGCAAACGTTTTCCAATGGTAAGGCTGCTTCTAAAGTAACCCCAAACTTGTCATTCATGTCTGGAGATCCAAATGTATCCAAGGCTATCGAACACTCTTCCCAGAATGATGATACTTTTAGTCAAGGTGTTGCTCCCAACAAAGCTACTATGATGTTAAGTCGAGCACGAGAAATGCAACATGTCCGTAAGCATAATAAGCCTTTGTCAGGTCTTTATGTGTAGTCGATACCATCGGATTATCCAAATTTGATGAAGGGTACCAGACCTTTGAAAAGTTACTGGGTCAGTGGTTCTAAGCATTCTCGGGAAGAGACATTATCTCTTTGTTCCTATAAGTCAAAATTGTCACAAGTATCTTTTACTAATTTCGATGTCCCTACTCCTAGAGACGATTGTCTCATGTTTTATGCAGATGAAGCATGTCTTTAAGAGGGAGATTCAAAATGGTGACATACTTCCTAACTCTTAAGTCTGTCAACGTATTTTGCATTGTGCTATCCCTCCTGCTGAGGTTTCTGTTAACCAATACAGAACTATGAAGGAGATTACCGATTATGCGAGTTGTGTTGGTATTCGTTCTCTAGGTGCAATCTCCGAGCTATTGATGCATATCAAAGGAAGGATGCAAAAGATAAAATGTTGAAATTCCGGGTATCCCGCTAAAGGGAATGTATATCTCCAAATCCGATTAGTTATTCGGATAATCAGATTGATCAGATCAGATATCCGAAAAAGAATTTGGATCAACTTATTTGGGTTTCAGTTTCGGTTCAGATTTTGCTTTTTTTATATCAGTTTTCATGAACAACCTGAGCTCCAGATATGTCTATGCAAACGTTTTCCAATGGTAAGGCTGCTTCTAAAGTAACCCCAAACTTGTCATTCATGTCTGGAGATCCAAATGTATCCAAGGCTATCGAACACTCTTCCCAGAATGATGATACTTTTAGTCAAGTTGTTGCTCCCAACAAAGCTACTATGATGTTAATTCGAGCACGAGAAATGCAACATGTCCGTAAGCATAATAAGCCTTTGTCAGGTCTTTATGAGTAGTCGATACCATCAGATTATCCAAATTTGATGAAGGGTACCAGACCTTTGAAAAGTTATTGGGTCAGTGGTTCTAAGCATTCCCGGGAAGAGACATTATCTCTTTGTTCCTATAAGTCAAAATTTTCACAAGTATCTTTTACTAATTTCGATGTCCCTACTCCTAGAGACGATTGCCTCAAGTTTTATGCAGATGAAGCATGTCTTTAAGAGGGAGATTCAAAATGGTGACATACTTCCTAACTCTTAAGTCTGTCAGCGTATTTTGCATTGTGCTATCCCTCCTGCTGAGGTTTCTGTTAACCAATACAGGACCATGAGGGAGATTACCGATTATGCGAGTTGTGTTGGTATTCGTTCTCTAGGTGCAATCTCCGAGCTATTGATGCATATCAAAGGCAGGATGCAAAAGATAAAATGTTGAAATTCTGGGTATCCCGCAAATGGGAATGTAAATCTCCAAATCCGATTAGTTATTCGGATAATCAGATTGATCAGATCTGATATCCGAAAAAGAATTCGGATCAACTTATTTGGGTTTCAGTTTCGGTTCAGATTTTGCTTTTTTTATATCAGTTTTCATGAACAACCTGAGCTCCAGATATGTCTATGCAAACGTTTTCCAATGGTAAGGCGGCTTCTAAAGTAACCCCAAACTTGTCATTCATGTCTGGAGATCCAAATGTATCCAAGGCTATCGAACACTCTTCCCAGAATGATGATACTTTTAGTCAAGTTGTTGCTCCCAACAAAGCTACTATGATGTTAATTCGAGCACAAGAAATGCAACATGTCCGTAAGCATAATAAGCCTTTGTCAGGTCTTTATGAGTAGTCGATACGATCAGATTATCCAAATTGGATGAAGGGTACCAGACCTTTGAAAAGTTACTGGGTCAGTGGTTCTAAGCATTCCCGGGAAGAGACATTATCTCTTTGTTCCTATAAGTCAAAATTTTCACAAGTATCTTTTACTAATTTCGATGTCCCTACTCCTAGAGACGATTGTCTCAAGTTTTATGCAGATGAAGCATGTCTTTAAGAGGGAGATTCAAAATGGTGACATACTTCCTAACTCTTAAGTCTGTCAACGTATATTGCATTGTGCTATCCCTCCTGCCGAGGTTTCTGTTAGCCAATACATAACCATGAGGGAGATTACCGAGTATGCGAGTTGTGTTGGTATTCGTTCTCTAGGTGCAATCTCCGAGCTATTGATGCATATCAAAGGCAGGATGCAAAAGATAAAATGTTGAAATTCTGGGTATCCCGCTAAAGGGAATGTATATCTCCAAATCCGATTAGTTATTCGGATAATCAGATTGATCAGATCTGATATCCGAAAAAGAATTCGGATCAACTTATTTGGGTTTCAGTTTCGGTTCAGATTTTGCTTTTTTTATATCAGTTTTCATGAACAACCTGAGCTCCAGATATGTCTATGCAAACGTTTTCCAATGGTAAGGCGGCTTCTAAAGTAACCCCAAACTTGTCATTCATGTCTGGAGATCCAAATGTATCCAAGGCTATCGAACACTCTTCCCAGAATGATGATACTTTTAGTCAAGTTGTTGCTCCCAACAAAGCTACTATGATGTTAATTCGAGCACGAGAAATGCAACATGTCCGTAAGCATAATAAGCCTTTGTCAGGTCTTTATGAGTAGTCGATACCATCAGATTATCCAAATTTGGTGAAGGGTACCAGACCTTTGAAAAGTTACTGGGTCAGTGGTTCTAAGCATTCCCGGGACGAGACATTATCTCTTTGTTCCTATAAGTCATAATTTTCACAAGTATCTTTTACTAATTTCGATGTCCCTACTCCTAGAGACGATTGTCTCAAGTTTTATGCAGATGAAGCATGTCTTTAAGAGGGAGATTCAAAATGGTGACATACTTCCTAACTCTTAAGTCTGTCAACGTATATTGCATTGTGCTATCCCTCCTGCTGAGGTTTCTGTTAGCCAATACATAACCATGAGGGAGATTACCGAGTATGCGAGTCGTGTTGGTATTCGTTCTCTAGGTGCAATCTCCGAGCTATTGATGCATATCAAAGGCAGGATGCAAAAGATAAAATGTTGAAATTCTGGGTATCCCGCTAAAGGGAATGTATATCTCCAAATCCGATTAGTTATTCGGATAATCAGATTGATCAGATCTGATATCCGAAAAAGAATTCGGATCAACTTATTTGGGTTTCAGTTTCGGTTCAGATTTTGCTTTTTTATATCAGTTTTCATGAACAACCTGAGCTCCAGATATGTCTATGCAAACGTTTTCCAATGGTAAGGCTGCTTCTAAAGTAACCCCAAACTTGTCATTCATGTCTGGAGATCCATATGTATCCAAGGCTATCGAACACTCTTCCCAGAATGATGATACTTTTAGTCAAGGTGTTGCTCCCAACAAAGCTAATATGATGTTAATTCGAGCACGAGAAATGCAACATGTCCGTAAGCATAATAAGCCTTTGTCAGGTCTTTATGAGTAGTCGATACCATCAGATTATCCAAATTTGATGAAGGGTACCAGACCCTTGAAAAGTTACTGGGTCTGTGGTTCTAAGCATTCCCGGGAAGAGACATTATCTCTTTGTTCCTATAAGATAAAATTTTCACAAGTATCTTTTACTAATTTCGATGTCCCTACTCCTAGAGACGATTGTCTCAAGTTTTATGCAGATGAAGCATGTCTTTAAGAGGGAGATTCAAAATGGTGACATATTTCCTAACTCTTAAGTCTGTCAACGTATTTTGCATTGTGCTATCCCTCCTGCTGAGGTTTCTGTAAACCAATACAGAACCATGAGTGAGATTACCGAGTATGCGAGTTGTGTTGGTATTCGTTCTCTAGGTGCAATCTCCGAGCTATTGATGCATATCAAAAGCAAGATGCAAAAGATAAAATGTTGACATTCTGGGTATCCCGCTAAAGGGAATGTATATCTCCAAATCCAATTAGTTATTCGGATAATCAGATTGATCAGATCTGATATCCGAAAAAGAATTCGGATCAACTTATTTGGGTTTCAGTTTCGGTTCAGATTTTGCTTTTTTTATATCAGTTTTCATGAACAACCTGAGCTCCAGATATGTCTATGCAAACGTTTTCCAATGGTAAGGCTGCTTCTAAAGTAACCCCAAACTTGTCATTCATGTCTGGAGATCCATATGTATCCAAGGCTATCGAACACTCTTCCCAGAATGATGATACTTTTAGTCAAGGTGTTGCTCCCAACAAAGCTAATATGATGTTAATTCGAGCACGAGAAATGCAACATGTCCGTAAGCATAATAAGCCTTTGTCAGGTCTTTATGTGTATTCTATACCATCGGTTTATCCAAATTTGATGAAGGGTACCAGACCCTTGAAAAGTTACTGGGTCAGTGGTTCTAAGCATTCCCGGGAAGAGACATTATCTCTTTGTTCCTATAAGTCAAAATTTTCACAAGTATCTTTTACTAATTTCGATGTCCCTACTCCTAGAGACGATTGTCTCAAGTTTTATGCAGATGAAGCATGTCTTTAAGAGGGAGATTCAAAATGGTGACATACTTCCTAACTCTTAAGTCTGTCAACGTATTTTGCATTGTGCTATCCCTCCTGCTGAGGTTTCTGTAAACCAATACAGAACCATGAGTGAGATTACCGAGTATGCGAGTTGTGTTGGTATTCGTTCTCTAGGTGCAATCTCCGAGCTATTGATGCATATCAAAGGCAGGATGCAAAAGATAAAATGTTGAAATTCTGGGTATCCCGCTAAAGGGAATGTATATCTCCAAATCCAATTAGTTATTCGGATAATCAGATTGATCAGATCTGATATCCGAAAAAGAATTCGGATCAACTTATTTGGGTTTCAGTTTCGGTTCAGATTTTGCTTTTTTTATATCAGTTTTCATGAACAACCTGAGCTCCAGATATGTCTATGCAAACGTTTTCCAATGGTAAGGCTGCTTCTAAAGTAACCCCAAACTTGTCGTTCATGTCTGGAGATCCATTGTATCCAAGCCTATCGAACACTCTTCCCAGAATGATGATACTTTTAGTCAAGTTGTTGCTCCCAACAAAGCTACTATGATGTTAATTCGAGCACGAGAAATGCAAATGTCCGTAAGCATAATAAGCCTTTGTCAGGTCTTTATGAGTAGTCGATACCATCAGATTATCCAAATTTGATGAAGGGTACCAGACCTTTGAAAAGTTATTGGGTCAGTGGTTCTAAGCATTCCCGGGAAGAGACATTATCTCTTTGTTCCTATAAGTCAAAATTTTCACAAGTATCTTTTACTAATTTCGATGTCCCTACTCCTAGAGACGATTGCCTCAAGTTTTATGCAGATGAAGCATGTCTTTAAGAGGGAGATTCAAAATGGTGACATACTTCCTAACTCTTAAGTCTGTCAGCGTATTTTGCATTGTGCTATCCCTCCTGCTGAGGTTTCTGTTAACCAATACAGGACCATGAGGGAGATTACCGATTATGCGAGTTGTGTTGGTATTCGTTCTCTAGGTGCAATCTCCGAGCTATTGATGCATATCAAAGGCAGGATGCAAAAGATAAAATGTTGAAATTCTGGGTATCCCGCAAATGGGAATGTAAATCTCCAAATCCGATTAGTTATTCGGATAATCAGATTGATCAGATCTGATATCCGAAAAAGAATTCGGATCAACTTATTTGGGTTTCAGTTTCGGTTCAGATTTTGCTTTTTTTATATCAGTTTTCATGAACAACCTGAGCTCCAGATATGTCTATGCAAATGTTTTCCAATGGTAAGGCTGCTTCTAAAGTAACCCCAAACTTGTCATTCATGTCTGGATATCCAAATGTATCCAAGGCTATCGAACACTCTTCCCAGAATGATGATACTTTTAGTCAAGTTGTTGCTCCCAACAAAGCTACTATGATGTTAATTCGAGCACGAGAAATGAAACATGTCCGTAAGCATAATAAGCCTTTGTCAATTCTTTATGAGTAGTCGATACCATCAGATTATCCAAATTTGATGAAGGGTACCAGACCTTTGAAAAGTTACTGGGTCAGTGGTTCTATGCATTCCCGGGAAGAGACATTATCTCTTTGTTCCTATAAGATAAAATTTTCACAAGTATCTTTTACTAATTTCGATGTCCCTACTCCTAGAGACGATTGTCTCAAGTTTTTTGCAAATGAAGCATGTCTTTAAGAGGGGGATTCAAAATGGTGACATACTTCCTAACTCTTAAGTCAGTCAACGTATTTTGCATTGTGATATCCCTCCTGCTGAGGTTTCTGTTAACCAATACAGGACCATGAGGGAGATTACCGATTATGCGAGTCGTGTTGGTATTCGTTCTCTAGGTGCAATCTCCGAGCTATTGATGCATATCAAAGGCAGGATGCAAAAGATAAAATGTTGACATTCTGGGTATCCCGCTAAAGGGAATGTATATCTCCAAATCCAATTAGTTATTCGGATAATCAGATTGATCAGATCTGATATCCGAAAAAGAATTCGGATCAACTTATTTGGGTTTCAGTTTCGGTTCAGATTTTGCTTTTTTTATATCAGTTTTCATGAACAACCTGAGCTCCAGATATGTCTATGCAAACGTTTTCCAATGGTAAGGCTGCTTCTAAAGTAACCCCAAACTTGTCGTTCATGTCTGGAGATCCATATGTATCCAAGGCTATCGAACACTCTTCCCAGAATGATGATACTTTTAGTCAAGGTGTTGCTCCCAACAAAGCTAATATGATGTTAATTCGAGCACGAGAAATGCAACATGTCCGTAAGCATAATAAGCCTTTGTCAGGTCTTTATGTGTAGTCTATACCATCGGATTATCCAAATTTGATGAAGGGTACCAGACCCTTGAAAAGTTACTGGGTCAGTGGTTCTAAGCATTCCCGGGAAGAGACATTATCTCTTTGTTCCTATAAGTCAAAATTTTCACAAGTATCTTTTACTAATTTCGATGTCCCTACTCCTAGAGACGATTGTCTCAAGTTTTTTGCAGATGAAGCATGTCTTTAAGAGGGGGATTCAAAATGGTGACATACTTCCTAACTCTTAAGTAAGTCAACGTATTTTGCATTGTGATATCCCTCCTGCTGAGGTTTCTGTTAACCAATACAGGACCATGAGGGAGATTACCGATTATGCGAGTCGTGTTGGTATTCGTTCTCTAGGTGCAATCTCCGAGCTATTGATGCATATCAAAGGCAGGATGCAAAAGATAAAATGTTGACATTCTGGGTACCCCGCTAAAGGGAATGTATATCTCCAAATCCAATTAGTTATTCGGATAATCAGATTGATCAGATCTGATATCCGAAAAAGAATTCGGATCAACTTATTTGGGTTTCAGTTTCGGTTCAGATTTTGCTTTTTTTATATCAGTTTTCATGAACAACCTGAGCTCCAGATATGTCTATGCAAACGTTTTCCAATGGTAAGGCTGCTTCTAAAGTAACCCCAAACTTGTCATTCATGTCTGGAGATCCATATGTATCCAAGGCTATCGAACACTCTTCCCAGAATGATGATACTTTTAGTCAAGGTGTTGCTCCCAACAAAGCTAATATGATGTTAATTCGAGCACGAGAAATGCAACATGTCCGTAAGCATAATAAGCCTTTGTCAGGTCTTTATGTGTAGTCTATACCATCGGTTTATCCAAATTTGATGAAGGGTACCAGACCCTTTAAAAGTTACTGGGTTAGTGGTTCTAAGCATTCCCGGGAAGAGACATTATCTCTTTGTTCCTATAAGTCAAAATTTTCACAAGTATCTTTTACTAATTTCGATGTCCCTACTCCTAGAGACGATTGTCTCAAGTTTTATGCAGATGAAGCATGTCTTTAAGAGGGAGATTCAAAATGGTGACATACTTCCTAACTCTTAAGTCTGTCAACGTATTTTGCATTGTGCTATCCCTCCTGCTGAGGTTTCTGTAAACCAATACAGAACCATGAGTGAGATTACCGAGTAAGTGAGTTGTGTTGGTATTCGTTCTCTAGGTGCAATCTCCGAGCTATTGATGCATATCAAAGGCAGGATGCAAAAGATAAAATGTTGAAATTCTGGGTATCCCGCTAAAGGGAATGTATATCTCCAAATCCAATTAGTTATTCGGATAATCAGATTGATCAGATCTGATATCCGAAAAAGAATTCGGATCAACTTATTTGGGTTTCAGTTTCGGTTCAGATTTTGCTTTTTTTATATCAGTTTTCATGAACAACCTAAGCTCCAGATATGTCTATGCAAACGTTTTCCAATGGTAAGGCTGCTTCTAAAGTAACCCCAAACTTGTCGTTCATGTCTGGAGATCCATATGTATCCAAGGCTATCGAACACTCTTCCCAGAATGATGATACTTTTAGTCAAGGTGTTGCTCCCAACAAAGCTAATATGATGTTAATTCGAGCACGAGAAATGCAACATGTCCGTAAGCATAATAAGCCTTTGTCAGGTCTTTATGTGTAGTCTATACCATCGGATTATCCAAATTTGATGAAGGGTACCAGACCCTTGAAAAGTTACTTGGTCAGTGGTTCTAAGCATTCCCGGGAAGAGACATTATCTCTTTGTTCCTATAAGTCAAAATTTTCACAAGTATCTTTTACTAATTTCGATGTCCCTACTCCTAGAGACGATTGTCTCAAGTTTTTTGCAGATGAAGCATGTCTTTAAGAGGGGGATTCAAAATGGTGACATACTTCCTAACTCTTAAGTTAGTCAACGTATTTTGCATTGAGATATCCCTCCTGCTGAGGTTTCTGTTAACCAATACAGGACCATGAGGGAGATTACCGATTATGCGAGTTGTGTTGGTATTCGTTCTCTAGGTGCAATATCCGAGCTATTGATGCATATCAAAGGCAGGATGCAAAAGATAAAATGTTGAAATTCTGGGTATCCCGCAAATGGGAATGTAAATCTCCAAATCCGATTAGTTATTCGGATAATCAGATTGATCAGATCTGATATCCGAAAAAGAATTTGTATCAACTTATTTGGGTTTCAGTTTCGGTTCAGATTTTGCTTTTTTTATATCAGTTTTCATGAACAACCTGAGCTCCAGATATGTCAGTGCAAACGTTTTCCAATTGTAAGGCCGCTTCTAAAGTAACCCCAAACTTGTCATTCATGTCTGGAGATCCAAATGTATCCAAGGCTATCGAACACTCTTCCCAGAATGATGATACTTTTAGTCAAGTTGTTGCTCACAACAAAGCTACTATGATGTTAATTCGAGTACAAGAAATGCAACATGTCCGTAAGCATAATAAGCCTTTGTCAGGTCTTTATGTGTAGTCGGTACCATCAGATTATCCAAATTTGATGATGGGTACCAGACCTTTGAAAAGTTACTGGGTCAGTGGTTCTAAGCATTCCCGGGAAGAGACATTATCTCTTTGTTCCTATAAGTCAAAATTTTCACAAGTATCTTTTACTAATTTCGATGTCCCTACTCCTAGAGACGATTGTCTCAAGTTTTATGCAGATGAAGCATGTCTTTAAGAGGGAGATTCAAAATGGTGACATACTTCCTAACTCTTAAGTCTGTCAACGTATTTTGCATTGTGCTATCCCTCCTGCTGAGGTTTCTGTTAACCAATACAGAACCATGAGGGAGATTACCGATTATGCGAGTTGTGTTGGTATTCGTTCTCTAGGTGCAATCTCCGAGCTATTGATGCTTATCAAAGGCAGGATGCAAAAGATAAAATGTTGAAATTCTGGGTATCCCGCTAAAGGGATTGTATATCTCCAAATCCGATTAGTTATTCGGATAATCAGATTGATCAGATCTGATATCCGAAAAAGAATTTGGATCAACTTATTTGGGTTTCAGTTTCGGTTCAGATTTTGCTTTTTGTATATCAGTTTTCATGAACAACCTGAGCTCCAGATATGTCTATGCAAACGTTTTCCAATGGTAAGGCTGCTTCTAAAGTAACCCCAAACTTGTCATTCATGTCTGGAGATCCAAATGTATCCAAGGCTATCGAATACTCTTCCCAGAATGATGATACTTTTAGTCAAGTTATTGCTCCCAACAAAGCTACTATGATGTTAATTCGAGAACGAGAAATGCAACATGTCCCTAAGCATAATAAGCCTTTGTTAGGTCTTTATGTTTAGTCGATACCATCGGATTATCCAAATTTGATGAAGGGTACCAGACCTTTGAAAAGTTACTGGGTCAGTGGTTCTAAGCATTCCCGGGAAGAGACATTATCTCTTTGTTCCTATAAGTCAAAATTTTCACAAGTATCTTTTACTAATTTCGATGTCCCTACTCCTTGAGACGATTTTCTCAAGTTTTATGCAGATGAAGCATGTCTTTAAGAGGGAGATTCAAAATGGTGACACACTTCCTAACTCTTAAGTCTGTCAACGTATTTTGCATTGTGCTATCCCTCCTGCTGAGGTTTCTGTTAACCAATACAGAACCATGAGGGAGATTACCGAGTATGCGAGTTATGTTGGTATTCGTTCTCTAGGTGCAATCTCCGAGCTATTGATGCATATCAAAGGCAGGATGCAAAAGATAAAATGTTGAAATTCTGGGTATCCCGCTAAAGGGAATGTATATCTGCTGATACTGATGAGATTGCTCACTTAAATAAGAAGGTAAAGAAGCTGAAGGGTTGAACCCTTTATATGAGAGAGGAAAGAAAAAATGGACCAAGCTTTGGCCAAAAGAGATGAAAAACATGAAAACGAAATCGAAAAGCTTCAAGCCAACTTGAGCAAGGTTTCAGAAGAACTCAAATCTGTTAGTGCTTCTAAGGTCAAGGCTTTGAACGACATTAATATGTTATCCTCTCAAGTCACAGAGTTAAAAACTGCTAAGAAGAATATTAAGGGTGAGAAAGCGGCTTGAATGGGCGTTAAGGAAGCCTTTAAGAAAGCCTTGGCACAGGGTGAAGAGATCCAATCAGCTTACAAGACTGAGGTTAAAGGTTCGAAAGAGGATAGGATATGTTTAATTCAAGTTGGGTTTAGGTTTGTCATGAACAAGTTGCTCCGTAGTGCAGAATCTGGACGCCTCTTTGGTGCTATAGAAGATGTTCTTTGGAACATTGCTCTTCAGTGTGGGGCTGAGAATAGGTTTAAAGGCGGTTCTGGTGGTAAAACAATGATTGAGATTGAGGGTCATGATCCTGAGGCCAATGGCATTTACGAAGATTTGGCCAAAAGATGATTTGATAAGAACTACCTTTATCTCGATACCCTTTCTGCCAATTATTACCTTTCTTTGGAGGAACTTGAAGCTATCAATCCTTCATCCGACCCTAATGTTTCTGCTCGTAACCCTTAAGGGGGTATTTTCAATTTTCTTTTTTCTTTTGATTAATGTGAACTGTGTTTAAAAATGAATTAGGTAACAGACCTAATGAATGATGTAATGTGTTTTTTTCCCCCTCTGAATGAAAGACATGATGTCTTTTAGACTAATGTCTAATCTTTGTTTTTTTATTTTCATCTTCATGAACCTTTATTGTATGATGTCACTTTTTTCAAAAGGGTTTGTTGTATCTAAGTGCGGGTTTTGTTTTCTTTTTTGAATGGATGCCTGATACCGCTTGTAAGTCTTTAATTTATTTTTTTTTTGACCATATTGGCTTTGTGTGCTTTTATTATGTAGTACCCTTTTTCAAAATCAAGGACTCCTAAAGAAAATCAAAGGGAAATCTTGAAGATGAAAATAGAATTAGTTGAGGTTGATTTCCATACAAGAAGAGAGCCTGCCAAATAGGGAATATAGTAGCTAAGGATGGCTTATAGGGATCTTGTACAAGAAAGAAATAAGAATCCGAGTAAGTTTCCTACACCAAAAAACTTGGCTTCAATAAAACTTCCAAAAAGGTAAAGAATTGCTCAAAGTACTTCTCTGATCCCAAGTTCTGCACAAGAAGGGATCAAAGCAAGAAACTTGCCTTTGTATGCTAAAAGAAGGTAGATGACTGAAGTAAAGGAACTACAAGCCATCAATGACTTATACAGAGATGCCAAGATGGGTTTCGTATATGACATGAACATGATACCTTCTTCAACCTCCTTACCAGCATTGGTTGATGTTGCTACTACTGAAGAACAAAGTCAGTCAAATTCTAAGGTTCAAAAATGGAGCAAACTTAAAAACTGCTCATATGTAATCTTGGAATTTGAGTCTGGCACATAACAAAGGGTTGAACTTCAGAATGTACCCATGCTGTAAGACCCCGAATCCCGGGAATCCTACAGTTGGTAATCATACAAGAAACTTATAAAAATTTTAAACCGAGAAAAATTTCGTTTTATTTAAAACTGATTCAGAGTAAATAACAGCGGAATAATAAGTGCCAATATTCCCAAAACTTAACAAAATTTAAACTCAAGGCAACCCATTTTAATTGAAAACTAGATCAGAGTATAAAATCACCAGAAATTCACAAGCACTAAAACAAGTTCCCAAAAACCGGGAAATATGCCTAAAACCAAATTTAAATGAGTTAAGTAATAACTTAAAAATAAATAGTCTTCATTATTAATTTTCCCGACTAGCTATGCCTTCAACCGACCGAGTAGTCTCGAGCATGTCCAAGCGGTAAGCATCCTCCTCTTAACCTGAAACTCACACCAACATACACACAAAGTCAGCTTGAGCTGAGTGAGTTCAAGTTTTAATAAACAACATTATGCAAATTATTCCAAGGGTTTAAAATATAATACGGGATATGAGCAGTTAGGCCATAATAAATGATAAGTGGTCATACTTATATATCTATATAATTATATCCCTAGGCATAACATCCAAGTAATAACATCAGGGTCGAGCACACGTACAACCCAAACACGTAATATTCCATCTGAGTAATAACATCAGGGTCAACCACACGTACAACCCAAACACGTAACATTCCATCCGAGTAATAACATCTGGGTCGAGCACACGTACAACCCAAACACGTAACATTCCATCCGAGTAATAACATCAGGGTCGAGCACACGTACAACCCAAATACGTAACATTCCATCCACCGTATGCAAACACAAAGTAGGCATACGTAAACATGCTTAGTCGATAATGACTAATTAACATCGCCAATCATTGGTCATATAGTAACACGTGTATAAACATATGTATATATATTATTCCAAGATATACCATACTACAAATAAGCCTATGGGCCATAAGGTATCACATGTGTATACATAAATATCATCAAAAAATATACCATAGTACAAGTGAGTCTATGCAAAATCATTTAAGCGGTTTATTAAGTAAAAACAGTTCGGTGTGTATGCTAGCCCAAAACTTGAAAAGAGTGAAAAAGGGCATCATGAACTCACCTGACACGAGGCACAAAGTCACCATGAGCTAGAGAACCCCCCAAGTATTTCCACACCTCACACGCCTGTCGGATTATACACAATAATTACTAATGATACCGAATGGACTTGTTTATCCTACGTGGTGTTCTAACATGGTTTAAGTACCTAAGCCTCGTCCTTACCAATTTCAATTACAACATCCCCCGGGGCCTTATATTTACCAAAACCACCCTTAGATAATCCCGGAAATAAATAATTCCCAAATTACCCCCGGGAGTTGCTAGTTGAACGAATATGCGCGTTTATGAGTTGTTTGTGCTCTTAACAACCAACTCAGCCCCGTGTGGATCAAATTTAATAAAATCACAGCCAACAAGTCCACACGACACTACAGGAGTTGGATGGGTCAGTAATTCGCAAGCACAACGCACAAACTACCAATAAACGTGAATTTGCGTTGTACCGACCCGTTTGAGTAACTGACAACCAATTCAGTCCCAATACTTAAAATAATAATTTTTCCACAACCCATATATCAAACCAACGCTATACAAACTGAATTGGTTGTTAATTCCTTCAAACCTCGCGCTAAACGCAGCAATTTAACAATCTAGACAACCGAAAACTAGTTTTTCAATCTATCGACAATTGATCAATCAAACGAGCTCCATAGCCCATGATACTAAAGTATAACACATATGACATACCTAGGAAGATGATGGAGCAAAACCTCACTTCAAACAGCCCCGAAAAGAACACAATTAGACAGCCACCGGTTAAGCCTAAAACGAACGTATCGATCAATAACGAGTATAACATGCAGATTTTAGCATGCGAAAATGCATTTTATTACATAGGAAAATCATAGAATAAATTATGGAAGTTTTACCAGAGCTGAACAAATGTCTTAGCTTTATAAAATTATTTTTGTTATATTTTTTTAGTGAACAAAAAAATCATAAAAATTCCTCCAACACAGAAAGGTACGTGCCCCTATTTCTGTGCGTAGCAAAAGTGTTTTATTTGTTTAACAATCATTACCAAACCAAATTAAACGATTCCAATTGGGTTGTATACTTAACTCAAAATATGAAGTTCCAGAAGTGGAACCAATCAATTTGGACTTTTTAAAAAAGAGTTATAATGTCAGAAAGACAGACCAGAATCCGTCACCCAGCATCAGCTTTGACACACAATTTTATAAAATCATAAAAACCATTCAAATCTCATCCAAAAAATTATGTATTATACCTTTCTGGAAACTAGACTCAAAGTAGAAAATCATGGAAAAAAAATAGATTAAGAAAAAAAAAATATTCATCGAGTTACAAACCAAACAATAAACAAGTATGAATCTGCCAGAAACTGTTATCATCAAAACTCAACCCTAAAGTGTTCAACAAAGGGTTTAATGGTGGAAAAGAGTTATATTATGATAGAACCATCCTTGAATTAGACTCGGGAGGGCCAGAGATCTGCTGGAACTGCACAGAAATCAAGGAGAATCCCTGCTATGCTGCCGCCGATCAGAATATGGGGTGGGGGTTAGGGTTTACTTGTGTTATAATAAAACAATTACACTCTAGCCCCCCAAACTTGAAAATTTTGATAACTTTGGTGAAATGTTAGATAATTAGACTAAAGAGAATGACAAGGAGGTCCCCGAATAATGCCTGATCAAACCTGATAAATATACAAACTCTAGAAAGCTTCAATCTTATAACAGAAATTAACGGGCGTTACACATGCTAGACGAACAGTTGTAAGGAGCTGGCATCATCAGTTCAGGGGGAGACTGTTGACCATTACAAAGAAATTATGACCAAATACTAAACAACTGATGGCTCAAACATCAGTTGTTCTCCATTATAAAGTTTTTGACAACTATTTCTCAAAACAGTTGATCAGGCAAACTGCTAACAAAAAAGAACTAAAGATGCAATAGCTATTCTACAAACTATTGAACATCCAAATAACTGATGGAACATGCATAAGTTGTTTAACAAAGATCAATAGTTAACATAGGATTCTCTTTAGATAGTTGTTAGTAATTAGTTATCAATAGTTTGTAACTGTTTTTTGTTAGATTTCACAATCAACTTTAGCTAATCTGTAGTTTTACACATCTAAAAAATGAAGAAGAGAGTCTCTTCTTCATTAACACTATTCACGTCACAATACTCGCCTAATGTGTGTACTTTCGTACTAGAAAATTCAGTGTGAATGATGAGCTAAGCTTGGGGTGGGGGGGAGGGGGGTGGCAATAGATTGTAATCATTCTATTATAACTAACGCATAATTGTTATTCCATATGAAACCTTTTATTTAGCTCAAATGAATTTTGTTGCTTAACTAGTTCATTTCATATACTCATTGAAGTTGTAATTCAAATATGATTTCAATCAAAGTGATAACTAATTCCAATTCTCAACATGGCCAGTCCGCCTTTAGCTAATCTGTAGTTTTACACATCTAAAAAATGAAGAAGAGAGTCTCTTCTTCATTAACACTTTTTACGTCACAATACTCACCTGATTTGTGTACTTTCGTACTAGAAAATTCAGTGTGAATGATGAGCTAAGCTTGGGGTGGGGGGGGAGGGGATGGCTATAGATTGTAATCATTCGACTATAGTTAAAGCACAATTGTTATTCCATATGAAACCTTTTATTTAGGTCAAATGAATTTTGTTGCTTAACTTGTTCGTTTCATATACTCATTGAAGTTGTAATTCAAATATGATTTCAATTAAATTGATAACTAATCCGTTCAAAGGATTAGATTAATAGTTTACTATTTCATTGAAATGAATTGTGTTCAACTAGAATAGATTATGAATCTAACGATCCAAATAAACTGTGAAAACAGACTCAGCACACCCCATGGTGGAGCAAGGCATGGCCATGTTAAGAACATGCTAGAACAAAATTCCAAATGCCAAGACATGGCCATGTTGGCATCAGCAATCCCCACATTGGAAGTACAAGGGAACAAGATAAAATAAAAGATTCTGAAGCTCAACATGGTCATGGTGACACCTCAACACACCCATGTTGATAGTACAAGAGAAAAGACATAATTGGATTCTCCTAGGCTGTGTTCTCTCTCCTGATGTACCATCTGACAATGAGCGTTAAATACAATAAGACAAAGTGCTCAATATGGTCGTGCCCAACTCAACACGGGCCGTGTTGAGTACCAAATCAGCCTATAAACTGAATGCTCATCCACCACATTCAATAGACCTGGAGAGGCTTTAAGCCACACTTAATACACACCACCCACTTTCTTTCACCACCATTAATAAGAGAATTCTAATCCATCCATCCTTTGAAGATCAAGGAGATTAAGCTTTTAAAAAAAGTTATTATCATCAAAGATTAGTCATCCAAATTGGTTAATTTTTCTAATTTGATCATGTTTGTATCTATTACTTTTATGTATAACATCATGCTTGTTATTGGCTAAAGTTTCATGGTATCATCTTGGTTTATAATGAATCTTAACTGAAGTTTAATAATATTAGTTAAGCATGTGATCAGTCTTCAATAAGTAATGGTTATGTTGCAATTCTTACTTGATGAGGAATATTAAAATACTCTTAAAATATACACAAGTGCTGAGCTTGACGATAATCCGGGCAACTGCCACTCTCGTGAGGCCATGGTTAATAAATTTTAAAGAGACACCAAGTACCGAGCTTGATGATAAGCCAGGAAACTGCCATTCTTGTACGAACTTGGTTGAGAAAAAAATATATATCCTAATATGAACAAGGACCAAATGAAGTATTAGTAGTAATTGATCATCTAAAATGGGAATTATTGGCAATGTTGTGAAAACGGATTGTTGATGTTTATCCACTAAAATCGGTTAATTACTTGTCAAGCGAGTATACAACATAACCTATTTTAAACAACTTTTGGATTGTTATTACATGAGTTCTATAATTGTCCAAGAGTTGTTAATACTTGGTAAATCAAGGTTGATCATTTACAACTTAACAAATTTTAATTGGGATATTTAAGTATAATACAAAGGTTATTTTTACTAAAGTATCAAGGGCAATTCAATTAGTAATTAAAGGGATTTTATCATCTTTAAAGTAAGTTATCTTATAAACACTTAATATAAACCACTTGCTTACATAAAATAATGTTTTAGTGGTGATTATGAAGTTATGCATATCTCTTTCTTTAATTATAATGAAATAACATGACTTAGAAAGAAGGTGTATTCCCATATTTAATTACCAAAGCAAGCTCATATCACATGTTTACTAATAAATTGTTAAACCAAGTTAAGAGGAGTTTTAACTAAGATGATACACTTTTATCCTTGATCATCTCCATAAAATATAAAAATTCGAAAATATTTTTTTAATGCTTTTAAAAATTTCTTTTAAAACTTACTTGTCAAACCAAAACAACTAAGATGTTTACTTCCGTTTAAAATAAATACAATGATTTAATAGTAAAAATCAAACGAGTGTGTCCGTTAATCAACACTTGGTGCTTACCTATACTACTCTACATATACGATAGCTACATTTACCTATTTGTGTGTGGCTTAGTAAATATAAAAATAATGTTTATAAAATTAAATCTAGACGTTGTGTGTAACAATATTTTGAAAAACTTAACACTTTTTCTATACCACTCGCACGCACCCCAACATTTCTCTCTTCCTTTCGACAAACGATTTCTGGAAAATATTCATCATCTCAAGCGAATATTTTCCTGAAATCTTTCTGTGTCTATTACTTTATCTGTCTGCTTTCTTTGTTCTTGATGTCTGGCTCTCAACAAAAGAAGGAGAAGGGAAAGAAAAAGGCCCTCACGATGGACATGGTCAGTTGACGGATGACCGAGGCTGATTTTGGTAAGGTGGTAGCCACTTATTAGATCAATCCGTCACTCGAGCCAGAGTTGCCAGCTTCCAGCAAAATGGATAATGGCACTCCTACAGGAAATATTGTTGTGTATAAAGAGCTTTTCACAATCGGGAACTTTCGTCTCCCGATGACTCGGCTCGTGTTGGCAGTGTTGGTCGCCTTTGGGTTGCACCTGACCCATATTCATCCACTCGGGATGACGCGCCTCTGCCATTTTGAGTTTACGTGTCACTGTTTGGGGATAGCCCCTTCGGTTGGCAAGTTAAAGGCCTTTTACTACCTCCAGAATTCTTAGGATGGTATTATTTATACACCTGGTCGAGGTCCAAGGCGATTGTTGGGGAGGTTCCCAAGAGCCTTCAATACTGGAAGAGTATTTTCTTCTATGTCACTACATGGATGGTCCCCATGCCATGAGTTTCTTCTATAGGTAGGATTTGGCGGAGCCCAAGCCAGTCTTGTAACCCAATACAGATAGTACAACACCTTGCAGGGCAGCTTGTCCGCGCTCTGTCATTATCCTGAGCAGGCGTTGGTGCTCTTTGGGATGAGCCGCATTTAGGAGGATCCCATCATCAAGAATGGTGGGCAAGGTACTTTCTGATTCTTTATACTTAGGGCTTCTCTCCCTTTATTCTATCTGACTTGATCGATTTTGTGGTGGTGGATGATCCACTACTGTTGTTGCAGCTTGCTCCTGAGGGGGTTTAGACGCCATTCTGCCGGGTGCTGGGTCCAAAGGAGGAACCCATTATGGCATGGATGGCCAATAATTTTGTTTTTCCAGCCTCGACAAATCAGGCGCTACCGTCACATCCGAGCTTCGCAAACCCTATAGAGATTTAGTGTATGTGGATATTGTTGTTTGTAACAATCAGAAGCTAACTGTTTGAACTGATTTATAGGTAAGCGCTCCAAAAGTGGTACGTCTCCGTGGTGTGGAGGAGCCAAAGGGTGCCTGGAAGAAGGCTGCTTCCTCCAAGGGCGCTAAGAAGAGGCCCTTGGAGGATGAGGATGACGAGGAGGTTGTCACCTCTGATTTTCCATTTGGCTTGTCGCGTGCTTCCTCTACCACAATTCCTTCCAAGACTGGAATTGTGGTGATATGAAGGTAACTCCACCCGCTAGCGCTGGAACTATTAGGGATACAATCGTATCTTCAACCTACACTGGTGAGGCCACCGTGGGCGCAAAGGAGTTCACTTTACCATGCAAAGTGGCACCTGTAGTGGAGGAGGGAGAATAAGAGGAAGAGGTTCCACTGTTTAAGAAACCCCGACTTGGCGAGTTCGTAAAGTTACCCGGTCTGGTTACTTCGCCAGGTATGTTTATATGTCTTCCATTTTCTCTTCTTTTTAAAAAATTGCTAACACTATCCTGCACAGAGGCGTGCAAGCTACTTCTGGCGATGAAGAATCAAATGCAAGAGGTTATGCAGCAGGATGCTCAGAAGGTTACTGTTGACACGCTAGCCTCTTTATCAGAAAGATGAGTATAGGCGGCTCGTCGGAGGCACAGCCTAAATTTTCCCCGTTTTCGAGTTCACCTATGACGACGGAAATGGTTAATCCGTCTGAGGCCGAGACCATGGTGACAACGCAGTCCTTAACGGAGGAAGTGGTTATTCCGCCTGATACCGAAACCACAGTGGAAGCAACCCAACCTATAACGGTAGCCTTAGCTAAGTCATCTAAGGTTTGAGCAGAGCAACCGGTGGGGGGAGAAGCGGAGAAAACCTTCTCTCCCGATTCTTTATTAAAGCCACCAGGTAAGTCCTAGTCTAAGGCCTTTATCCTTGACGGGCATGAAATTGTCCAACTGCCTCCCTTTAAGATTGGGGCGGTTGTGACCGACAAATTTTTTGATAATCATAGATCTGGGAGCAGCATAGGCGTTGGTGGCGGTGGCGTAGGGTCAAATGGCCCAAGTCCAAATGAGTCCATCGAGGCCAATTGATGTGCTAAAAGCGGTCTATGAAAACCTAACCTAACTTAGACACTCTAGTTTTAAATTTATAAATCTAGACTCTCCTAATGCTAGACCACTAGACAGGCAAGTGTACATATCGACTATAGTAAAGCCTAATGAAGTCCGGATATCGAACCCACAGGACACTAGCGACACCTAAACTAGACTCTAACTAATAACTTAAACAAATAGATTTAATTGATTTTTGTGTTTTTTTTTAATATCAACTATAACCTATAAAATACTTAAACTAAAACTGACACGGAACAAATCGGGGTGAAACTTATACAGGGGAAACAACTACCTAAGTAAGGAATCCTACTAGTCAACCGTAAACTCTGGGAATTGGATTTATGATCGGTAACCGGATTCTAAAAATATGAAACTTAAGGCGTAACTAAAATATGCTAGATCACCTCCCGGTCTCACCAACAATACCTTAGAACCCTAAATATCATGTAAGCACAACAGTTTAATGGTTCGGATCCCCTCCCAGTCTCAACTTACCTAACTATGCTAAGGTACCCAAAGATTAAATCACCTCCTGGTCTCTCTAATCACAATATACCCTAAGGCGTAAAGGGGTATTCTTATTAAATTCGGTTATAATTCGGATATGTAAGAATCTAAAGGAATCTAGGGCAACTCACTCCCATGCAATCACTACTCAAACCCACAAAAAACCAAAACAGACGACACTTAATTACCTCCCGGTCTCTCAAGTGGCAGAATATAAGGTATCTCTAAACTCTCAATTACCGTTCCTATGGAATATTCAAACAAAAAACCATAAACTAGTTGTAAACACATAGTAAACAACCTAATACGCATCCATACATGAAAGACGTTCACAAAGACGCATATGGGACAATAAATTGATTATAAAATAATATCAAATACGTATAAGCATCATAACCAAATATAATAAAAACTTTTACCAAAGCACCAACCAACCAATAATAATCCAAAACCGAAAATAAAACAAGTCTAACAAGTATTTATCCAAACTCAGGCAGTTTCACAGGTTTAGCCACTCATAATAATTGATAAAACAAAGATAAAATATACGTCACGGTTCATCGTAAAACAAATAATATTAAGTGAGCTATCTGGCTGCCTGCTTTTAATTAACTCACTTTTTGGCTAATGACTTTTTTTAGCAAATAACGTGCTTGCTTCTTTCAATTTTGACCGTGACTTTTTGACAAGCTAGGAAGCTTGGTTCTTCAATTCTTTTTTTTCTTTCAACGTCAACCAACTCCACCGAAGCTTCCTTCCAATCAGCCGAATTTTCAACTGGGGCGGACCCCTCCCTTTGACTTTCGCCTCTTGCAGCCGTAGCCTCCCCCCACAATCTCAAGGCAACCTCTTATTTATAATATATAAAATAATGGTGGCCTCCCCACGTTTTACTCTAGTCCACCGACTTCCTGAAACACACCAAATTAGTTGTTTGGGCATTTTCAATTTATCATGTATTCTGACCCGTATGATCCTTTCAATTCGAACCCCTTTATTCTTGATTTGAGCCTAACATAAATCAATATAGACAATAAGTGAGCTCTAAATTTGAAAGCTTGATATTACGTAAAATGGGTTTGAACTAAAGTCAACAAAATAATTGGTTTACTAGACCAAAAATTTGACATCACATCTGTTCGTGAAACCTTTTCTTATTTTTTATTCTTCTAATTTACATTCAAATATATTTCTTTGAATACACAATAAATAGTTAATCTAACTATTATATTAAAGAAAAACATCTTTTTCACATGACATTTAACTAAGGTATCCACATAAGATTTCACCTCAACAATTTCTAAAATTATAATTTACACATAATAACCTATTTAATTTTAATAATATTACCATTTATATAACTACTAACAAAGTTATAAATATGACTTTAAATGTTATATTAAATGAGTTTTTTAGATATTTATTAATTATAAAATTTTATTTATCATTATTTATATCTTATGAATCTATATGGTATGCTATTATACACATTATTAAATTTTATTTTTTTTGGTTATATTTTTTAACCACCCGTGAATTACACGGGCTATATCCTAGTACCAAATATATCAATTTAGCTCGTTGACTCTTAAACCAATAAAATACTTATATGAACCAATTAGACAAATTTCTTAGTAAAAACAACCCTAAAGTTACTCAAAAGTATAGGAAATAGTAATAATATTTTTATATAATTTAGCCCACATCACCAATTAACTATACTTGTCTCGATGGAGCATTACTTGTGGCGCTGATTTTGATGACCCGACTGTTTGTGCCGAATTTTTGGAGCACTCCTTACCGCCCGGGGAACACGTGGCTTGCAAGTTCCAGCCCCGTGACAGCCTATCCTTTGATGCTGACTACAATGTTGTTCGGGGTCTCTGTAGCCTGGCGGAGCTAATTCGCGAGAATCGAGTCCTTCGTGCTGAAAAGATTGGGTCTGACTCCGCTAGGAGGGAGTTGGAACTTGCCATGAAGGGTTTTGAGGAGGCCTCTTGGAAGGTGGGCCGGGAGGCCACTTGGAACTTGCCGAATTTAGATTTTCAGTTGCTAGCTTGTTAATTATAAATTGTTAGTGTTGGGTTTTAACAAGATTATCAAAGTAATAAAACCTAACTTTTATAAAAAACACAATGAAAAATAGTTTTAAATCTTGTTAATATGATGAGTATAAAGCCGATTTTATACATGCAAAACCCAAACCCGGATCCAAATACGAAATACGTACTTACAAACACATGCATGTCACTAGAAGTTCATGCATGTTAAGCCTACCTTTCAAAATCAAGATGGGGTCAAGAGGATGATGAAATGAAAGGCTAGAACTTCAAAGAAGAAGCCCCTCAAGCTTGTATATCCTTCAAGCCTTGAAGCAAACACCTTATAGCTAGGATTTGAATGATTGAGAACTTTTCTTCCTTGGGTTTTCTTCTTGGCCGAAAAATCAAAGAGAGAATCAAAGAAGAAGAAGTTTTGTTACTTATGAAAAATTATGAGAGAAAGAAAGAGTTGGGTGGTCTTTGGAAAGCACCTCACAAGTGAACCATTCACCTTGCTTGCATGTTGTAGGAAAAAAAGGAAAGAGAGAGAGAGGGGGGGGCACCCTCTCACCCATTTCAAATTTTTTAAAACAATTTTTATGATATAAAACTTCTCATGTTATATAATTCAAGTTTTATAAAATTGTAACATAACATATTTCAAGCAACATGCAAATTGATAAGCGTTACACATTGTTATTTATCCATCTTAAATAACATTATGTAATGTCCTCTCTCAAAATATAAATCATCCATATGATTTATTTCTTCCACAAGTACAATGTGTTTAGAAACCTTGTTCCAAATAACATAAGTGTTAATATTTATTTAGTATGATTACATCATATTAAACAAATATAATTGGTGTTTATCTAGCTTGTTATTGGGTATGACCCGACTTGGATCATGATGTACTAGCCACATCAATTATAATATGTGTCTTGGGCAGACCGAGTTTAACAGTTAGGTTGTTAATTTCACATTTGTTTCAAAGATTTGTTGATTGGTAAATGGTAACTACAAATTTTTTTTATTTTTTCATATTTTCATATATCCGTTTCACTATCTGTACGGATATCCGAATTTCGGATATCCAGAATTTCGGATACGGATTGAAATCGACTATCTGAAATATTCGGATATCCGAATTTTGGATATCCGACATTAAACACCCCTAATAGATGGTGACATAAAGAGAAAGAAAATACATAGTAAATTACTCTTATACCTTTATTTAACTTGATCCACAAGTTACTTACGAAAGTCAATCTAAATAGAACCATTGATTAAAATGAACAATGGCTAGAATGAGTCTCAAATTCTTATAACTTAATAAGTTCTCGTATGAAATTATATATATATATATATATATATATATATAATCAAAGACCGATAAACTAAACCATACGTTCTATTCGTATTGTTCAGTTAACGAAACTCCGAGACTTAAAGTCATTGTTTAAACAATTTGCAAAATATTCGGGTATAATTTGAATATAATATATATATATATATATATATATATATATATATATATATATATATATATATATATAATCAAAGGGGTTCTCATTTGAAATCTTTCCTATATATATATAAACTTTTTTTACATATATATAACACCAAAGTTCAAGGTTCATTATGTAAATATACTTTAAGATCTAATTTAAAACAAATTGAAACTTCAATGGCTAATATGTAAATTATTTAAAATATAATATTTTTTTTCCCAACCCACCATCCCCATCCCCCTTTTCTTGACAAATTCGGCAACGTTTTGAACAATTCTTCACAAATCTTCAATAAAATTCTCGTTAACTTAATCGGTTACTCCCCTTCGGCCCCTTGATATGCGTGCAAAGTCGGCCGGAATATATATCATCAAAATTTTCAAGAAGAGTTTCCCGCACAACCGTAATATCCCCGAAAAATTTCGTTATAAATAACCAAACCTTCCACATTCGTTAAATCTTGAACGAATAGGAACACATTCGTTAACTAACATTCGTTATAGAACCGACGGATGTTAGAAAAAAAATAACGAATGAGTATATAACGAATAAGTCCATCTCAGTAATGAATAAGCACTTAACGAATGAAGTTCACATTCGTTAAACCCTTTAACGAATGAGGTTATTCATTAAAACTCCGTTGACGAATGAGTTTAAGTTTAACGAATAAGCCGTTAGCACGGTTACTGTAGCCAGAAAATCGTATTTCGCTGGAAAAAACAGTTACAGTCGCAAGAAAAACGGTTATCATCATCGGAATTTTGAAAATCAAGCTCTAACAAAGGCGGATTTCATCAAATCTTCATAATTAACCACCAAAATGTATCAATAAGCTCAGATTTCCATCAGAAACATGAATATATATTCAATTCCATCGTCCAAGCACGGAATCCATTCTAATTCAAATCAACTAATAACTTAACCATCCATGGCAGATTCTTCAATTAACCATAATTAAAACCAGATTTCACACAACAATGAGGATTTACACCAGGAACATGAATCTATCATCAGATTCATCGATTATCCACCAATTCATTCAAAATCAGAACAATTCAATACGTTAACACGAAGATGTTTTCCAATCAAACTACCAATTAACTATCACAATACCTTACGTAGATTCGGAATCACATCATGAACATGAAACTATCATTAATTTCAATATTCATTCCCGAATCAATCCAAAATCCAATCAAACAGATTATGAACACGACCACAGTATCACAAGCAACCGCCGTCTCTTATACCAGTTGTAAATACGTTATAGAGCTTAAGATCTAGTTGCAATACCGATTCGTAACTCATGTTCAATACGTTAAAGGAACAATACATTAATGGAGGATGAATACATTATGGTCTAGGGAGAATCCGGTAGCATTACATTACATGGAGGAAAAATAAGCACGGATCTCTATGCAAACTCACTATGGAAGGCCTATTTATAGGCATGCTTCATTAGTTAGAATTATAGTAACGAATGAGGCATCTCATTCGTTAACTGGACTAACGAATGAGGTCTTTCCATATCCCATGCGCTAAACATGCTTAGCGAATGGATATACATTAACGAATGAGCCTCCATTCGTTACACTGTGTAACGCCCGTTAACTCCGGTTTCAAGAATTAAAGCTTGTAGAGTATGTATAACTCTCAGGACTTAACCGACATTTCTCGGAAGCCTTTACGTCATCCCGGTACGTTAAAGAACCAAACTCTTCCTTCCATTTTTCCTTACAACTTCAATCTGGTGGGACTAGAGTATAAAATATTATGTTATAACATAACCTAACCCTAGCCCCCACCATTTTCTACGATCGGCAGGTAGAGGGTGACCCAAGACCCACGATTTTCTTTTTTGCAGCCAATTCTAAGCCTTAGAACTTCAATTCAAGGTATGTACTACGATTCCCCAACTCTTTTACACGTTAATTGATCCTTATATTGCGCGTATTGATCGAAAAACGTCTTGTTGTAGGCTAACCGGGTGGCTGCCCAATTGAGCTTTTCTGGGGCTGTTTTGAGTGAGGTTTTAGCATCAAAATCCCACTAGGTATGACATGTACATCATATTATAATTTCATGGCCATTGGAGGTGTTTAGGTCGGTCAATCGATTTTAGTTCGAAAACTAGGGTTTATCAGGTGCAGAATTGCAAATTGTTGAATTTGATGCGTTAATTGATCGGGTGACCGACCGAATCAGTTTGTACAGCCCTATGGGGGTTTAAGGGCTGTGGAAAAATTATTTTTTTTTGATGCTCGGGGCTGTTGTGGTTAGTGCTTCGTCAATCGAGTCGGCGGTGCGCGAATTTTCGTTTAAACGTTAAAGTAAGAGTTGTAAAAAGGAACCGTCAACCCTATCAACTCGGGTGACATAATCTTGATGAATGAAAAGATTTAAAATGGAATTTGGTCCATTCGGGGCTGATTCGTTTAACAAATGGTTTTAAGGTTTATTACACTCACATTCGACCCGATTTGATTATCCTTGTCCAAGTGTTGGGCCTTGGGCCAAGTTGTTGGGCCCAAAAGTTGTTGGGCCTTGGGCCAAGTGTTGGGCCTTGGGCCAAGTTGTTGGGCCTTGGCCCAAAGCGTTGGGCTTGAACGGCCCATTAGGCAAGAGTCTTCTTACGGTTTAGTTTAGTAATGTGTTGTTTATAATTTACAGACCCTTGCTTGTGATTATGCACTTAGGGATTTCCTAGCTCGTTACAGGTGTTTGATTGATTCCAGGTTAGTTCATGATGCCCCTTTTTACTCTTTTTACTTTTGGGCTAGCATGCACACCTAAATGTTTTTCTTACTTGATGAAATGCTTTGAATGGTTTTACATAGGCTTGCTAGTATTGGTAGGCCTTAGAATGTTATAGAGTGTGTATGTATATATATATTTGTATATATTTAGAATGGCCAAGATTTGGCGAATGTTGTAGCCGTCTCGACTACTGAATGCTGCGTATGCCTACCTTGTGTTTTCATGTGCCGAATGTTACGTGTTTGGGTTGTACGTTTGCTCAACCGTGAATGTTTGTAGTCGTCTTGACTACTGAATGTTGCGTGTGCCTACTTTGTGTTTGCATGCGCTGAATTTATGTGTTTGGGTTGTACGTTTTCTCGGCCCTGAATGTTATTATTGAATGTTATATATATATATATATATATATATATATATATATATATATATATATATATATATATATATATATATATATATATATATATATATATATATATTGATATATATAGGAATGCACACATAGAGATGCTCATACGTAAGAATGACTATTTATTGGATGTGGTGACCTAACCGATGTACTTCCGTTTGCTGTTTTTAAAACCGTTTGAATGATTATTAAAACTGTTGCTACTTATTTAAAACTTGAACTCACTCAGCTTAAGCTGACTTTGTGTACATGTTAGTGTGAGTTTCAGGTTAGGAAGAGGATGCCTTATCGCTTGGACGTGCACGGAGCTACTTGGACGGTGAAGGGCATACTGGAATGAAGAATTAGTTATGAACATTTTATTTCAAAAGACTTTTAAAAGTTATACTTAATTTTGATTTTGGGAACTCATTCATCTATTTACGTTTTCCGCCGAATTATACTCTGTAATGCTATTTTAATGCAAAGAATTGTTTTTAAGTTTAATTATTTTTACGGATGTTTTGGAATGATTACCAACTGTTGGGTTCCCGGGGTTCGGGGCTTACACACTGTAGTAACGAATGGGCTCCTAACTTAACGGATGAGCCTAGTCTTTAATGAATGAGGCCTCATTCGCTAAGCATCCTTAACGAATGAGCCTTTATACATTAATATAAAGACTAAACTACCCCTAGCATATTCGAACAGCTGCGGACACCAAATTTGTGCACTAATAAATAGGACATAAATCATCATCAAAACTCATACCAATCATCAAATCAAACAAAAATATTCTCTAAAATCCCTCTTTGATTCATTCAAGTTCGTCCCCGGCCAACCTCCATTCACCATCTTTCAGGCACAAAATCAAGTAAGTAATATATGGTTTTTAATCATTTTTAGCCGTCGAACAAAACCCGTAAATCAATTTTAACAAACAGAGAACCAATTAACGGATTTGAAATTTAGGGATTATAATGAAGAAGATGAACAAGTATATGTGTTTATATATATTTATTCTAGTTATGTTATCAATAATCAAGCTAGTCTAGTTGGTTAACTCTCTTGGGTATAAGTGGAAGAACCCGGGTTCGAACCCGGGTTAGGCCGTTTCGAAAAAATTTTTAAGTGTTTTTCTTTTTTGTTATTAATCAAAATAAATTACTATAAATTATTATATACTATTTTAAATCAAATAAAATTTATTTTAAGTTAAATAAATTAAATTTCGTTAACGTTATAGAACGCTAAATTGTTGATTTTCAGGATAAACTTACCGTTAAAATCCGTAATTCGTAAATATTATAACACTGTTAAATTATTAATCAATATTAGTTAAAATAATATTTAAAATGTTAAAATTCCATTAAAAATTAAAAATAATATTTTATTATAAAATGCCTTAAAATAACATTAAAGTAATCCATAGTCCTAAAATTCAATTATTTAACTTTTCCAATCCCGTTAGTTAAATTTTGTGTTTTGTTTTATTTATAGTTCGTGAGATTCAACGGATTTGACTTTTTTGACGCGTTTTGGATTTTCTTTTTATTTTCGCTTCAATATCTAAGGTGAGTTTCTCACGCCCCCTTTGTAAACGTTTTTACATTTTGGGTGTAGCATGTATATCCTATTCAAATATTTACTTAGTTATTCTTTATTTAAACTGCAATTCGAATTATAGACTTGTGTGTTCATTTTCTTACTTTCGTTGTGCGATTATCCGGCTACTGTGACATTCGTGACAAAACCAGATGTAGATTAGTATTTACATATCGAGTAAACGATTAATCGTTTACACGTAACGACCAAATGAATAACCAAATTATGCTGGTTATCACCCGGATATATTCGGGGCGATTTAAAAGTGATACACATATATTAGAATCTAACATATTAATATTATGCCCATAGTACATGGCAAACCAATAAAACGAAAATATTCTCGTTTAACAATACGCTATGACTTTAAACTCTAAAGCTAGTTTCAAACCAAGCATTGTATCATCCGCCAAGTCGAAAAAGACTTACAAAAAACTTATTTGAGATATATTAATCGACCCGTGAAAATATGTTGGATTTTTACAACCAAATGGTATGTTTTTATTAATTTACAAAAATTTGGCCGAAAAACAGTCGTTTACGCGCTGTTTAGCACACCCGATTTATTTTTCTTGCCAAAAACCGAACCCAAAATAAATTTAGACATGGATTTCAAGGATGGAACGCAAAAAGAGGCAAAATAGCCACATGAGGAGCCCAAGGGACCTCCCAATAATTGTGGACGCCATATAAGACTTTTTTTCGTCTTGATATAACTTACTTCCCAAGCTTGTTACACAAGATATTTTCACACCAAAACACTCCATTGTAACTGCTTCCTTTGTTCTTCAAAATTCCCAGCCAAAACCTAAGGTAAAATATCAATTTTTGATCATTTAAAACTTCTTTTAACATGAGTTTTACATAAAGATTATAGTTTGATTACGAAAAATCATTTCTAACGATGAAAAACCCCTAAAAATGATCCAAAAACATATTTAGATCATAAACAAGGTTAGAATCAGAATCAATAAATTTTTTAGCCATAAACATGGATTAAGAGTTTTAAATCGCGTTTTTAAGGTTCAAAACTCGGTTTGAAAATCTAAACGAAACCCTTTGTTTAAAGGCTGGATGATAGATGTTACAAGCTTTGTATTGTGATTCATGACATGTAGATACACTAACTAGAAGGCCAAGAAACCAGAAAAGCGAGAAAAGGGCCTAAACTCGTCTAGGGACTGTTTAAGATTAGATTGTGACATTCTTGTTGTTAGCCTATGAAACTTTATATGGACATCATGGATCTTATGAATGAGTCCCTGTCCAAATTTGGGAATTTTTCGATAAACCGTGAATATTTGGTGAATTTATTACCGTATGTTAGGGTTTAATTGGGAAAAATACTTAAACTGCTTGGAAAATTATGAACTTTTGTGGAGAACACAGGTAATATATCACAAGATCACATATAAATTTTGTTGGCAATTGGAGAACCCTAGCTATGATTTCTTGATTCGTGTTTATTCGAGTTTTAACAGTTGTTTAGGGCTCAAAAAGGTAATTTATCAAAGTTTTTAAGTTCTAGAAATTTTACAGGGTATTTTGGAAGTTATTTGAATCACTCAGAAAATTTATCGGATTTTTTAAAAATCTTTTGGTATAAACGGACGATTTACCTATTAAAAATCTCATATAAAATGGATTTTAATAAATTGATGAATCAGTAAATAATTTTAGAAATATTTGTATAAAAATATACATATCTTAATTAGTGAGTGTACAAATTTTCATAATTTAACAATAAACAGATAATTAATTGTGCTAAATTGAAAGTTAAACAAATACAATTCTGATAAAAACTGACATGTTTGTGATTAACGAACCCGATGGAATATCAAAACATCAAGAGTGGTCAAATATCATATTTTCAGGTTAACTAAGTAAAACCTAACATTTTGTGACAAATTCAGAAAATCCGGATGAATTGTGCGCGTTTTCTCTAAACCAAACTGTATAAAACGGAAATGAGCCTTGTAGCGAATCCAAAGATCTAAACCCTGATTTTTCTTTATAAATTGAATCATTTTATTAACTGAAACATTTACCCAAGTTTACGTGATCTTACCTGTTTCCGAAACGCGTAAAAGACCAACTTGGCCTAGCACGAGAAACGGTGAAACTGAGCCAAGTTCGATTTTAAGCATTAGACATTGAACAACGTCACAATTTAAGACTAATAACATATTCTTGGTGTGACAGCTATACCCAGACAAGATATACAGTCCGGTTTAGTATGGAGACTTTAATAATATAAAATATTAATTATATAAAACTAATTATAGAAACCAAGTGGTAAATAGCTGAACGGACTGTGAACCAATACTGTGCTGAGTACACCACTATACATTGATTTCATTGTAACGCCCGTTAATTTCAGTTCAATGATTTAAAGCTATGTAGAGTATGTACATCTTTCGGGATTTATCCATGTTTTCCCTGCTGTCTTCACGTCATTCCTATAAGTAAAATCTGTTAACTTTCCACTCAAGTTGATCCACCTTTCATAAATGAGAGACTAGAGTGTAACTTGTTGTTTTATATCATAAAACTAAAACCCTAGCCCCCCCCCCCCCTCTTGGCCGATCGGAACAGGAGCAGCAGCACACACCCCTCTTTTTCTTTGTTTGCAGCCAATTCCAAGTGTAAAACTTCAATTCAAGGTTAGCCCTATATCCCTACAAGTCTTTTACACATTAATTGGTCATTATAACTCGCTTATACATCGTTAAATCGCATGTTTTAGGCTTACCGGGTGGTTGTCCATTCAAGCACTTTCGGGACTGTTTTGACTAAGGTTTTTGCTCCATAATCTTCCTAGCTATGTCTTGTATATCATACTTTAGTATCGTGAATTTTGGCATTCGTTAGGTTGGTCAATTGTTGATAAAGTGAAAACTAGAATTCGGTTGACTAGTTTGTGAATTGTGGTGTCTAGCGCGTTGTTTGAGGGAATTAACAACCAATTCGAGTGTTGTAGCCTTGGTATAATTTGTTAGCTGTAAGAAACTGATTTTTAAAGGTATTAGGGCTGAATTAGTTGTCGTTTACTCAAATGGGTCGGTACAACGCGTATTCGCGTTTATTGAATAGTTGGTGCGTTGTGCTTGCGAGTTACCGACCCATCCAACTCGTATAGTGTCGTGTGGACTAGTAGGCTGTGAATTTATCAAATTGGGTCCACACGGGGCTGAGTTGGATGTTAAGTTCCTAAACAACTCTTAAACGCGCATATTCGTCTCACCTATTACTTCCAGGGGTAGTTTAGGAATTCTTTATTCTCGGGAGTATCTAGGGGTCGTTTTGGTAAATATAAGGCCCCGGGGGCTGTTTTAATCGAACTTGGTGAGGTTGAGACTTTAGGTAACTTGAACCACGTTAGAAAGCCTCGTAGGATAAACGAGTCCTTTCAGTACCGTTAGTAATTATTGTGTATAATCCGACAGGCATGTGAGTTGTGGGCGTACTTAGGGGTTATCTAGCTCCTGGTGAATTTGTGCCTCGTGTCAGGTGAGTTTATGATGCCCCTTTTCACTCTTTTCAAGTTTTGGGCTAGCATACACACCAAACCGTTTTTACTTGATAAACCGCTTATATGATTTTGCGTAGACTCACTTGTACTATGGTATATTTTTTGATGATATTTAAGTATGTATACATATGTGATACCTTATGGCCCATAGGCTTACTGTAGTATGGTATATCTTGGAATAATATATACGTATGTTTAAACATGTTTTACTTTATGGCCAATGATTGGCGTTGTTAATTAGCCGTTACCGACTAAAGATGTTTGTGTATGCCTACTTTGTTTTTGCATACGGTGGATGGAATGTTAGGTGTTTGGGTCGTACGTGTGCTCGACCCTGATGTTAATACTTTGATTGTGACATTTGAGCCAAAACAAGGTACACCTCAGTACGTATTTACCAATTAAGCAAATAAACGCCTTTTGCGTAACAAACAAACGATTAATCGAACGGGTCGGGTTATGACCCAGATATCTCGGGGGCTATCTATAAGTGATATACGATCTATACAAGCTAAAACATTAAAAATATGGCCTTAGTTTGATAGCAAACAAGTTAAACGAAAATGTGCTCGTTTAACTACCCGCTATAGATTTAAACGCAAAAGATAGTTACAAACCAAGCATTGTATCATCCGTTAAGCTGAAAAAGACTTACCAAACACTTACTTGAAATGTTTTAAGTGATACGTGAAAATATTTTTGATTTTTACAAACATATAGTATGTTTTTATAATTTTACGCAAAACTAGTCGAAAAACACTCGTTTTCGCGTTGTTTAACGCACCCGATAAGTTTTTCGCGCCAAAAACCGAACCCGAACTAAATTTGGACCAGGCTTTTCGTATTTGGGCTTGAGAAACCAGATTATTGGGCCAAAACAGCCCAAAAGAGGCCCATAAGGAATCCCGATCGGACAACCCAACCCACCCCCATTCTTTTTATAAAACTTGTTTTGGAAGCTTGTTTATTCATTTTGGTTTATAAAAGTTGAGGCCCAAGCAGCTGCAAGCTGAATTTCCAGAAAACCTTCAAACCCTAAGGTAAGGAGCTTAAATAAGTAGCTTTTGTACTTGTTTAAACTTGTTTAATACCATAAAAACATGTCTTGGTTACTAAAAATCATTCCTAACCATGTAAAAATCCTAAAAATGGTCCATAAACATGTTTTGATCATACACATGGTAAGGAACCTGTTTTGATAGTTTTTTTGGCCATAAACACGGATTAAAGGGTTGAAACGGCGTTTTTACGGTTCGAAAGTTCGTTTTTGTGCACTAGCCGAAACCCTAAGTTAAGGGCTGTTATGTTGATGAAAAATTGCTTGGTTTGTGATATAGGACTTATACCTAGCTTGCTTAGAAGCACAAGAACCTGAAAACTTGATTAAAAAGTCGGAAACGAGCCAAACCCGCTTAGGTAATGCCAAAACACTCGCTTACAGGCTATTTAGGTTAAGGTTGTGATGTGCATATTTTTAGGACTTGAAATTTTGCAGGGACATCTTGTTCAAATTTGGTAATTTTTCGACCATCTGAGAATATTTGGCGAATTTATTACCGAATTGGGACGTTTATTTGGGAAAAATAGCTAAAATACTTCAAAAGTTATGAAAATTTTATGGGAACTCAGATTTTATGTATTTTGATCACATATGAATTTTGGGATCATTTGGAGAAGTTTAAAGGTGTTTTGTTTATTTGCGTTCGCGTGAATTTTTATAGCCGAATTTGGGCCGAAAAGAATATCGCACGAGTTTTTTTACATTCAGGAATTGATACAGGTTGTTTTGGGACATGATTTGAGTATTCAATAATTTTTGTGGAATTTTTGGAAATTGTTTGGGGTAAACGGACGATTTTCAGGCGAAATATAGCTGATAAAATGAATTTTTATAAATTAATAAATTAGTAAATAAATTCCAGAAATATTTTTATAAAAATCTACATATTTTAATTGATAAGTGGTTAAATTTTCATGATTTAATGATTAACGATTAATTAATTATGCTAATTTGAATATTAAACAAATTCAATTTTTATAAAAACCGGCAAGTTCGCGACTAACGAACCTGCGAGAATATCAAAACACCCAGAGTGATCAAAATCATATTTTTGGACTAATTAAGTAAAAACGAACTTTTCTATGAGAAACCTGGACAATCCGGGTGGATTGTACTCGTTTCTTCTTAAATCAAACTGAATAAACGGAAACGGGCCCCGTGGCTAAACCAGTATGTGATCTTTCTTTATACCTTAATCATGTTATTAACCAATACATTTACCCAAGCTTATTTTACCATAACTGTTTTCTGAACGCGTAAACGAGCAACTTGGCCCAGCTGGGGAAAACGGGAATTTGAGCCAAGTTCAGTTTTAAGTATTAGACATTGAACAACATCACAACCTAAGCCTACTGCCACTTTCTGGGCGTTCCAGCTACACCCAGATTAGTTATACAGCCCAGTTTAGTATTGAGATTATATTAATATTAAAATATTAATATTATTATAATATTGATTATAGGAACTACTGATAGCGGACCGAACAAACCACGAACTGATACAATACTGAATATCTACTAAACCGTGAGTTTCATGACCCCACTTTTAAACTGTTTTAAGAACTTTTGGGGTGAAAAGCATGTTTGATTACATATACATACCTGAAACATGTACTGATGTGAATCATCTAAGTGCTAACACACGAAAGTCCCCATGATCACAGTGATTAACTTCGAGCCGGTGGCTTGTGAATAGTACTATTGGTTTGACAAACCCAAACGGAATCGGCCTGGTTTCCATGTCACATAGCGCCGTTTGCACATGACCATATTTATACAAACAGGCTATGTAGTGTTAGACATAGCTACCAGGGCATGTTGTGGGCGGAAAGGGGCCACAGTGGTTGATGGAGCGTGGGAAATGGATGCACGCAGCACATACAGTCAAGGCTTCACTGTAGCTTAGCATAATTACATCATTTACATACATACATACTTATTTCATGATTACAAGTGTTGACTTGTGAATACTCATTACTGTTTTCTTGAAACTCGTGAAACTCACCAACTCTAGTAGTTGACCCATTTTAAACTGCTTTTCAGGTGTACCTAAATCGGAGTAATTTGGTGATCTGTTACTTGCCTAAAGTGTGTGGTTGATGCTATGTGAATAGAAGCAAGGGTGTTAGTAGTAAGAATGTATAGTTAACGAACTAGTTTTGTTTGTATCACCTAGACCGTAAAACAATGATAGAACAAAGAAATGTAATATATTGTAAATTAGTTTGTAATGTCTCTTTATAAACAATGTGTTGATATCAGAGGTGTCTGTTACATTCCCGTTTTACGCTTCCGCATTGTGCTAGTCAGGGTGTGACATTGTTGTTATGCATAGGGATATAATTATATAGGTATTTAAGTATGACTACTTATCGTTTATGATGGCCTAATGTTGGGTGGGATTTTCTATAAGGAAGATTGGAATCTCCTCAACCTCCTCAGAAAATGGCTAAGTATGGACTTCGAGCAAGCCTAGACAATCGAGCATGGTTTTACTACTTTGAGCAAGCTCTTCAGAACCTTTAGTGGTTGATAAGTGTTAAGGCTTCGAGCAAGCTAAACTTCAACGAGCAAGAGTATTCTTCTATCGAGCATGGACTGCTAATCGAGCAAACAGCTTAATCATACAAGTTTTAACCAAGTATTACTAGCATAGGATGGTCGAGCACATGGGGACAAGCATGGATGCGATAAGAAGATGTCATGTGGTCAAAGCAAGGACTTCGACCACAGTTCAGTTCCCCAAGCAAGATTTAAATCCGAGCATGCTAAAGATTGCTGAATAAGTATAAGGACAAGACTTAAGACGTCAAGAAGAATGAGCTTGCTCGATGGACTTGTTCGAGCAAAGCAAGGATTGGTCAAGAGGAATGTAGCATGCTGGAGGAGAATATGCTTGAGGACATTCATCGAGCATACCTAGCATAGTGAGTCTGCTCGAGCAAGATTGTTACCTTGCTTGAGGACTCAACACTTGTATTTATTTTGTCTTTCATTATGTAATGATTAGGAATTTCTAGAAGGAATGTCAGGGTTTATAAATAGGGTCCTAGGTTTCCATTTAGGCCACGGATAACGACGCACACAATATGAGAAACATTCCAAAAGAATATTCTATTTGTTTCCTCATACAGCCGCCACCCGCCGTCACACACGAAACCCTAGACATTCCTTTCACTGTTGTATTAAATGATATATTAAATGTAGTGAATCTTTGTCTTTGATTGTGTTCTTATTGATTATTCATTATCGTTTCGCGTCTGCTATATCACACCCTTGTTCCCACTTGTTGGATATCCTGATTCCGCCGGGATTTTCAATAAGCCTTTGGGTTACAGAGTCGTTGTGTTCTTTTCAACCTTTCCTAAAGGTTTCACCTGACTCACGGTCCTGACAAGTGGTATCAGAGCTTTGGAAACTCGCTGAAGGCCACGGGACTGAAGGTTTGTGAAAAAGATTGAAGCTTTACTCTGTTTTCTCTACTGCAAATCCCAGATCTGCTAAAATAGAAGACCAAGAAGTATCTACCAACAAGATTCCCAGATTGCTTGGACAAGAAAATTTCATCAAATGGAAAGTGCTCTTCGAAGCAGCTGTAAACTACAACGACCCAGAGCTTTGGACTTCTATCACTAACGAAAACTATGTTCTTTCAACCGCTCCGAACAACAATGCCACCGTTGAGCTAAAAATGCAGAAAAGGGACGATAAGGCTCTGTCTATGCTGAATTTAGGTCTGTCTTGGGAGATACTGACAACCGTCAACCATCACAAAACTGCTAAAGAAATGTATGATGCAGTTATTGATATGTTTGAAGGAAATACTAAACTGAGAGATATCAAGAAAGACAGACTGAAGCAACAGCTTGATAGGTTCAAGTTTAAAGATGGAAAAAGACTAAAATCTGTCCTGCAAAGGTTCATGGTAATTGTTAATGATATAAGAACAACTGACCTGCATATTTCTGATTTCGAGCTAAATAAGAAGCTTTTGTCATCTTTGTCTGGTGAGTGGTACACAGCCAGCAAATTCATCAAGGAAAAGGTGAGTTTTCCCAACTTGTTGGATGATGTATTTGCATTTCTTAAGGCTGCAGAACATGAGATGATCGAAAACCACATGATTAGAGAAGATAAGCCCAGTTTCCAAGTGAGCAATGCTCTAGTAGCTCCCATGGGAAATCTTTCAATCAAGAATCAGCAGCCTATCATTGAAGAGCCATCTGAGACAAATTCAACATGTGGTGGTCAGCCAAGATTCAATGTTCAGCTAATAGAAGATGATGTGGCCTCAACAGCAAGTGGTCCGTTAACATTTGTGCAGAACAATACAAATCAAAACAGACTACCAAGCTTTGTTCTCCATATTTACTGAGTCATATCATGCCTTTGTGGCCAAGAATCTGATAAACACAAGCATTGTGCAGAAAGATCTCGAACAAAATAGATGCTGATGACTTGGAGGATATGGACATAAAATGGCAGGCAGCCATGTTGGCTGTGAGAACCAAGAGATTATACAACAGAACTGGAAGATCAAGCTTCAATGGACCGAACGAGAGAATAGGTTTTGACAAATCAAAAGCAATCTGCTACAACTGTCAACAACCAGGACACTTTGCAAGAGAGTGCAACATGCAAAGAAAGTTGGTAACCAGGTGAATCAAAATCAATTTTACCAAAATCAAAATCAGAACTTCCAACATCAAATAAATCAGATCACCAACCAAAACCCCAATCAAAATCAAAACAGACCCCAGCAACAAACCTTTCAACCTTAAAGAAACATCCAACTGCAGATTCACACTAATAGAGCAGAGTCCATCAGAACAATGTGAATCAGGTTAGGGATTAAGGGAACGTTCCGGTAACAAGGGTTGCCTCAGGATGGGGAGTTTGATTGGAGTAACCATGCAGCTTAGAATGAAAAGGCAAATGTTGCCTTTATGGCCAAAGTGTAGGACAAGCAAGAATCTTCAAATGCGCAGGTACATTATGATATTTCAATTTTTGATCTTCTTATTACAATTGATGAACTCAATCAGGAATTTGGAAAATGGAAAACTGAATGTGGAAGAAAGGAAGCATTCTTGAATGTGTATAAAGCAAGTGAAGCAACCTATGAGAATCAAATGAAGGGGCTTGAGGAAGATTGTATGCAAGCATACAGAACCCAATCAAGAATGACAATTGAAATTGAGGGTTTGAAAAAATTGTATGCTGAAAAGAAGTTGAAAAATGTAGATTTGTTGATTCAAATGGAATTCTTGAAAAACCTTGTGTCTACAGGAAATATAGTGGGATTTGTGGATAAAATGACAGAGGAAGAGAAGTATAAAGAGGTGTCACCACCTTTCTTTAACAGCTATCCACTGAAAGTAGACAAGGAAAGCATGAATGAATATCTAAAACAATTCAAGAATGTGTTTGATGACAAAGCTGATTTTGTAAAACAGTATGATGATGTAATTGTGGATGAGAATGGAGAGTTTGCAGTGAAGCAAAATGAGGAACCAAAGTACAAGATAAATGTAAAGAAGGATGGTGAGAAAAAGATGTGGAGTGAATACTCCAGTGAAGAAAGTAATTGCAGTTTGTGGCAGTACAAAATCATCTAAGAGCAAGAAAAAGAAGGGATCAAGCAAAAAGAAAAATGAAAAGATTCCTCTATTGCCAAAGATGACTCCAAAGTTGAAGAAGCACTATGAAAAGATAAGAAAAGAACATGTGGTGTTTGACATTTGTGCAGGACCACAGTCAGAAATCAAAAGAAGAAATGAAGCGGAAATGAAATGTTTTTATGATCAGTCCCATCCTCCAATCTATCCAGTCTTCTGAAATCATGAATTATTTGACATTGGAGATGTGGAGTATGTACCAATGAGAAGATTTGTTGTAGAAGAAGGAGGAAGCTGTTCAAGAACCCATCCAAGTTGAAGCCAATAATGTTTGTTAAAGATAAATATCATCTAGAGCCTAATCTAAACAAACCAATCAAAATGGACTTCAGCAACTCTCTATGTCCAAAAACATCCCTAGGCTTTGATTTCCCCAAACCAAGTGACAGAATTAAAGACAAGCAATTGCTTGAAGACATGGGGAGTTATGCCAAGGTCTGGTGCAAGAAGTGTGATGCCTATGGTCATCACACTGACTCTTGCTGGTTTGAAGAAGAAGGGTTTGTGGTTCCTGATGTGGTTTGTGGATTTGACATGAAAGGATACAGGGAGATGTATCAAAGATACCTGAATGAAGAAAAGAAAAGTTCAAGTGATGAAGAGAATAGATCAGTCTTGGAAAAGAAACTGAAACAAGTGTTGAAAATCAAGGATGATGTAAAGGTATCAAGCAAACCTGCAAAGAACAATAGGTCAACTGACAAGGAAAGGAAAATATGAGACCTGGTGTTCTGAATGGGGATGAAAAATTCTTCATGAAGTAGGGTTATAAACCAAGAGGGTTTCAATGGAAGACTAAGAAGGAGTTGACTGAAAAGAAAGACTATGTGATTGAGCAAACTAAAAACATAATCATGTCACAAGTTGTGAAAGTTGGTCAGAATCAGACTCAGAAGAAGAATGTGAAGTTGTCTATGAAGACCCACTTCCAGTTCCAACTCCTGATGAATCTTCACCTAATACTGAATTACAAACTGATGCAGTTTGTGACTCAGAATCCAACTGATTCTCTTTTGTGTGTATGTGCAGGAACAGTCCTTAAACAGTAATGATTTATGGTACATGGAAAATGGATGTTCCAGGCATATAACCTATGACAAGAGTGATCTCATCACTTATGAAAGAAATTTTGAAGGGCCAGTTGCTTTTGGGAGTGATGAAAATGGAGGGAAGATTATTGGAAGAGGAACACTCACCAATAGAAAGGTATCCTTTGAGAATGTGCTGCATGTTGAAGGATTACAATAAAATCTACTCAGCATATCTCAAGTTTGTGACAAAGGGTACAAGGTGGCCTTCAATGATGAACACTGCCTAATTCTGAAGCCTGAGTTTGTGATTCCAACTGATATGATCAGTATGATGGCTCCAAGAAATGGCAATCTCTATGAAGTGAGAATGAACACTACTACATCTAGAGGTGGTTCATGCTTTGTTTCCAAAGCCACTGAAAATGAGACCAAACTGTGGCATAGGAAGATGTGTCATGTCAACTTGAAGAACATGAAAAAGCTAGTGAAATGTGAACATGTTGTTGGCTTTCCCATGAGAGAATTCAAGCTTGAAGAAAAATGCACATCTTGTCTCAAAGGGACACAACATAAATCCTCATGTAAGAGCAAAATGATAAACACCATTGATGAGGTCTTGGAACTACTACACATGGATCTGTTTGTTCCAGTAAGTGTTCCAAGTATTGGAAAGAAGAGATACTGCCTAGTGATCACAGATGATTACTCGATATTTACTTGGGTATACTTTATGGGCAGCAAGGATGAAACCCCAGAATTGATCAGATCCTATGTGCTGAAAATGGAAAATCAACTTAAAAGGAAGGTGAAAGTTATTAGAAGTGACAATGGGACAGAATTCAAGAATGGAATAATGGAAGAATTCTGCACTTCTAAAGGGATATTTCAACAATATAGCGCACATAGGACTCCTGAGCAAAATGGTGTTGCAGAAAGAAGAAACAGAACACTAATTGAAGCTGCAAGGACCATGATTGCTGATGCAAATCTGCCAGTCACTTTCTGGGCAGAAGCAATCAACACTTCATGTTATGTGCAGAACAGTGTTCTACTAAACAAGGCTCAAAACAAGACTCCATATAAGGTTGTCTTCAAAAGAAAGCCTTATGTGAAGTTCTTAAAGCCTTTTTGATGCAGATGCTCACTGTTGAATACAAAGGATTATCTGAACAAATTCCAGTCAAAATCCCTAGAATGTTTCTTTGTGGGATACTCATCTCATGCAAAGGCTTATAGAGTCTATGTGAAGGAGCACATGGTGGTCATTGAGTCATCAGACATAATTTTCAATGAAAACCATTTTAACGATGTTGAAGGTCCCAAATAGCTATTTGACTTAGAGAAGATGATCAAGTCTTTTAAAATTTATAATGAAGATATGGATGACAGCATGTACAGAACCTGCTTTGAAGATAAAGGAAAACAAAAACAAGTTGATCTGGACAAGCTATGGTCATTTGTTGCTCCTGAACCAAATGGATTTAACTTTGAGAAAAGCAACCAAGGAGCTTCTGAAGTTGAAATGAATGAACAAGAAGCTGCAGTTGATGTTTCTAATGTAGTTCCAAGTGATGTGGAGAGTGAACCAATTCAAAGTCAACAACCTGCTCAGCCTGAAGGGACAAATCAATTTGAAGACAGGTTTCAGTCTTTGTTTGACTCTCTACAAATTAGGTCAAATGAGGGATCATCATCTGAGATTGATCAACTTTAAGAAGCTGGTGAAAGTCAAGAAAGAGTTGAAAATGAAACTGCTGAGTTCAATATGACAAATCTTAAGACATAAGTGTCTGCACAACAATTTGTGCAGACTACCTCTGTTGAAAGAAATCACCCTGCAAAGAACATCATAGGAGACTTGCATGAAAGAGTGACTAGAAGCTCTTCTGAAAAAGCAAACATCTGCCTGTATGCTTGCTTCTTATCACAAGTTGAACCATAGAACATCAATCAAGCTTTAAAGGACAACAGCTGGGTAGAAGCTATGCAGGAAGAGTTAGCTCAATTCAGAGACTTACATGTCTGGGACTTAGTTGACAAGCCTAGAGGCAAGTATGCTATTGTCACCAAATGGGTGTTTAGAAACAAGAAAGATGAAAGAGGAATTATGATTAAAAAAGAAAGCAAGATTGGTAGCTCTAGGATTCTTAAAAGAAGAAGGAATGGACTTTGAAGAAGTTTTTGCTCCAGTTGCAAGACTAGAGGCTACAAGGATCTTTCTGGCATATGCAGCATCAATGAATATTAAAGTCTATCAACTTGATGTAAAGTCTGCATTTTTAAATGGAAAGATTGATGAAGAAGTTTATGTCACTCAACCTCCAAGATTTAAAGATCCAGTGCATCCCAACAAGGTCTACAAACTCAGCAAAGCATTGTATGGACCGCATCAAGCACCAAGGGCCTGGTATGATGAGTTGTCAAACCATCTGCTGGAAAATGGCTTCTACAGAGGAGCTATTGACAAGACTTTATTCTAGAAAAAATGGAACAAGGATCTGCTGCTGTTGCAAGTGTATGTGGATGAGATTATCTTTGGCTCCACAAATGAACAAATGTGCAAGGAGTTTGAGCAAGTGATGAAATCCAAGTACAAGATAAGCTCAATGGGGAAATGAATTTCTTCCTTGGACTTCAGGTGCAACAGAAAGCTGATGGAATTTTCAATAATCAATCAAAGTATGTACAAGAGATTCTTAACAAGTTCAAGTGCCAAGACTTCAAGACAGTGTCCACACCAATGGACACACATGAGAAAATGGTACCTAATGAGAAGGGGGAGCTGGTGGACCAGCTTGAATATAGGGCCAAGATAGGATCACTGATTTATCTTACAGCATCTAGGCCAGATATTATGTTTGTTGTGTGTGTATGTGCTAGATTCAAAGCTAACCCCAAGGTCTCACATATGCTAGCAGTCAAGAGGATCTTCAGATATCTAAAAGGTAAACCAGATTTAGTATCCAAAGAACCCTTCCTTTGACTTGATGGCCTACACAGATAGTGACTATGATGGTTGCAACATGAATAGAAAATCAACTTCAGGAGGATGCCAGTTTCTAGGGAACAGGCTGGTGTCTTGGCAATCCAAGAAGCAAACTACAGTGTCCATCTACCGCTGAAGCTGAGTACATTACTGCTTCTGCCTGCTGTGCACAAGTTCTTTGGATTCAGAATCAACTGCTGGATTATAGTCTGAATTTCTTACTTACCCCTATTTTAATTGATAATACTGCTGCTATGTTCATTGTTAAGAATCCAGTCCACATTCTAAGACTAAGCACATTGATATTAGACATCATTTCATTAGGGACTGTCAGGTAAAGGGCTTAGTAGAAATGAAAAGAGTAGATACATATGATAATTTGGCTGATTTATTCCCCAAACCTTTAGATAAAACCAGGTTTCACTTTCTGTTAAAATTCCTAGGAATAATAAATGCTGATGAAGTTTGATTTAGGATGTGTGGTTAAATGAGGTGCTTACTGATTATCTTTGTTACTCACTTTGAATGTTTGCATGACGATTTGCTATGCTTAATTGATAATTCAAAATTGCATAAATCATGTATGTAACTATCTTTGTGTTAAATATTTGTTATCATTGTTAATTACAGCTTTCAGTACTTTGATCTGTGCCTGAATGATGTATTTTTGTGGATTTAAGCACTTCGAGCTTAATACTGTGCTTGATGCTCCTCGAGCACAAGCAGTGGTACTTGTAAGACTTTTCTAAGTCTTTCTAGCACAGATGTCATAGCTCAGTTGCTCGAGCATAGATTCTTGTCTTGAAAACTTTCCAAGTATTTCGAGCATGACTCTGTGTTTAATGGTGTGTTTGATGTTCTTCGAGCACAAACAACCCTCACTTGATATTTCTCAAGTAATTCGAGCACAAATGTTGTGTTACTGCTGGTCGAGCATGGACATCTGTTCTGGAAAACTTGTTATGTATTCCAAGCACAAGTCTACTGCTCGAGCATAAGGTTGCTCGATAGACTTTCGAGTATGCTCGATGAATTTTTGAGCATGCTCGATAGACTTAGGTGTTTTATTTGAGAGTTTTCCCCCGGGGAAGAGCTCTATGCTCTCTGAATGAATGTATTTGACATTGGTGAAGTGTGTGCTTGTTAAATACGCTTGAGTGACATCACTGTTTTCAGAATCAATCCTTAAAATGAATTTTTCAAAAGAAATGATTTTTGAAACTGTAAAATATTTTTTTAACAAAGCAGCAGTATTTTTGGTGATCTCATAAGAGATATGATAAGATTATCCAGTTATATGCTTTATAAAAGCTTAAAAATTTTTGGATAGAAATAGTATCCAACCTTTGGGAAGTGATAGAAAACTGTTTAAGATAACTAACCCATGGATCATAAGTTTAAAAGGCTTTGAGTACAGTCATTGGCATTTTATGGTAGCTTTCCATAATCTGTAGTTGTCATATGTGATATACAACTAAATCTGCTAAGCCTGATGTGGTGAACCATTAGAAGATAAGGTATGCTCTCTAGCATATCTCTCTGAATGATAGACAGAAAGGTTATTATCCAATCATACACGAGCCTGTTGGTGTTTCTAGTCTAACAAAATATTTACGAAGTATTTGAGCAGATATAAATTATTGCTATATAGCAAATTTATCAACAGAATAGAAAAAAAAGTTATTGAAAAAAGATAAAAAGCTCAAAAATAGTATAAAGTAATAAGTTGTCTGATATCATGACTTAAGGGGCACCAAGGGAACTACAGTGGTAGGGCATCCAAATAAGTCCTAAACACCCTGAATGTAAGGCACGTAAGTCCGGATGGCATGTAAGTCCAACGTTCAACCTTATAGTCGGTTATCTATACAAATATATAAATAAATAAATAAATAAACTGCTCGTTATACTAAAAACAATTTTGATCAAGGCATCAGGGGGTTGAAGTCAACTCGGGATGATTTGGAGAAAGCTAAATAAGCTTTGAGAAGAGATTAGAAGCAACCTGAAAATATAGTGATAACCATTCCTAACTTATGCTTTAATTGAACCTTAAATGTATCATAGAAAGCAATGACAATTATGCTAAGTTTACCTGCTGTCAACCTGACTCAAGTCATAATAACACTGACCATGAAGTGGTGTGACCTTGCCATAAATAGTATGATCCCATGTTGAGATCTTTCGATGAAAGTGGTTTCAATAGAAAATTCAACTGGACTTTGATATCTTATTTCACCTTAAACAAATTGCTTAGGTAAGGTCACTGTTCTGAAATGATTATCTTTTATGTAAAAATTGAAATTTGAGCAAAGGACTTGAGTACTCATGTCCAGACTTTGTGGCATAAGATTTGTGATTTGAAATCTAAACTGAAATTCATTTAAGTGTTTTGAGCAAAAAAATTTGCGTGCTCGTGTGATAACATTGTTTCGAGTATGATGTATGACTTGTATGACTCATCTATGTATTTCAATCATGTATCTTACTTTCGAGCACCTACAATGATATGAAAATTGATGTTAAGTGTTTCGAGCATGATTGAATGTTAAAATTGTCAGACCTAAGTCTACGAGCACAAAGAAATGACTGATAGGAAACACTAAGTGTTTCGAGCATAATTGTGTGCTAGACACATAGGTATGAGGGTTCGAGCTTAAGAACTTAATGGACCAGTTAGTTAAGTAGTTCGAGCACTCTTGTATGCTTGACCCTTAGGATGGGTGTTTAAGTACAGGAATAGGAAGGATTCAATCTACTAAGGCTTTCGAGCATAAGGGTACATCAAGCACATTGAGCTGTAGTAATCTAAGTGAGTCGAGCAAGGGTTACAACACTGCTAAGAATGTATCTCGAGCATATGATATGGTCATGATAGATTTCTAAGTGCCTCGAGCATGATGCATAGGCAAGTAAGGTTAGATTACAGGTGTGTCTCATGTATGCATATTTGAGTAAAATTTGCCAAGTACTTTCGAGCACACTACCTCTCGAGTATGACCCAACACTCTAGCAAGTAACCTCATGATCATTAAACTTTTGGCTAAGGCATCGAGCACAAGTCTATTCAAGCACACTGTCTCAAGTATACTAGTGCTCAATAGTGTTATATTCCAAGTACGTCGAGCAAGAATTGGACTATGTACTAGAGTACGGGGGAGCCAGCTGTTGTTTTGGATGTTTGCTCGAGCAACGAAGGTACATTAAATTTGAATTAAATGACAACTATCTTGCATTAGACGAAAAAAGGAGGTACTGTACCACCCAAACGTTAGGTATAAAAAGGGGACTTAGAAACTTTTACACATATTTCTTTCTCTGTCTCTTATACCTAGATGCAAACCCCTCTTGCTCGTGCTTTCCCTGCTCACTCAAATACTCATTTACTTGCTCGATTATACTTCGAATACAACCATTAGCTCTGTTTCAACTTAGGTAAGACATCGTCATTTGATAATCGTCACACCGATTTCGAAATTAGGGTTTCTTATTGAAATTTCTTACTAATTGTTTACTTGTGTTTGCAGGTACGCATATTACTACGGACAGGTTATTGAATGAGCTATTATCATCTAACTATTCTCGCATATTAGTTCTGCAACTTTGTGTACTGGCATGTTTTCTTATTTTGCAGAACTGATGGCCCTAAAATTCGAAAAGAAGCACAATATTTTAGTAAAATTGAACTGTCTCAATTCTCGGGCAATCGCACCAAAAACTCGAGTTCCTTTTGGATTTCCTTCTTGATCAATCACAACTGCAGCATTGTCATCATATCGTATTATCATACCGTTGTCACGTTTAAGTTCTTTACAAGTACGTACAATTACAGCTCTGACCACTTCTGATCTTTCTAGAGGCATGTTTGGAACTGCGTCTTTGATCACAGCAACAATAACGTCACCAATATGAGCATATCGATGATTGCTAGCTCCTATGATTCGAATACACATCAATTCTCGAGCCCCGCTGTTATGTGCGCTCAGATGGAGCTAGATGATGACAACATAGAGTTGGAACTGATGATAACCTTTCTGAGGAACTCTAACCTGAGAGTAGCCATTACTAAGAGCCCTACAATTTACAGAAACCATATTGCAGATTTTTGGGGCTCGGCTACTTATGTGAATGATATTAATGGGAAGAGGATTGAGGCATCCATCCTAAATCATGACAAAGAGATTATAGAAACTTCAATAAGAGCTGCTTTGGACTTGAACGACAATTTTGATGCTCAACCTTCTTATTCAACCCCAAGATTATTAAGAGTTTTTCAAGAAACAATGGGTTATTAAGGAGCTGTGAAAGAGGGTCAATTTCAGAAGGGAAGTTTTCACTAATATACCGCTTCCTAATTCATTATGTTATCCAGTCCGTATCTCCAAGGAGAGGGACTTGGACACTATTTAGCAGAGAGCTTGGCACTCTTACTATGGCGATTCTGTACCAACAGCCTTTCAATATTTCATGATTCATTTTCCAAGGGTTGGTGTCAAACACTGAGAAGGGAGTAAATCAGAGGTTTCTTATGTATCCAAGATTCCTGCAGATTTTAATAAACAGATCATTACCAGATCTTCAGAGAACAGGTGAGATTTTGAGATTGCAAGATCTCAATATCTGCAAACGTATGAAAGATGCTAAGAGTGAATTTGAAGAAAATGAAGATTGGGATGTTCTCCCATTGCTGCTAGTGCCGGCTCTAGGTGCTATTGATGTACCTAGAACCCCTGCGAGCAGTAATGATGAAGAGGATGATGAAGTGGATGATGATGGTGCAGATGATGATAGTGATCGGAATGATGAAGGGGACAATGGTCCAGATGGTGATGATGCCATGGTTGTGGGTATTAATGATGATACACAATAAGTTGTTGTGGGTGATGTGCATGTGATTGAACATTTTACTCATGAAGGAGATGATGCAGAGTTGATAGTAAATGAAGAAACTGATGAACCGGTTGAGGGTCCGAGCAACATAGCTTCTGAGCCTATGGACGATGATGTGTTTGTGGCAAATTTTATGTCAAATGTTGCAAATACCATTAATAAGATTACTCCACCAGATTCACCACCTCTTGAGATATACAATGATGACCCAGACTCTATTGAAGTTGATGATGGCAATGACAATGCCTCTTCCTCACCTGCTACAACTGAACCAGCCTTATCTGATACTGAACCAATCAATGACACACATGTCCCTTCACCTCCAACATCACCATTAACTGTACCTATTACCACTTCACCACCTGTTTCCCAACTTGCCCAAACTGTTCATGATACACATCTTCGAACCCCACCATCGTCCCCATTACATGACCATTCTGCTGCTACCATAGCTCAATGACACGAGGTCAAAGACTCGCGCAAAAATAAACCAATTACAACTAATTAGATAGTGGTAAATGGGTGTCGAACACGAAAAGTTTGTGAAATATGTGTTACTGAGTAGTTTACAATTAAACTAATATAAATGTCAATGACAAAAAAGTAAAATTCAGGTTGGTTTGATTTGATTTTATAAAATAATTAAACTAAACGAAGGTTGTAAACAATTGATTAAATGAGCATTCCTCTTGCAGCTCGGTTATTACGCAACTCTTTTGTTTAAGTTCAATGAATAAATCATAATATCTTGATTTCGTGTAAATGTAATTGTTTGTGATTAATAAAGACTAAGTACTCGGATTCCTAGAACGCGAGTTCGTTACTTGGGTAATCAATCAATATAATCTTAACCCTAATTTCTTCTACTAAATCTCGATTGTCAACAACACCAAGAACGTATAGAACGAAATTAGGTTAAACGATATGGACAAATTACAAACAATCAAACAAACAACGTGATTATATTAATCTAAACGATTCGATAATCAATCCAAGTGCACGAACAATAAACAAAAAGAGTATTGCAATAACCTTACAACCAAGAGAAATACTAAAAGTTTTAGCCATACATAATTGAAATCATCATACCAAGTTTAATCTGAAGCAATCCTAGATTATGATGTTAATCCTTGATTAGAAACACCCAAAATGTTGTTCCCAAGCACCAAAATCACCCCACAACAATGTCTAGATCGGAAATCTCAAGAATGGAGCTCAAAAGCCACTTATAACATAAAAAAAAGGTGTAACCGCCACCAGTCGTCAGGGTCCACCGTAAGCTACGGTGGCCACCGTAGCTTACGGTGGCTTTGCAAATCACTACGCCATGTTCTATCTGTTTACGTTAGACTGCTACGTTGGGACCTTATCGTAGCTTACGGTGGCTACCATAAGCTACGGTAGCCTCAACTCCAAATTCTTTATTTTTCTTTGACTTGTTGACTGCCATCACCAACTCTCGAGTTCTTTGCTCCTCTCCATCATAGTTCACATGAATCGCCATTTTTAGCACTTGTACCTACAAACACGCACCATATACGGTAGTAATCTAAATCCTTGAAATAACACGTAAACCCTCATGTTTTGTTTAGAATTACTACAATTAAAGGTGCCTCAACAATCCACCCGTCACATTCCCACACTTGCTCGTTGCTTGCCCTCAAGCAACTTGTCAAACCAATTGTTTTTAGAACATTACCACCACACAAACCACAAACCCGGCTCAGATAAGGTCCCGAGTCATACCCTATTCCCACATAACCAGAGGTTTGCACTAGCTTACTTGATATTATATTTTAAAACATAGAATTCTAGTCAACCTTAACATGCTTTCGGTCTTTACTTGCACATAACACACCGTCACTCATTAACTCACTTATCGGTGACCGTTCCAAATATCACAATCATACTCGATTATCCTCGCATACGCTTGTACAACCGTCAAATCTCCACCTAATCGTGCTTTAACATAAAAGCAAATCAAGAGGTCTTAAACGGGTTGTAATGAGGCTAGGGGTAAAGGTATGGAATGGGAATATTGAAAGTGGCTCAAATGATCCGACCCGACTTGTTACATCAAAACTAAATTAAAAAATAAAACATACCACTATATACATAACAGCTTTCATAATGAACTCGAACCACAAGGCTTTGAACATTGCCTCGACTTTTCCGGTGTTTTTATTTTTATTATTTTTTTTGTTTTTTCTTTTTCATTCTTTTTATATAATAACTTGCATAAACAATTAACTACTACTCTCTATTTATTACTAACGAAACAACTACAATTACAAAAACAACCTATTAAGCTGGATCGTCTCACACTTACATCAGGGTTTGATCAAATAAAAAGAATAGGTCCAATAAAGTTTTCCAAAGGAACCAACCCCCCGCCCCTCTCATTATCCACGCTCATATATGTAATTTATGAGGCCCAACCCCCCAAAACCCACACTCACACTCATCCGAGAGGAGGTTTTAACCTAAGTGCCTCAATCACTTTTACATTTATTCCAAGCTAAGGTCTTGAAGTGCATTGATGGCACAAGTTCTAACGGAGAATAACCATTCCATCACCGCTTTTCGTTTTCCCAATACCCAAGTGATTGTGGCATGTTATGTGATTGGATAAACCGAAAGCATGCTAATCTTGCCTAGAATACTACTCGACCAAACTTTTAACATAGCTAAGCACCTTGATTTTTGGGGAATTATGACCATAAAAGGGGATCAAAACTTTGCCCCAGCAATCTTACCACTTTTCCGGTGTTTTTTTTTTCATCCCTCATTCCCACATTTGAGATACATTGTCCTCAATGTAGGGTATTTAGGATAACAAAACACCACCACGAGCACGACCCTTAAATTCCAACTTGTCATTACTCCACCCAAACCTCCCAAAACCCAAACATAAATAGAAAAAAATAAGATACACAAATGTACAAGGGAACACCTGATTTGCTGCCGACGCAGCTCAATAGTAACGTGGTTGAGGTGGTCCAAAAATGGAGGTCATCACGTCCATGAATTCGCCAAAAACCAAACGCCCCCTGATTCTCTCCACCAGCTTGACCTTCCCCTTGAGCTTGTCCTGAACCTTGAGTCTGTCGTGGATCCAACCATCCTGAATGATGCAACTGTGGCATGGGATAATTCACCGTACCGTCATATGGTGGCAATGTGGTGTAGTCAACGATCGGTGGGTCAGCCACCACCTGTTGCTCCGAATGCCATGCGACGTGCATTTGTCTCTAACGGTCATCCTCATATCGATGGTTGATTTCTCTTTGTTCAGCATAAGCGTGCTCCATACTAACTTGGCGATCATTCATTTGTCTCTAACGGTCATCCTCATATCGATGGTTGATTTCTCTGGTTCCACACTTCTTGGCGATCATACATTTACTTTTGAGCGCGCTCCATAATAGCGCCCATGAATGTTTGGTGATCAAACAATGTCTGAGCTGTCTCGGCCCAAATATAGTAGTGTGTTGGCCTGGTGTTGAATATTACATCCTGCATGCTGCCATGGTGTGCCCAATTTGGTTCAAATGTTTGCCTCGAATAATCAAATGGTAAGGCACTTCCCCGTCCCCGTCCTTGCGCACTTGAACTACCACCTACTCCTTCACTTTCCATCGCAACCCGCTCACCCGGTTCATCATCATAGTCATCCTCTTCACTCTCTCCCTCTTCATCATCACTCTCACTTTCATCTTCTTCTCCCGGTTGCAAAGGTCGAGCATCAACCTTCAATGCCCTCCATCTCTATCCCTCACTTTTCAACATATGGTACCTGTCACTTGCTCGGTATTCCCAACCAACCCCCAACTTTGTCACATAGAACGGCTTGTGTTTCTTCCCAACTCCAATATCATTATCTACAATAACACCAAACCGCATCAACAACGCGGTAATCAACCGACAATGTGGAATAATCTTCCTACTCACATTATTCCCGCTTATCCAAATATTGTTAAGTACTAGATACCGGAACGAAACAAGTGGTCCTCCATGCATCAAAGAATATAGAATCGGGACATCGGGATACCGAACTTCTTGCATATCCCCTCTTCTTGGCATGACATTGTGTAAAAAAATGATGAGCAACATCTTTGGCTCAATCTTTAAATTCTTCCTCAATAACTTCCCATCATAAGTGCCGGGTAAAAACAATGCTTCCAACATCATTCTCCACGTTGGATGCTTGTAGGGTTGATAATACAAGTCATTCAAATCTGGATACACGTAGTTGCTTTGAGGCTTACTGTCAAATCGTACAATTTGCCTCAATGTTTCAAATGACATAGTGACTTCAATGTTGTTAACAGTTCCTATGAGCTTCATCCCCGAGGGTTTAATAAACGAAGGACATCTTAAAGTTTCCTTCCATTCTTCAATTTCATTGATGAAAACATACTTCTCGTTTTGATCATAACACTTGAGGGTTGCTTCCCAACCCAATGCCTTGAATCGATCAAAAACATCAAACGGACCAAACTCACATTCCGGGAGCACTTTCTCACAAATAAATGTGTCGTACTTCTTTGTCAATGTATTCATTTTCTCGTGAAACAACTCTGGTTGCCATCTCAAATCATGATCAGTTAGTGGTCCATGATTCCAATCTGGCTTAACATACTCCACCTCTTCTTCCCTTTCTTGTTGTTGTTCTAACCTCCGCTTTTTCGCATGTTAGGCGCAGAGTTGCTAGATGAACACATAATCCCTTTTCCTTTATCCTTAGCTGAACGTCCCATCTAAACAATGACAAACATTAACCAAGTTAGGATTCATCTCTGTATACATTCCCACACTTGCTTGTTTTTATGGTTGTGAATAAATGAAAGTCATAAACCATTTTTCACAAAATTTTGACAGCATTTCATTTAAACATGGACATAATCCATCTTCAACTTTTGTCAAACTTTAATTTTCCATACCATATTCACAACCATAAAACAAATTTCAAACTATCATCAAACTTTCTCAAATTCAACAAGCAAGTGTAAGAAATGTACAACATGTAATCTTAACTAATGAGTTTTGTAGCAAACGAGTGAAGAGAAACATACCTTTAAGCTTAATTAAACCCTCTAATCACTCTAATCACTAGTCACTGCAAAACCCACTTGTTGTTCAAAATTTTCAGACCAAAAACGTCCAAAATCGAACCCCAAAAAGTTAAGATTGATGAAACCAAGCAAAGAATGTGATTCCTTGCGAAAATCTAGTCAATTTAGACCCGAAAATCATTGATTTTGGTTAAGATTTGAAGAAGTTATGAATTGGGGATTAGGGTTTGGTAGAGAGGGGTGGATGGATGAATGAAAGTATGAAGAAGAAGGTAAGTGGAAGATGTGGATGGGGATTTTCGGATTTTATTAAAACTTTTATTTATTTATTTTTTATATATGTTGCTGCTATACCTGCGTCGCCCATTCACAGTCCACCGTAAGCTACGGTGGCTACCGTAGCTTACGGTAGATTCCTTGGCGTAAGATGCCGGCGTAAACAGAAAGAGGCCAGCATAGCGATATCTAGTCCACCATAGCTTATGGTGGACACCGTAGGCTACGGTGACATCTGATGGGAATTTTTTTTTTTTAAGTAAAGCCAAAATCCATTAAAAACTAAATAAAATTATTTATAAAACAAAAACTAAAAATTACCCTACCCTCCATGAAAAACCCGAATTGTCCTCAACATGGTGAAGAGATTCCTAAGAATTCCCCACACTTGATTTGGACAACCTCCTAAACGAGAAAGGTAATTTTTAAAAACAAATTTGAACAAAATCTACACTAAATTATACAACAAACCTGGACCATTTAATTGGTTATTTCCTCAGGCGACGCAACAGGTAGCCTACCTTGTCCACTTCACACATATTGATATCCTTACCCTCCAAGTATGATTTAAGTCGGTGTCCGTTCACAGTTTGTCTTGCTTGATTGTGCAAGTCTTCAATTTCACATCACCAAACTTGCCCACTATTGTTATAACATATGGGCCCATCCATTTGCTTTTCAACTTTCAGGGAAAAAGCTTGAGCCGTGAATTATATAACCAAACCTTTTGCCCTTCTTCAAAAACCCGCTTCCTCAACTTGGCATCATGAACCTTTTTCAACTTATCTTTGTATGCCGATGCACACTCATAAGCTTCATCCCTTATCTCTTCCAATTCCGCCAACTTCAACTTTCTCAATCTACCGGCTTCGTTGTAATCCATGTTCAGACTCTTAATAGCCCACAGTGCCCGGTGAGCCAACTCCATAGGCAAATGATATCCTTTCCCATAAACCAACCGGTAAGGAATCGTTCCTATGGGTGTTTTATAAGCAGTTCGATACGCCCATAATGCATCATCCAACTTTACCGACCAATCCTTCCTATCAACCTGTATCGTCTTCATCAATATTTCTTTAATTTGTCGGTTGGACACTTCAACTTGTCCACTTGTTTGCGGGTGATACGGAGTAGAAATTTGATGATTCAAATTATACCGCTTCAACAATTTCCCGAAATTGAAATTCTTGAAATGCGTTCCACCATCACTTATAATCACTCTCGGAATTCCAAATCTTGCAAAAATATTGGATTGAACAAACTTACATACCACGGTGTGATCATTAGTCCTTGTTGCTATGGCCTCAACCCACTTTGAAACATAATCCACCGTCACCAATATGTATAAATACCCACAAGAATTCGGAAACGGGCCCATAAAGTCAATTCCCCATACATCAAAAATGTCAACCACCAAAATGGGTTGCAAAGGCATCTCATCCCGTTTTGAAATTCCACCCATATTTTGACAATTCAAACAATGGCGGCATATTCACTTGCATCTTTAAAGATTGTGGGCCAATAAAACCCACATGTCAGAACTCGGTAACCCGTCTTTTGCCAACTAAAATAACCACCACAAGCGGATGAATGAGCATGTGCCAAATCTCTTGAACTTCCGATTCAGGAATGCAACGCCGAATGATTTGATCGGCACCAATTTTGAACAAATAGGGCTCATCCAAAATATATTGCTTGACTTGGGAGAGAAATTGTATTCTCCATTTATTGGCCCAATGTTTCGGCATCTCAACCGTGACCCGATAATTGACAAAATGAGCATACCATGGTGTAGTGGAAACGGATAACAATTTTTCATCCGGAAATCTCTCATTGATTTCATGTGAATCATCTACCCCTTCCAAAGGAATTCTCGATAAGTGGTCCGTAACCACATTTTCACACCCTTTCTTATCTCGGATCTCCAAATCGAACTCTTGTAACAATAAGACCCAACGAATCAAATGGGGTTTTGCATCTTTCTTCTCCTTGAGGTAACGAACCGCACTATGATCCAAATAAACCACAACCTTACTTTCCCATATGTATGACCGAAACTTATCCAAGGCGTACACCACCGCAAGTAATTCTTTTTCAGTAGTGGTGTAATTCAATTGTGCCTTGGATAACGTTTTGCTTGCATAGTAAATCACCATCGGCTTCTTATCAATTCTTTGAGCCAAACTGCTCTAATCTTGGTATCACTTGCATCACACATAATCTCAAAAGGCTTCGTCCAATCCGGCGGTTGCAAAATCAGTGCTTGCACAAATTTTTCCTTCAAAACATCAAATGCTTGCAAACAATCAATAGTAAAATCAAATGCAACATCTTTTAGCAACAAATTGCATAAAGGATTAGTAATCACACTAAAACCTTTAATAAACCGCCGGTAAAACCCGGCATGCCCCAAAAACGACCTTACCCCTTTTACATTTTTCGGTGGTGGTAATGAAGAAATAACCTTAATTTTTGCTTTATCCATCTCCATTCCCCGACTTGAAACTACATGCCCTAACACAATACCCTCTTGTACCATGAAATGACTTTTCTCCCAACTTAAAACCAAATTAGTCTCGACACAATGTTTTAAAACTTTTTCCAATTCATCAAGACATCTTTCAAAAGTTGACCCAAAAATAGAAAAGTCATCCATAAATACCTCAAGTGAATCCCCAACCATGTCCGAGAAAATACTCATCTTACAACGTTGGAACATGGCCGGGGCATTACACAATCCAAATGGCATTCGCCTAAAGGCAAAAGTGCCATATGGACATGTGAATGTGGTTTTGTGTTGGTCGTCGGGATGGATTGCAATTTGATTATATCCCGAGTACCCATCCAAAAAACAATAAAATTTTTGACCCGACAATTTTTCAATAATTTGGTCAATAAAAGGTAATGGAAAATGGTCTTTTGAGGTAGCCGCATTTAGCTTCCTATAATCAATGCACACTCGCCACCCGGTTACCGGTCAGGTGGCGATTTGTTCACCACTTTCATCTTTAATTACCTGGATGTTGGCTTTCTTTGGAACTACCTGTGTTGGACTTACCCATGCACTGTGTGAAATTGGATAGAAAATTCTCGCATCCAACCATTTGATGACTTCCTTTTTCACCACCTCTCTCAAATTGGGATTCAACCTCCTTTGAGCTTCCCAAGTAGGCTTTGCATCATCCGTGGTGATGATTTTGTGCATGACTATAGATGGACTAATACCCTTCAAATCGGCTATTGTCCACACAATCGCCGCCTTGTGAGCCTTTAAAACTTCCAACAATCCCTCTTCTTGATCCTCATCCAAGTTAGAGGCAATGATAACCGGCAACGTCTCACCTTCTCCCAAAAACGCATACTTGAGATGACTTGGCAATTCTTTCAATTCTACCTTGGGAGGACAAATCAACGAAGGTTTAGTATCCGAATTGATTTCTGTTGGCAGACTCTCAACCTGATGAGTCCACGGTGGTCTTCCGTCTTGCAATGCCAATACCTCTTGTTTATTTTCCTCTAACTCCAATGCACAACTATGAACCTATTCATAATCATCACAAACATAAACATCCAACATACCTTCCTCATACTCGTGTGGTACACACCCATCTATAATATCTGCCATAAAACATTCTTCACTAGCCAATGAATTAGAAACATTAGTAAACGCATTTAAACGCATTTTTCTATTTCCAAAGGCCATGTCAACTATACCAAACCGGAAGTCAATAATAGCATGAGCAGTATTTAAAAATGGCCGACCCAATATAACATTTTGTTGTTGTGTTGAGTCAACCGACGAGTAATCCAGAACCAAAAAGTCAACAGGATAATAAAATTCCTCCACTTTAACAATAACGTCCCGCACGATCCCACTAGGAAGTTTGTGAGACAAATCAGCCAATACAACTGTGGTCTCAACTCGTTTAAGTGGACCAAAATCATATTGGTCATACAAACCCCCTGGTAGGATACTCACACCCGCTCCAAGATCCAATAGTGCCTGTGACATTTGAATGTCACCCACTTGAATGTTAATCAAGGGCGCTCCCGGGTCTTGAAGCTTAGGTGGAAGATCACCCTTTAGAATTGCACTCACTCGTTCAGTTAAATCAACTCATTTAGGAGCTTTTTGTTGTCGTTTCTGAGTACACAATTCTTTTAAAAACTTTGTATATGCGGGTACTTGTTTTATTGCTTCAAGTAAAGGAAGATTAACTTTTACCTGTTTAAATACCTCCCACATCTCCTCCTTTTGAGCACCCCGTTTTAAAGTCACATTTTTATTGCCCGGGTCAAGCAAAGCCGAAGGAAATGGAATTGGAACCTCTTCCACTTCCTTGCTTTTATCGTTTAAAAGTTCATGTTGACCAGAATCTTTGTTTGAAAACGTGGATGGTTTAGGGGGTTGAATGGGTGAAGATTGTTCATCTTCACTTTCTACCCCCGTTACATCTTCTACCACACCTGCAACTAATTCTGGTGTAGTATTGATTTTAAACTCCTTACCACTTCTTAAAACACTTACCTGATTAATCGGCACATTGCGAGAAGTAGTGTGAGTAGGGTTCACCTTGGTGTCACTTGGGAGTTGACCTTTGTTCTTCTTCAAATTGGATACCTCGGTTGCAAGTTAGCCCATTTGAGTTGTCAATGATTGAATGGCCTTATCACGAATTTCATCCTTTTGTACACGAGCTTCATCCAACTGATTCCTCTTTTGCATCTCTTGCTGCATCATCTTTAACATGTCCATCACTTCATTCCCACTTGATGAACTTTGACCCGAAGACCTGCTTTGTTTACCACTCGATTGCTGAAGTTGACTTTGATTTCCTTGGTTGAAGTATTTTTGACAAGGGATAAAGGTGGTTTGAGAAGTCCCTTGGAAATTCGGATTGAGTTGAGTTTCTTGATTTCCATAACGGAAATTTGGATGATTTCTCAACCCGGGGTGGTAAGTGTTTGAGTTTATGTTGAAATTCCGATTACCACCTCCTTGACCATGAAGTGCATTTACCTCTTCAACTTGTGCTTGCCCTACCGCACACAAATCAGCCCCATGACCCAACTCATTACAATTGGTACATACATCAATTCTTTGATTAGTATTTTGTACCCCACATCTTCCACGGCATGCACTTGAGGTTTTCCAATTGCCGGTCTTGCTCTTCTTTCAGTTTGAGCCTTTCTTTTTGAAGTGATCGACATTTGTTCCAAAAATGCCCAATCATCTTGTTCATAATTGGTACCGAACGTACCGTTTATGGTTGACATCAAATCCCTTTCATCTTCCGCATTCAACCCTTCATGAAAAGCATTCAACAACTCCCAAAGAGTTATACCATGATGAGGACAATTCTTGATCATCATGTTGAACCTCTCGAATGCTTCATGAAACATTTCACCCGATTGTTGTTGGAAAGACCTTAAACTTCGTCTCGCATCATTAGTCTTTTGGGGCGTGTAAAACTCTTCTAAGAACCTTTGTTGCATCTCGGCCCAAGTATAAATCGATGCAGATGGCAAGGTGTAAAACCGTCTCTTCGCCTTATCCTCCAACGAAAATTGAAATAACACTAATTTCACTTCATCCCGTGTAAAACCTTGACCCCCAATCTTGTTGCAAATGGAGTCATATGCCTCCAAATGAAAATAGGGTTCTTCCATTGCTAAACCCTTGTACTTTGGTAAACTTTGGAGCGCATTGGTTCTCACTTCAAATGTTCTTCCATTTTATTTTTGAGGAATAACCACCGGAGATGGGTAATTGGTGATGACCGGTCTAAAGTGAGCTTCAATTCCTCTAACCATTTCTCTTGCATAACGTCTTGGTACCCCCAATGGTACTCTCGGTTGGCCCATTTGCCGATATAAAGGCCTTTGTTGTGCATATTGTTGGTATTGTGGTTGAGGATTTGGTTGTTGAAACTGAGGTTGTTGATATTGAGGTTGCAGAGGAACTTGTTACAATGGTTGTGGTTGCGGCGGTTGCTCTTAAATAATTGGAGGTCCACCCCATTGTTGCACTTGTTGTTGCGGTTGACTTTCTGGTCCATACCCGAATTGCCCTTGAATCCTCAATTGGCTCCCATTAACCCCACTTGCATACCCTTCTTCAAAGTCTTCATACCTTTCACTACCATAACCATACCGTTGCCCACCAAACAAATACGGGCCCGACTTTGACCCGATGGAATATGAGTCATGGGTGGGTCTTGTGTAAATGTGTATGGTTGTTGATAACGTGGATTTTGTTGAGATTAGAAAGATGATTGTTGTGGTGAGGTTGATGATTGTCCTTGCGTAGGCATGAAAGTGGTCAAGGGTGGAAGGTTAGGTGGTGATTGAAAACTAAACACGGTTGAAGTTGGTACATTTGTAGTGGTTGTGGTAGTAATGGGTTCGGTGGATGATGGGTTTTCAGAATTTATGGGTGGTGGCATTGGTGGGACAGTTTGTTCCGAAGCCATGATTGTGGTGTTAGTTGTTCGACTTTTTGTACTTGGAGACCCAATAACCTTGTTTTCCCTTTGCAGAATCCAGTTCTAACGAAAGGTTCTCTCGATTTCAGGATCAAACGCTAACAGTGATGAAGACCGAGAGCGTCTTGTATGCATATACCTATAAGTACCTGCACACTAGCACAACCTGCGTAAAATTGACAATAACAATTTAAACAAAAACTACAAAAATAACACACGTTGCGCACTACTCCCCGCAACGGTGCCAAAATTTGACACGAGGTCGAAGACTCGCGCAAAAATAAACCAATTACAACTAATTAGATAGTGGTAAATGGGTGTCGAACACGAAGAGTTTGTGGAATATGTGTTACTGAGTAGTTTACAATTAAACTAATATAAATGTAAATGACAAAAAAGTAAAATTCAGGTTGGTTTGATTTGATTTTATAAAATAAATAAACTAAACGAAGGTTGTAAACAATTGATTAAATGAATATTCCTCTTGCAGCTCGGTTATTACGCTACCTTTTGTTTAAGTTAAATGGATAAATCATAATATCTTGATTTCGTGTAAATGTAATTGTTTGTGATTAATCAAGAACTAAGTACTCGGATTCCTAGAACGCGAGGTCGTTACTTGGGTAATCAATCAATATAATCTTAACCCTAATTTCTTCTACTAAATCTCGATTGTCAACAACACCAAGAACGTATAAAACGAAATTAGGTTAAACGATATGGACAAATTACAAACAATCAAACAAACAACGTGATTATATTAATCTAAACGATTCAATAATCAATGCAAGTGCATGAACAATAAACAAAAAGAGTATTGCAATAACCTTACAACCAAGAAAAATACTAAAAGTTTTAGCCACACATAATTGAAATCATCATACCAAGTTTAATCCGAAGCAATCCTAGATTATGATGTTAATCTTTGATTAGAAACACCCAAAATGTTGTTCCCAAGCACTAAAATCACCCCACAACAATGTCTAGATCGGAAATCTCAAGAATGGAGCTCAAAAGCCACTTATAACATAAAAAACGAGTTGTAACCGCCACCAGTCGTCAAGGTCAACCGTAAGCTATGGTGCCCACCGTAGCTTACGGTGGCTTTGAAAATCACTACGCCATGTTCTATCTGTTTACGCTAGGCTGCTACGTTGGGACCCTACCGTAGCTTACAGTGGCTACCGTATGCTACGGTAGCCTCAGCTTCAAATTTCTTTGTTCTTCTTTGACTTGTTGACTGCCATCACCAACTCTCAAGTTCTTTGCTCCTCTCCATCATAGTTCACTTGAATCGCAATTTTTAGCACCTGTACCTGCAAGCACGCACCATATACGGTAGTAACCTAAATCCTTGAAATAACACGTAAACGCTCATATTTTATTTAGAATTACTACAATTAAAGGTGGCTCTACAATCCACCCGCCACTCAACCTACTCAATCCATTCCTACAGACCCTGAGCCTTATAAAGTACCATCTCTAGAAACAGCTGAGTCTGAACCCTTCTCTGAGCCTGCCCCAAAGCCCACTTAAGAAACTCCACCTTCCATCCCAAATCTTTATGATGTCATAGTTGAAAATGCAAACCTTGAGTTTGAAAATATTATGCTGAAGGAAAAGAATGCGGTTTTGGAATCAAGAAACAAACCTTTTGAGGCTGCATTTAATGAAGCCTTATTAAGGATTCGAACCCTATAGGGGCATTCTAAGGTTGAGAAGACCTTAGATGCACCAAAAAAGGGGGAGAAAAGTGAATGTGAAAATGCAGAGGGCCTAAAAATAATTGAAGACTTATATGCCAGCACTGATGAAGAGGTTGCAGATGTTGGAACATCAAATGCACTTACCATGATAAATCAAGAATATGAGGACGGAGATTCCGAATATGAGGGGGAGGTAGAGGGAAAGGATGCAGATATGGAAGAAGATACCCTTGAGCAAATAGCCAAACGACAAATCAAAGGCAAAGGGGTGGCTCTATCTGAAGAAGATCTTCAACCTATTCCAACCCACAAAGATAAATCTGGTGATGAGATCCTAGAAAGGATAATGTGATTGATCCTGACATTGCTAAGGTGGAATCTGTTAAAACAGCAATGAGACTAATGAATGAAGATTCGGATACCTTAAACCAAAAGGCTCAAGAAGAAGATGTTGAAATTCCTCAAGAAGTGCTCGAAGCACTGATTAAAATGAAAGAAAAAGAAGAGGAGAATGAGAGACTGAGGAAGGAGGCAGATAATACTATCAAGGCCACACTGGAAGCTCTGAAAGCTAAACAGAATGTTGATGATCAAGAGCATACACAAACTGATGAGCTAGTGGTAACTGAGCCTGAAGAGCCTATGCAAACTGAACCTGTGCAAGCTGAACCTGAACTGAATCTAAAACTGAACCTGAAACTGAACCTACAAATCCAGAAGTGGAGACTGATAAAGAACAAGAACTTGGACTGTGTCCAGTTAATAAAGAAAAGGATGAGACTATTGAAGTATCTGCCAGTACAATGGTGAAGCTGGTTATAATGAAGGATCCAATAGACATTCTGAACAAGCCAGAAGGGCATCATCCTAAGATAGTAATAGATGCTAGAAAGGCACAAAGAGATTTTATTATAATGAGCAAAAAAAGAGAACCGGTGTTTGAAGAACCAGTTGAGACCACTGAACCTGTTGTCAATGAAGTTACTGAAGAATTTGAAGATACTCATGAAAAGGAGCCAGTAACAGAAGAAATCATTGGTAAAGAACCAAAGACTAATGAACTTGTTGAATAAATGGTTGATGAAAAACCAGAAATTCAAGTAATACAACCTATCTCACTTATCCCATCCGAACCATTTGAACCTTCTGAATCCTCTAAACCATCTAAACCAGAATCTGAAGTGAGAGAATCACCCAAACGAAAAGATAAAGCTGAGCCTGAAACACCAAAATCAAAGAGACAAAAATCGGTGAAAGTAATGGTGTACAAAAGAAGACTTGCTAAACTTGAAGAAAGAAAAGGGGCTAAATCTATGAATGTCAAAGAGCCAATGATTGGAGCACTTCATGACCTTGATGAAACAATTGATCTGGATGAGGAAGATGAAGGAGATTTGAAGGAAGAAAATGAAGATAGAGACTATCTAATAAGCCTAGAGTATGACTTGAGATATCTTCAGAGGATATCAATAGAAGAAATGGCTAGAGAGGAAAATGGTTGGAGAGATAGGAAATCAAAAAGAGAATTTTTAATAGAGGCTGGTCACTAGCCTGCATTCCTAAACTTAAAATCATTTAATACTATTGACAAATTATATAAAAGAGCTCTCGTGGATGATATTGCCCAATTTGTTGAAAAGACAAACAAGAGAAAAAGGGCAAGTGAAGATGCTGAGTATGAATCTCTGAAGGCTAAACACAAGGACATTCAATTTCTACAAGTCCATGGTTTTGAATACAACTCTCTGATCATGCTTTCTTTGGATGAATTAAGAAGAAAAGTGCAAGATGTAAAAGACTCTCATAGAAGTAAAAATAGCTCTGCTGATGTTGAAAGAGAGAAAAAGCTGAAAGAGCAGAAGGAGAAAGAGAGGATGGAGATAGAAAAGAAGAAAGCTAAGGCTAAAGAATGGTTCGAAGATCCTCTGAGAGTTCAAACTTTGAAGGAAATACTGATGGGTAAAGGTATGCTAGAAGAATAGTTCAACAACATGCCTCATGAACAACTTTTGGAAATATACAATCGAGAGCAAAGATTATATATTGAAACAAAAAGAAGATTGGAGGAAGAAAAGAGAAGAATGGAGGAGTTAGTTAGAGCTGAGATGCTGAGTGCCCTACACAAGAAAGGTGTTAGTATGGGAAGACTGATTGCTCAAACTGATGAAACAATTAAGAGATGGTATGTAGAGGAGGGGCTTGATAAGTCAAAGAAAACTCAACAAGGAAGCACAAGCCGAACACCCTTGAGGTCTAAGAGTGTGAAGCCTGAACGAACACGAAATCTAAATTTTCCCACACATCTCTACTACAATAAAAGATCAAAGACCTTAGGTTGTTACTAAAGATAAGGAAGGAACTCTTAACAATTTTAGAGATGATCTGAGAAACTTTTCGAAAAACAATTAAGGAAGATGGCTACCTCGGATCTATATGATAATCAAGACAGAAGACAATTGGCAGGGCAACAAAGAAATGATCTCTCCAAATTTATTAAAGAACAAGCAGAAAAGGGCTTCCTATTTCTGAACCAAATGATGAGAGAGATACGTAGTCAAGCAGAGAGGGACAAAAGAAACAAGAGAATCAATGAAGTACATACACTGGAACTCTCTCTGTTTGAGAATAAGAAAAGAAAAACACAAGCTGGCAGCTCACATGGAAAGAGAAAGACATTAAAGGAGTGCTTGGCTATGAGGGAGGAGATGCGAAAACCAAATTCGGTGGTGCAGCATGGAGCTTGATGATGATTAATTTTATTTCTATTTATCTTTGCAATTTTGTTTGTTTTGTTTTTTAATGTAAAAAAACTTTAATGTGTAATGCCCAAGAGGCAGAATTCCATTTATGTAATAAAATGACATGTTCTTGAATGATATATCTTTGATGTCTGATACATGTGTAACTCTATGCAGGTATGTTTTGGTGCATCTGAGCTTGTTTCAATCTAGGGGGAGGTTGTTGGGTGGGATTTTCTATAAGGAAGATTGGAATATTCTCAACCTCCTCAGAAAATGGCTAAGTATGGACTTCGGGCAAGCCTAGACGATCGAGCATGGTTTTACTACTTTGAGCAAGGTCTTCAGAACCTTTAGTGGTTGATTCTTCAAAGTGTTAAGGCTTCGAGCAAGATACACTTCAACGAGCAAGAGTATTCTTCTATCGAGCATGGATTGCCAATCGAGCAAACAGCTTGATCATACAAATTTTAACCAAGTGTTACGAGCACAGGATGATCGAGCACAAGGGGACAAGCATGGATGCAATTAGAAGATGTCATGTGATCAAAGGAAGGACTTCGAGCACAGTTCAGTTCCCCAAGCAAGATTTACATTCTAGCATGCTAAAGATTGTTGAATAAGTCTAAGGACAAGACTGAAGACGTCAAGAAGAATGAGCTTGCTCGATGGACTAGTTCGAGCAAAGCAAGGATTGGTCAAGAGGAATGAAGCCTGCTGGAGGAGAATATCTTCACTGAAGATATTCTAAATAAAGTATGCTCGAGGACATTCATCGAGCATACCTAGCATAGTGAGTCTGCTTGAGCAAGATTGTTACCTTGCTCGAGGACTCAATACTTGTATTTATTTTTTCTTTCATTATGTAATGATTAGGAACTTCTAGAAGGAATGTCAGGGTCTATAAATAGCATCCTAGGTTTCCATAGGGCACGGATAACGACGCACACAATACGAGAAACATTCCAAAAGAATATTCTATTTGTTTCCTCGTACAGCTACCGCGGCCGTCACACACGAAACCCTAGACATTCCTTTCACTGTTGTATTAAATGATATATTAAATGCAGTGAATCTTTGTCTTTGATTGTGTTCTTATTGATTATTCATTATCTTTTCGTGTCCGCTATATCACACATTCGTTCCCACTTGTTGGATATCCTAATTCTGCCGGGATATTCAATAGGCCTTTGGGTTATAGAGTCGTTGTCTTCTTGTCAACCTTTCTTAAATGTGTCACCCGACTCGCGGTCCTATCACCTAATTTCTCATATCCCGTGTTATATCTAAACTATTTGAATGATTTACATAAATGTCAATTATTAAAACTTGAATTCACTCAGCTCAAGCTGACTTTGTGTGTATGTTAGTGTGAGTTTCAGGTTAGGAGGAGGATGCTTACTGCTTAGACGTGCTCGAGACTACTTGGGCGGTTGAAGTCATATCTAGTCAGGAATTTCATAATGAACACTGTTTCTTTTAATTATTACTAGACACATTTAAATTTGGTTTTGGGCATAATTCCTGGGTTTTGGGGATTTTTTTTAGTACTTATGGTTTTCCGCTGATTTTATACTCTAAACTAGTTTTTGAAATGAATTGAACTGTCTTGGGTTTTTGAAATGAATTGAACTGTAGGATTCCCGGGACTCGGGGTTTAACAAGTTGGTATCAGAGCCATGGTTCGAGGGATCCGAGCATTCCCAAATGTTTGGACTCGAACTGTAAGAGAAAAGACTATATATGCCAACCGCGAGTAGCTGCACTCCAAGAGGTAACTTTAACTATTTAGTCATTCTCTTGAGTTCTAAAGTTCCACTATATGATTGATTGTTTAAGTGTTAGCTGGAATGCTAATGTGGTTAGGGGCAGGGGGTGCTTAGGACGGGCGGGTAAAGTAAACGACTAATTACACTTGATCAACGTCATTAGCAGTTTACCCTTACCTTACATGTTCTAAATACTACTTGTACTTGACCATGTTAAAATCTGTCTTTGTAGGGATAAGTCATGGTTGATACTCGTGCAGCTAAGAGAGGTCGTCCCAGTGTTCGTGGTCGTGGTAGTAAGCCACGTGCCGAGCCGAGAGTGAGATTCCAACTCCCCAGCAGGAAGAAACCCTGATTCATGAGTAGGGGGATAACCCCGCCTTAGATCCACTATGCGCGCGTCAATCCCGGATGAGGTCTACCAGGTACTTCATAGCGCAATTCCCGAGATCGTTGCTGAGGCTGTTAGGGCCATAGAGGAAACATTGGTTGGTAAGAGTGCACATAAGGAGGGGAAAAGGGAAGGACCTCAGGTCGAGGAAGAGGTGTTTGTGCCGAGTGAGGATGATGATGAGGTTCGTGCTATTAGTGTATCTACCCGGAGTTGTTCGTATGGGGACTTTAAGAAATGTGATCCTCCTTCTTTTGATGGCACTAAGGATACTTTTGCAGCACATCAGTGGGTGAGGGAGATGGAGGCCGTATTGAGGGTTAGTAAGTGTAAAGGAGAAGACATGGTGACTTACTACTGCTTCATTTCGTTCCGAGGCGCTATGTTGGTGGGATAATCTGGCGCAGGCTGTGGGTGATCGTTCTATTAGGAGGATGACTTGGGATGAGTTGAAGAATTTGGTTCTTGATCAGTTTTTTCCTCCACACAAATTGGATAAAATTGAACAGGATTTCTTGACCTTGGTGGCGGGCAGTATGACGCATCGGGAGTATACCACAAAGTTTAATAAGATGGCTTGTCTATGTCCCGGGGGAAACAACTTTAATTCGGTTGAGAAGAGGGTAAACAACTTTAAGAGGGTAAAGACTAAGACTTCGGATTTTAAGAGGGATACGACGTTTGGTAAGTGCAAGAAGTGCAGGAAACCGCACAAAGGGGAATGTAAGCTTGGGTCTAGTTCCTGTTATCGATGTGATAAAGTTGGACACCCCCATTTCGAGTGTCCATCGTTGACTTGTTTCCGATGTAAGGGGCCGGCCACTTGGCATCAAATTGTCCTACCAGCAAGTCGTGGGGTCCGATCAGGGGACTTTCCTCGAGGGGGAAAGTGGAAGAAAAGCCGAAGGTCAGGGCGAGGGCCTTCAACATCTCCAAGAGAGAGGCAAAGGATGATGCGGACGTTGTTTCAGGTACTTTTTCCCATATTCATCTTTATAATCTACCGTTTATAATTTCTCATTCTTTCGGAAACGTATGGGTGATCGTGTAGCTAAGTAGTAGTGTAATATTATTCCAGGTACCTTTTTACATGACGAATTACAGGCATCGGTCTTATTTGATACGGGTACCAATAGAAGTTTTATGTCTACCGCTTTCTATTCCACGTTGAATAAATCGCCCGAGCGTGTAGTCGATGTGTTTGAGGGTGACGTCACTGTAGGAAAGTCCGTTTTCGTGTCTAGGGCTATTCAGGGTTGTTCCATCGAGTTGTCTGGGTATAGATTTCCGATGCAGCTGTACTTCATGCCGCTTGGCTGTTTCGATGTGGTACTTGGGATGGACTTGCTCGCGAGTGTTGATGCTCAGATCGTTTGTGGTCAGAAACTTGTACGTCTTAGGGCCCTGGATGGGACCCAAATTATGACCTTTGGTGATTGTAATGGTACGACACCGCATATCATATCCATGCATATCATATCCATGGGGCGTATATGGCGTATGCTATAAACGTGAAAACCGAGATGGCTACCGTCGGTGATGTTCCTATTGTTCGGGATTTCCCAGATGTGTTTCCAGATGATTTTTCAGATGTGCCGCCGAATCGCGAGGTCGAGTTCCAGATAGACCTCGTGCCGGGTGCAAAATCCGTTGCTCGAGCCCCTTATCATCTAGCACCAAACGAAATGAAAGAATTTATGGCTCAATTGGAAGACTTGCTCGGCAAGTGCTTCATTCGACCGAGCATCTCACCTTGGGGTGCCCCAGTCCTGTTCGTCAAGAAAAAAGACGGTAGCATGCGGATGTGTATCGACTACCGTGAAGTGAATAAACTCACTATGAAAAATCGGTACCCTCTACCAAGGATCGACAACTTATTGATCAGCTCCAAGGAGCTAGTTGGTTCTCGAAGATCGACCTTAGGTCCGGGTATTATCAGTTGAAAATTCGGGAGGAAGATATCCCTAAGTCTTCCTTCTGCACTCGTTATGGATATTATGAATTTCTCGTGATGTCTTTCGGTTTGACCAACGCACCGGCTGCGCTCATGGATCTTAGAACCTGGTGTGTAGGCCGATGCTTGATCGTTCTACTATTGTGTTCATCGATGAAATTCTTGTGTATTCCAAAAGTGAATCCGATCACGCCGGTCATCTCGCGGATGTTTTGGAAGCGCTGCGAAAGAATAAGTTGTACGCGAAATTCTCTAAGTGTATTTTTTGGTTACGCGAGGTTCAGTTCTTGGGTCATGTTATTAACTAGAGTGGTATTTTGGTTGACCCTACAAAGGTCAAAGCCATAATCGAATAGGAATCTCCTATGTCTCCGTCCGAAATTCGTAGTTTTCTGGGTTTGGCGGGGTATTACCGCCACTTTATTCCCGACTTATCGAAAATCGCTTCATCGTTGACCAAGTTGACTAAGAAGAGCGTTAAGTTTGTGTGGGGTTCTGAGCAGGAGGAGGCTTTTCTTGAATTAAAGAACAGGTTGACGTATGCTCCGATTTTAGCTTTACCCGATGGAACTGACGATCTGGTTGTCTATTCTGATGCCTCTTATCAGAGGCTTGGGTGTGTTCTGATGCAGCGGGGCCGAGTCATAGCTTATGCCTTGCGGCAGTTAAAGCCACACGAGGAGAATTATCCTACTCACGATCTGGAGCTGGCGGCGGTTGTGTTTGCGTTTGAGTTATGGAGGCATTATTTGTACGGTGTCCCCTGTGTTATCTATACCGATCATAAGAGCTTAAAGTATTTCGTCGAACAAAAGGAACTGAATATGCGTCAGCGTCGGTGGCTGGAACTGATTAAGGATTATGATTTGGAGATTATGTACCATCCCGATAAGGCTAACGTGGTAGCCGACGCGTTAAGCTAGAAGGAGAGACCGAAACCTATTCACGTGAAATCTTACCAGCTTATTCTCAAGCCCGATATTTTGAAACAGAAAGCCAATGTTCAAAATGAAGCTTTACAGGTGGATTGGATTATGTCAAAATGTATTTGGGGTCAGGAAACATTGTTGGAAGACGTTGGCGACGCGATGAAGTATAAGGACGGTCGTTTGTGGGTACCCAGGTAAGGGGGATTCAGGAGTAAAATATTGGATGAAGCACACAAGTCGCACTATTCCATCCATTCGGGTGCGACCAAGATGTACCAAGACCTGAAGAAGAATTATTGGTGGCCTGCGATGAAGTATGAGGTGGCTCAGTACGTGAGTAAGTGTTTGACGTGTCTACAAGTTAAGGCTGAGCACCAGAAGCCTTTCGGGAAACTTCAACCCCTGGAAATACCTGATTGGAAGTGGGAGCATCTTACGATGGATTTTGTGACTAGGTTGCCTCGTACTCCTAGGGGTAGCTATGACATTTGGGTAATCTTGGATAGATTGACTAAGAGCGCTCACTTCTTGCCGATTCGAGAAACTTATAATTCCGAGCAGTTCGCCGTTGTGTTTATTCGTGAAATTGTTTCTAGGCACGGGGTGCCTGTATCTATTGTTTTGGATAGGGATACTCGTTTCACCTCCAGGTTTTGGAAGAAATTTCATGAGGTGATGGGTACCAAACTCCTCATCAGTACCGCTTATCATCCGCAGACGGATGGTCAGTCCTAGAGGACCATTCAGACTCTCGAGGATATGTTGCGAGCTTGCGTAATTGATTTTGGTGGTAGTTGGGATCGTCACTTACCGTTAGTCGAGTTTTCTTATAATAAAACTTACCACGCCACGGTTGGGATGCCACCGTCCGAGATGTTGTATGGTCAGGACTCTAGTCTGTTGAGGCTCCATTGGTCAGAAACAGTTGGGTAGTTTAGAGGTGGTGGAAGCTACGACGGAGAAGCTTGATAAGATTAAGGCTTTTATGAAGGCCACTCAGGATCGTCAAAAGTCCTATGCGGATAAAAGGCGAAGACTTATTGTGTTTAAGGCTGGTGATCGGGTTATGTTAAAAGTTTTTCTTTGGAAGGATATTATTCCTTTTGGTAAGAGGGGGAAGCTTAGTTCGAGTTTCAATGGTCCATTCCATATCTTGTCACGGGTTGGTGAGGTGGCGTATAGACTGGATTTGCCCAACGAGCTCGCTGGAATTCATCCTACTTTCCACGTGTCTCATTTGAGGTAATGTCTGGCATACAAGGAGGCCCATGTGCCTCTGGGTGACGTTGAGCTCGATAGTAAACTGAACTACATTGAGGAACCTATCGCTATTCTCGACCATCTCGAAAGGCGTTTGAGGAATAAGGTGGTCAGACAGGTGAAGGTGCAGTGGAGGCACCGTAAGGGCTCCGAGACCACTTGGGAGTCCGAGGATGAAATGATGAAACTCTACTCGCAATTGTTCATGTCGCGTTGGTATTCAGGGACGAATCCCATTGTAAGGGGGTGGACTTGTAACGCCCATTAATTTCAATTCAATGATTTAAAGCTATGTAGAGTATGTACATCTTTCGGGATTTATCCATCTTTTCCCAGGGGGTCTTCACGTCATTCCTGTAAGTAAAATCTGTTAACTTTCCACTCAATTTGTTCCACCTTTCATAAATGAGGGACTGGAGTGTAATTTGTTCCACCTTTCATAAACTAAAACCCTAGCCCCCCCCCCCCCTCTTGGCCGATCGGAACAGGAGCAGCAGCACACACCCCTCTTTTTCTTTTTTTGCAGCCAATTCCAAGTGTAAAACTTCAATTCAAGGTTAGCCCTACAACCCTACAAGTCTTTTACACCTTAATTGGTCATTATAACCCGCTTATTGATCGTTAAATCGCATGTTTTAGGCTTACCGGGTGGCTGTCCATTCAAGCACTTTCAGGGCTGTTTTGGCCAAGGTTTTTGCTCCATAATCTTCCTAGGTATGTCTTGTATATCATACTTTAGTATCATGAATTTTGGCATTCGTTAGGTTGGTCAATTGTTGATGAAGTGAAAACTAGAATTCGGTTGACTAGTTTGCGAATTGTGGTGTCTAGCGCGTTGTTTGAGGGAATTAACAACCAATTCGAATGTTGTAGCGGGGGTATAATTTGTTGGCTGTAAAAAGCTGATTTTTAAAGGTATTGGGGCTGAATTGATTGTTGGTTACTCAAACGGGTCGGTACAACGCGTATTCGCGTTTATTGAATAGTTGGTGCGTTGTGCTTGCGAATTACTGACCCATCCAACTCGTGTAGTGTCGTGTCGACTAGTAGGCTGTGAATTTATCAAATTGGGTCCACACGGAGCTGAGTTGGATGTTAAGTGCCTAAACAACTCTTAAACGCGATTCGTCTCACCTAGTACTTCCGGGGGTAGTTTGGGAATTCTTTATTCTTGGGAGTATCTAAGGGTTGTTTTGGTAAATATAAGGCCCCGGAGGCTGTTTTAATTGAACTTGGTGAGGTTGAGGCTTTAGGTAACTTGAACCATGTTAGAACGCCTCGTAGGATAAACGAGTCTTTTCGGTACCGTTAGTAATTATTTTGTATAATCCGACAGGCGTATGAGTTGTAGGCCTATTTAGGGGTTCTCTAGCTCATGGTGACTTTGTGCTTCGTGTCAGGTGAGTTCATGATGCCCCTTTTCACTCTTTTCAAGTTTTGTACTAGCATACACACCGAACTGTTTTTACTTGATAAACCGCTTATATGATTTTGTGTAGACTCACTTGTACTATGGTATATTTTGTGATGATATTTAAGTATGTATACCTCATAGGCTTACTTGTAGTATGGTATATCTTGGAATAATATAAACTTATGTTTAAACATGTGTTACTTTATGGCCAATGATTGGCGATGTTAATTAGTCGTTACCGACTAAGGATGTTTGCATGTGCCTACTTTGTGTTTGCATACGGTGGATGGAATGTTACGTGTTTGGGTTATACGTGTGCTCGACCCTGATGTTAATACTTGGATGTTATCCATAGGGATATAATTATATAGGTATATAAGTATGACTACTTATCCTTTATGATGGCATAATTGCTCATATCTCGTGTTATATCTAAACTATTGGAATGATTTATATAAATGTAAATTATTAAAACTTGAACTCACTCACTCAAGCTGACTTTGTGTGTATGTTAGTGTGAGTTTCAGGTTAGGAGGAGGATGCTTACCGCTTGGACGTGCTCGAGACTACTTGGACGGTTGAAGGCATATCTAGTCGGGAATTTCAATAATGAACACTGTTTCTTTTAATTATTACTAGACACATTTAAATTTGGTTTTGGGCATAATTCCCGGGTTTTTGGGACTTGTTTTAGTACTTATGGTTTTCCGCTGATTTTATACTCTGAACTAGTTTTTGAAATGAAATGAACTGTCTTGGGTTTAATAATTTGTTAGGTTTTCTGTATGATTACCAACTGTAGGATTCCCGGGACTCGGGGTCTTACTTCATGACCCCTCCTTTTTAACTGTTTCATGAAATTGTGTGGTGAAAAGCATGTTTATATTATTATTTATCTATTTGGAAACACACTATCATAGGAATTACCCAAGTTCTAACACACGAAAGATCCCTGAAGTAATTGACTGTGATCCGATGGAATGTGGATAGTACTATTGATCATATACATGATTCTATACATGACAAACCCAATTAAGTATGGCACGAATGCCAAGATTCTACAAAAATTGAACAAACTAAATTGAGTATGGCACGAATGCCAAGGTTCTACTGCAATTGAAAAAATTAAGTTGAGTATGGCTGCACGTATGCCAAGGTTCTACTGCAATTGAACAAACTTAGTTGAGTATGGCACGTATGCCAAGGATTCACTACAACTGAACAATTTAAATTGAGTATGGCATAAATGCCAAGAATCTACTGAAATTATACATGACTATATGTTGATACATACACAGTATGTAGTCTTAGATATAGTTACTTGGGGTATGTTGTGGGCGTAACGAGGGCCACAGTGATAGACGTGGGAAATGGAGGCACGTAACACAAACAAAAAGCCAAGGTTCACCATAGCTTGACATAATTACATCATAAACATATAAACGTACATATGTACATATAAACATACATATGTACATACAAACATACAAACATACATACACGCGTACACACAAATTTTGATTGTTATGGTACGTATAACTGATTTTGTTGAAACTTATGAAACTCACCAACTTTTCATAGTTGACCCGTTTTAACATGCTTTTCAGGTGTACCGAAATTGGAGTAGAATGCTTATGTGCTACGTGTTTGGATTGTGATCGATGCTGTGTAAATTGATGCAAGTGTACTAATAAGAAGTAAATTAGTTAACGGACTGGTTTTTTATTTGTATCACCTAGTTTGTAAATGAAGTTAGAACGATGTAATATATTATAGATTAGTTAATAATGTTTCATTATAAACAATATGGTTGATACCAGAAATGTCTGTTACATTACTATTTTACGTTTTCGTAAATTGATAAACGGGGTGTGACAAAAGTTGGTATCAGAGCTATTGTTTGTAAAGGGTTATGTTATCCCTTTGAATGCCTAAGGTATAACCGTAGGCTCGATTATCTCTAGGAAAATAAATAAATAAATAAATATTGGTTGATAATATATACTGATGGATACCGTGATGAACTCGAAGGGCAAGTGAGTTATTATGTCCAGAACGTAATAACAGACTTGCTTGTACGAGGGAATTTGGGTAGAAGTTTCGAAACACACCGATAGGTAAAAATGGCAACATATGTGTATAAAATGTAATGTTAAGTATATATATGTAACATACACACGTGTTTATCTGGGATAACGTGTACGAATACATGTACGTACTATGCTATCGATAATATTAAACCCTATTATGCTAAATGTTATATCCGATTATAATTAATTTACACTTCATTACAATTAATATTATACCTTACTATAATTAATATTATATTTTTTCATAATTAATAATATCCTTTACTCTGATTAATACTATTGAAATATATTATTTTTATGACCATTGCACAGAAAGACGTCCAGATCTAGTAGCTTTGTGTCATATGAGAAACCGGTGTTGACAACAAATGAGAATACTAAGAACGCTATAATTCTTAGGGAAATACGTAGTGATGATCATGATTTATCAAATTATAAATGTAACAATTACCTTACTGAGTCCTCAATTTTATAACATATCGTGACCACTCATATATACCATTTACCAGCTATAATTCAAAAAAATTCTACATCATCAGTACAACCAACCCTGACAAACCCACCTAACAAGTAAACTCGTCAAGCCATTCGTATACGAGTACCTCCAACCATACATTTTCTCCACTCAGACCAACTTGCTATAAGAGAGAAACCTCAGGCTCGCGGATCGATGATGTATCTTGGCTTGTATGGGACATACTTACTCCCAACTAATAAATTACCACTTTTAGTAGACCCAGCTTGGTTAAGGGTACTGACTGGCCTGGTGAAAGAACATTTTATAGTTATATTTACGATCATTCAGAAGTAAATTGAAATGTATGAGTGCATTCTAAGTTACAACAAATTGTTTAAACTCATAATGGTCAGATGCCTATTCACAGAGGGGTGTCGGGACAAAACAGTTACCCAACGGTGGGATTATATCGTAATAATTGTTGTGTGAGTTGTGAATTGTTTGTGATTATTATAATGTGCGCATATATAGACAAGGATAGTATGGTACTATTGTGTATAGTTTTTTGATACTCCATGCAGATGTTATGCTGATATGGAGGACGATTTGGATATTTTATTACAAATACTGACCTTTACCGGATTAAAATTTCTCGTCACTTGGTGACAAATATTGAAATTGCATGCAAACAATGGCCTTTATTAGGCTAAGTCTATGTACTATCCTTTTGTGATGAGTTATATGGTGAGATTACTATTAATTGAGGTATAATTGATCATCATTATATAATGGCTCTGAAGAAAAAAAAACACATTGTCTACGGCGGATGTGGCCGAGATTATTGCTCGGCCACTGCAAACAGTAGTTCTGGCAATAGCAGCACAATCTGCTGCCGGCATTAATGCAACTATGAATACAAATCAAATGTCGAACACTAATACGGCCACGAATACTATTTCTCCGCCAAATACTAATACAACTACAAATACTCCCCCAATAAATACTAACATCGTCATGAATAATACTCCCCTGCTGAACACTAATGCTACTATCAACAATAATAATCCCTCACCAAACGTGAACAATGGTCGTAACAACCCGCATTCCCTACGACAGGGATATCTACTTAAGCACTTCATCGCATGCAAACCCGTGTATTTTAGTGGTACAGAAGAACCAAATGGGCTGGTAAAATGGATCGAAAAGACTGAGTCTGTTATTAATACCAGTTGTAGTCCATCAGATTGTATTGTCAAATATGCCACTTGTAAGTTTATGGACCACGCCTTAATATGGTGGAATACGACTGTGCAAATTCGGGGACATGAAGCATTCAACCGATGTCTTGGGGGCAGAACTTAAAAATCTTATGTTGGAACACTTTTGTCCAAGGAATGAAATCCAGAAATTGAAACACGAACTTTGGAATTTAAAAATGAAGGGAGCGGATCATTTGGAGTAGAATGCTTATGTGCTACGTGTTTGGATTGTGATCGATGCTATGTAAATTGATGCAAGTGTACTAGTAAGAAGTAAAGCATTTAACGGACTGGTTTTTATTTGTATCACCTAGTTTGTAAATGAAGTTAGAATGATGAAATATATTATAAATTAGTTAATAATGTTTCATTATGAATAATGTGGTTGATACCAGAAGTGTCTGTTACATTACCATTTATGCTTCCGCAAATTGCAAAATGGGGTGTGACAAGTACGTTGGTTGTTACCAATTGGAAAGAACCTTGCGTGCATTGTGAGATTATCCAAGTACGTTGGCTGTCCCCAACTGGAAAAGACCTTGCTAGCGTTGTGCATTATCCGAGTGCGTTGGTTGTTACAAACTGGAAAGGACCTAGCTTGAGTTGTTACTCATGTTCGCAGAATTGTATGGTTTTTATGTATTAATACCAAAACCGTGTGATTCTGACCAACTACTTGTTAGTTCACCCTTTATTTTATATACATTTTATAGGTACAATTATTAGATTTTGAAGAAATGAAGACACTAGACTTAGGACATTTAAATTAATGGACAAGTTGATTTGAATGTTTCTTCATATTAAATGTAATCTCTTTGTTTCGAACTTGTGTATTCGATGTTCAAAGTAATTAATGATAATATTGTCACTTAATAATGTCACATATGTTTTGAGCAATCTGTACGTCACACTCAGACGCTTCCGCTTAAGCTGGTGTGTTACAAAGAACAAAGTTCTTATAATTCAAACACTAACTAAACAATAAACCCTAACATCAAATTTATACTAAAAGAAAAGGAGATAAACATGGAAACAAGATAATAAAAAACAACAATATATAAAATAACAAAAATAAAAGATATTGCCGATGCTCCTGCATCATACTCTTTGTCTTCAAGTTTTTCTTTTAGAACAAACCCACCAGGATCAAAAGGAATATCAACTCGATTCATAATCCTTACCACCATGGCCCACCCAAAGATCTCAACTTCATAATACGCCACACGCTGCTCTAAATCTCTACCACCGGCGTCTATTGGGTTGTCGAGTCTTTCTACCTCTTTCCGTCTTCGAAAAACACTCGACCTCGAGTCTTGAGAACATCAAAAATATCGTTGACAACCTGGGATAAATGGCCGGACCCGTTGTTCTTTTTCATTGAAAACTTGAAAATATTAAAAAAAAAACACTTTAAAAACTTCAAAGACAAACCAGTAGGTTCAAACGGAATATTGACTCGTTTATTACCCACTTTTGAAATTTGCTTAGAAGCAATGTTACTACCCGGATCAAACGGAACCTAGGGTTGTGATTTGTTCGAATTTAACTCGTTAACAGATTTTTTAACCAACTCAGAATTTTCAATCTTTTTATCTTTGGCATTATCTTTTCCAAATACAAAAGATGCATGCTTCTCACGTAAATTACCACATTTATCACCCATGACTTTAGTAAATATAAAATCCCCATAATAATTAGCCATGCTAATAACCCAAGATTTTTTAATTTCCAGATTATTTGTTCTCTTTTGAAAATCCACACTAACTGGAGATTTAATCAAATCTCTTTCGATTTGAATTTGTGACTTATTTGGCTTGACATAAGGAACAACCATGGCAGCCGACTGATAGCCATATTCTTCAGCCGTCCAATCACTATTCACCACCACAATCAATGCTACCAAGATTAACCAGAGAACAAAACCAAATCTCATCACTTATCTTTTCATGGTTGCCATTGACAACTGAAACACAGCGTGTGGCCACTGTAGGAACCGTAGCACCATCTACCACCGTATCATCACCTGCAACACTCTTTTCGGCCACCAAAAACTCATCAAAAATACCAATGGAATCCTTGTCGTGTTCATACATCGACTCAGTTTCTGTGGGAAGCCCGCTAAGAAGATGTGTCATAAGTAAACAGTCATCTTCATCAAAATGAAATCTATCTTCATCAAACTTTGGACCATCTTCCGATACACTCATGATAGATTGGTTCGTCGAACTGAGGTGGGTGATAGTAAAACGGATGCTACTCTCCGTCGTTACCTTCGTCCCAGACGACGGTGCTCGACTCGGTTTCCACCTTACGCATCTCCCATTGTAACTCAAGATCACGGACTCGTTTCCGGATACGTTGGATCTCTTCAAGTTCGTGGACTCGTTGTTGGAGTCGTTCGATCTTAAGATCCCGCGGGTCGGGATGGATTCCACTGCAGCCTCTCGCGGTGAGTCTGCTAGTAGAATACCAATCTCTACCGTGGGCACATGAGATACTTCTATTGTTGCCTTTGGCCGTGAATTTACGAGCAATAAAGTATTCATCCTCATGTCGAGCCATTTGAGAACCAAAAGCTCTTATACTGAATGCAGTTACGGAAGCATTCAAATGGCTTATGACACTTTAGTTAATCAAAAACCGATAAACATAACCATAGTTTCCAAGAACAAAGTTCTTATAATTCAAATTCAATCAGAAACTAACTAAACAATAAACCCTAACATCCAATTTATACTAAAAGAAAGGGAGATAAACATGGAAACAAGATAATAAAAAACAATAATATATAAAATAACATAAATAAAAAATATGGTTGATGCTCCTGCATCAATATACTGGCTTTGAGGGTTGAGTTATTCTACAAAGGCCAACAAAAATGAGAAGTATGAGAAGCCATAATTGATAAAGATGTGTCAAGTGGGGATCAAAGGTAAAAAGGTATAACAATAATAGTATATATTTTCTCTCTCCATATGTAAGTCACATGTCAATTCCCCATCATTTTAAAACGTCAATAAATCTTTTATATGATATTAGTTTTTAAAAGAAAAATCACCATAATAACAAACTTTTTTTTATCTTTTATATGACTATGACTGTGTTATTTAAAAATTAAAACAAAAATTACGTCATTGTGTCTTTGTGTTTGTCATTGTGTCTTTCTGTTTATTATTGTGTTTTTTTTCGTCATTGTGTCTTTCAAATCATCATTGTGTTTTTTTTAAATGCTAATAATACGGTTGTGTAATAATAATACGTAAATATAATGATAAAATAACAATAAATTATCTAATACATAAAATATAATGATAAATACATATTACACAATTACATAAAATATAAAACATAATGAAGAATACATATAACGCAATGACCTGGACCGTAAAACACAATTGTGAATACATATAACACAATAACCTGAAACATAAATCACAATGGAAACTACAGATTACACATGAACGTAATGCACAATGACTAACACACAATGATAAGTAGAAAGGCAAATGGTGAGCAAAAAGACACAATGACAAACAAAAAGACACAATGACGTAATCTTTGTTTTAATTGTTATCTTTAATATGAGTATCAATTGATAAAACAATGACCAAAATCTATAGCACAATGTATAGAAAAACCCAATTAAAAATTATAAGGAACAACTAAAAACACAATATAAAAAACCCAGTAATTTTTTTTATTTTTATATAACAATATGATACTCATATTAAAGATAAAAAAAACCCTTGTTATTATGGTGAAATTTTAAAAAAAAAATGTTGAAAAAAAAGTTATGGACGTTTTAAAATGATATGGGGAATTGACATGTGCCTTGCATGTGTAAAGAGAAAGTCAACAAAAGTAGTTATTACCTTTATGCACTTCTCATATCAATTTATTTTCTTAAATTAATCTCCACCATTCAAATATAAGATCAATGGATTAGATTCCTTCTAACCCTTCTCATTTTTGTTGTCCTTTGTATTTTAACTTTACCCAGCTTTACAACCCCGTGTATTATACGAGATTTATCAAATGGTCGAAATTTAGGTATTTAATCATACGTATTTTGGAAATTTTCTTTTGAATTTATAGATTAATTTTAATATTATCACATACACTTCAAATGTTGCATATGTGAATTTACATTTTTCTAAGATTGAAATAATGTTTTAAGATGGCATAAAATCAAAAATACTGATGATTACCTAAACATATTAAAGATGTTTTATATGATCAATACTAATGTAAGTTGAATAGTGTTTTACAAATTGTAAGAGTATAAATATTGTAATTGTTCAATGAAATTTGAAGTAAACACATAATTAAATATCTATTATAAACATAGGTCAATAATTATAATACGATAATAGTTCACAAATCATTAGTTAACTAATTTAATGATTTATTGTTTGATTTTAAACTTATTATAGATATTCAATAGTTTATATGTTTTTTTTTAAACATGGTCAAACTTTCTATATCTAATAGTACAATTTGATGTAATAGTATAGTAAAAATTAGTGTGATTTAAATACACATTAAGGGGGGGGGGTGTTTGGATTAGCTTTTAAAACTTGCTTATTTGCTTGTTTGTTGTTGAAAAGCAAAATGTATTTGGCAAAGCTACTCCAAAAGCTTCAAATTGAATCTTCTCATAAGTTGCTTTTACTTTTCAAAAAGTAAATAAACAAAAAAGCATTTTTAAAAGCTCATCCAAACACCCCCTAAGTACTTTTCTTTTCATATGGCTTATAACTAATAGGTCATACCAATTCAACTCATGACCCATGGATAGCATAAAATAAGAAGAGAGTAGAGATTTGAAAATAGAAAGAAAATTAAAGATATGATTGAATGTGGTTATGACACATCATCCTCATTATTTTTGTTTATTAGTATAGGTGTATATATATATAGGTGTGTATATATATATATAGGCTAAGTATAAAATAAAAACCTACTTGAGTTGTGAAAACTCTAGAAACTCATTCTCAACCACATGTTTTTAATTAATGTTTAAATATTGTGGTTCACAATTAAAGTGAATAAAAAATGTAAATATAAATATAACTTTTTCTCTCTCCTAAAAACATATATAAAAATTTAGTAAAAAATAGCAAAATATTTTTTTTTTTGATGTTTCGATGTTTTGTATTAAATGTTACAACATATATTACATGTAGCAAAAAAAACGATGTTACATAGGGTTTTCGCGGGTTTTCATTTTAACCATACCCTATATATATACACACACACACACACACATAGATACTAGCTTTAGAGCCCGTATAACACACGAGATAATCCAAATAATAAAGTTATAAATAAAGCAAATAAGTATATACTGTATATGAAAAAATGAAAACATATATGCTTATATCTATACTATGTGTACATAAATTGATTTTATTTAAATCAGAAAATGATTTTTTTTAAATGAACTTAATAAATAATAATAATAATAACGCAAGTGCAAAAACATACCTGAGAACTGTCCATCAATTGGAAATTTGATTCTCGGTATCTTATATATATAATTGAAAGAATTTTGGTTATGAACCAATTTCAAAAAAGACTTTTTATATAATAATAGTTCTAAGCTACACTATGAAAATTATTTTTATAACTTTGAGGGGGTTTCTCGACTTTGCCATAATGACAACATATAAAAATAACATGTTAACCTGTTCAATTTTGTGAATGTTTTGCTTCACTTAAGCATAATTTTGTATGACATGTTTCACACACTACATTTTAATCACCATTAAACGAAAAATCAATGCTAACACAAATGTTTTAAATTTGATAAAAGTTAGAAGCATTGATGTAGCATGTCGAAAGTGTTTGCCGTTTTTTCTTAAATTTAAATAGTTGTGGGAAAAATAGTCAATTAGCCAAATCCCGAATCTTTTTATTATTTCCAAAAATGTCATTAAATCACTTATAAAAATCTAACTTTCATTTGTTTGATATTTTCAAGTCAAAACTTTGAACCCGTAACAAATTTGATGATAAATCTAATTTCTCAAACTTTTAAAAATACTCTTATTACCTCTTTTTAGCCCGTAACAAATTTTGAACCAAACGTAGTTAACTTGTAGCACACAATATATTTACCAACTTTTGACCCGTAACAATCAAATTTAAGTTTCACAAAAAACCTAAAAAATCATTGATAAAAAAACCGAGAAACTAACTATGATAAACTTTATTATATATGAAACTGAATGGTATATATTATTACATTTTAACATATATATAGTTTAGTAAATTAACTAAAAAAATAAACAAACAGATTTTAAGCATATATTTATAATTTATATGAATATTTATTTTTATAAAAATATATAGTATATATAATAAAATAGAGTTTAAAGGAAAGTGAATAATTTAATCATGCTATATATATAATATAAATGGAGTGCAAAAAAAATAATAATTATTGATCTATCACATAGTTATTAGAGCATTCCCATCCCATCCCCCATAATTATATGAGGGGGATTGGTAAATTATAGGGTGGAGTTTTGAATGATTGTGAGTGTAAATTATAGGCTGGAGAGAAAAATGTAGTGATTTTTTGTAAATTTGGGGAAATATTTGGGGAAATTTGTTTGCCCCTATTTATTTTTTAATATTTGTTAGATTAGTTGTGAGTAGAGGAGAGAGAAAACTGTAATGATAAAGGTATAAAATATATTATTTAATTGAACTAGAGAGAGAAATGTAGTGTTTTTTAGTGTAATTATAAAGATGGGGATGAGGGATGGGATGTGAATGCTCTTAGACTATCCTCATTTTGAAACCAGCCCAACCCAATCTAGCATTAACAAATTAGTTTCTTTTTCTTCCACCTACACAACCCAACTAAACCTAATTTTTCACTCTCATTCACAACCCAACCCAATTAAACCATACTCATTATTAAATATTAAATAAATATAGTTTATAGTTATATATATATATATATATATAATTTTAAGATAATAATGTAATGAACAGCAATATTATATCGAAATCATATTATGAAAAATACATATTTTTGAAATAAACTATGTTTTTCATAAAATTTGTATCAAGATGTTCGTAAAAAAATAATATACAAGACTATGTTTTTAGTTTCTTTCAAAAAATAAAATAGCTTAACTTATTAAACAAAAATAAACTTAATACTTTAAATCAACTGTTAGAATAAAATGGAAAAAACAAAAGAAATATGCACCAATGACATAATAAGTGATTGCAAACTGGCTCGTTGTGGAGAACCATTGGTCAAAATATGTCAACCAAATGTGATTTTTCAATTTGTTTTATGTACACCTAGTAACAAACTGACACGTGTTCATAATTATTTTATTTTATTAGAATATGTATATATGTATGTATGCATGCATACATGCATGTATGTATGTATGTATGATATATATAGGTGATGGCTCAGAAGAGAACTAATTTTAGTTTGAGAAACAATATGGACCACTAATTAAGTTTGAAATCATAAATGTTTGTAAATGGTTTAATTTTAACAATAAATACATTCTCTTCAATAAATACATTCTCTTCAATTAATAAAACTAATAAAAACATTAACTAAAATTAAAAAAATAATTAATTCATATATTTTTGTAATTTATTTCTTTCCTGATGATTTTTTTATCCTATATAAATCCAATTTATTCATACAATACAAATTTTTTCTCTCAACAAGAATTTCTTTTATCTAAAGATATCAATATCCATCGACATGCAATTTTTTTCATAGCCATTAATACATAACTTTTCTCAATTAACATGCCTACATAAACTTATACATAGTTACATAGTGATGAATAATCAACAAGAAAAACATAATTTTTATTTTGAACGACCAGCTAAGTAACGCCGGGTATTCCGTACGCGGCCCCCATTGGCTAAAGGTAGCCCGAGCCGGCCACGAGTCCGACAGACGGAGCCCCTAGCGGTCCACCTATTGAGGGATTCCCCGGATAAACCCCGACCCCCACGCCCGCCAAACGGCACGACAGCGAGAAGTCGGTAAACCCAGGTGAGACAAGACTTGAACTCTGGCAAGCCAGGGTCATCCCTCATATCTCCCATATAAATTGGTGATAGTGAGGTTTGAACCCTCTACCTCTCACTAATAAAGTGAATACTCTACCATTAAGTCATATCCAATTTATAACAAGAAAAACATAATGATAATTATAATCTTACACATGTTTGTATTATAATTTAATAAAAATATATATCCCAAAGTCCTACACAAATACATATAACCTACAATTGTTCTAACTTCTAAGCATAAGAATTTCCAAGCACAAGAAAACATATAACCTACAAAACAACATGCAAACTACACATGTATTTAAACATCAACAAATACATAAATCCCACATAATTATACTTAAATATCAATAAAAATATATACCCTACAGAAGCTTGCACTTGTATTACAGCGTCAAAAATTATATATAACCTACATGAAAATGCACAAAACCTACACGTCTATTTAGTATACACTTATTGATGCTAAATTAATACGTTTGCTAGATGTTTTTGTGTACATTATATGTTTTTTATGCAAAAATACAAGTGTAGGTTATATGTTTTTCTGTAGACTGTTTATTTTTATTGATGTTAATGTCCAAATATAGGATACTTTTATGTATTTTATATAATTTTTGATGTTGATTTTCATGTGTAGGTTGCATCTTTTTGTGTATGTTATACATCTTTTGTGCCTAAAACTATTGTAGGCTATATAATTTGTGTATGTTTTATATTTATTGTTGATATTTAATGGAGATGTGTATGATACATATGTTTTTTTTTGTTATTTACATAGTAGTTTTTGTAGGTATGTCAATTGAAATAAAAATATGTATTGATAACTATTAAAAGAAAGTTACACTTTGATGGATGTCAATAAATTGAGTTGGAAGAAAATGTGTTTAGATAGAAAGAAAATGATATGTTTTTTTATTATTTACATAACGGTTTTTGTATGTATGTCAATTGAAATAAAAATATATATTGATGACTATTAGAAAAAGTTACGCTTTGATGGATTCAGTAAGTTGAGTTTGGAAGAAAATGTGTTTAGATAGAAAGAAAATGTAATGTATAAATAAATCGTATTTTTGACTTCCTGTAGAATAAAATGGAGTATAAAAAAATTATAAATTAAATTAAACGTTTTTATATTTTTAATTATTATAGTTTGATTAATTATGTTAACTTGAGAGAAAATTATAATGGTGCACATCTTTATATATTTTTATTTATTTTAGTTTGATTAATTATATTGATTGGAGAGATAAATTAGTAGTTTTAATAGTTGCATTAATTGGAAAAATAATGTATTTACTATTACAATTAAAACATTTTCATTAATTTTTAAGCATTTAAATTTATAATTAAATTAGTGGTTCATATTGATTTCTCTCACTTCTAGCATTAAGATGACTTCTAACGTGAACCTAAGCATATATATATATATATATATACAGGAGAGATCTTTTGAGAATCATGTTGAGTTTTAAGAACTTAATAACTTCATTCTAAGCCACACATTTAATTAAATGGATTGTAATATGTGGTTGAAATTAAATCTGGTAAAAAAATCAAAGTAGGAGGGAATAAAGATGTAAGTGGTTACACTAACTTTTACGTCTGTTACACATATCTAAAAAGTCGACTCGGTGCGTAAAAATTCTGTAATTTTTTTACGTGTATGTGACCTACATATATTACGCATGTGTAAAAAAAATTCTAAAAAAAATTATTATACTGAGTTCTTTCTAGTTCTTAAAACTCAAAGTGGTTCTCAACTGAAATCTCCCCTATATATATATATCTATACAATATATAAACGAAAACCCTAAAATCTTACGTATCGTGATGTGGTCGCTGCCCTTTTTTTGGAAGCCATCAAATTTCTTGATTTTTAAATGGTGATATCTCATTGATTTAACCCGCTTTAAACCCGTTTAAGCTTTAAAATTTACGGGTCCTGTGTCTCACAAAACCCGGACAGGCTACATGGGTTATAACACGCTTAGGCTAACACTTTTCATCTTCAACTCATTCTGAAACCCTAGATAGTAAACTATATTTTAGATTTTTCATGACCTCTAATCGAGTTTTGAAACATCATCCATGTACGATTCCATCTAGAAGGTATTCTTCTGATTGATTAGGGTAAATCGATTGACACCGTATTCTTCTTCTGTTTGGGGAATAATCGTGTCTTCATCTCCCATCAACGCTACAATGGAATCACTTGAAAGAATCCCATCCACCTGAATCGCTAACATTAGATAAATTTCCAAGGTCAGTCAAACTCAAACTCTAAACCCATACTTATTTAATTCGTTTGAATCAAGCACAATAATTCTTTAAAACTAGAATTAATTGCATCAAAATTGTGCTTGAAATCCTTTTTATGAATCTTTTTTCAACCATTTGTGATAATATGCCGCTTTAATTATCTCAATTGGATCCGCTTCTGGAATTACGCTTTGATTCCTAATTGTCAACCACCCTCCTTCCCAATCAATGGTACATTTGACTGTAAAAATCTTTATTTATTTGACATTTCTTTTAATCTTATATGCACCCCAAATGTATATGATATTTCCTTTAAAATTTCCCCATTGTAATTTCTTGAATTTTTTATCATGACAGAACATGAATACATGATGTTAGCAAATTGGAACTGTGTTGAACTGTTGATTATATTGGTCGGGAGGTTTAAGGGGAAGAGTTTTGTGTTCTTCAAGCAACGTACTTCTAGATTTTTTTCTAATTACTGGTGAGATATGCAACTGATTATTTTGAATCTTTCAAGTTCTTTGCAGATTTGTTTACCGACTTTTTGTTAACGGGCCATTGCCACTCAAAGTGCAAGTTATGATTGCAAGGGTAGTTTAGGCAATTTTGATACGGGTTAGTTTAGTTTCGGAAATAGTTACGGGTTAAGACATTCCGTGCGAGGGCAAAGTTAGAATGTCGAAAAATTTATTTGGGTAACATTTTTGAATGTGACCGCAGAACATAATTCAAAGTCAAAACTTTGGTTTGTTACTATTCAGTCAAACCAGTGCTATAGCCACAGACATAAATTCTCTAAATACATTATATTAAGAGAAAACCCGATCAGAAGCTTCCTTAGGGCTTCAATTAATTGTACTCCTATGGGTCTCACTATCAGATTGCATTTGATTATTAATACAAAATTTATAAATGTATTAGGTAACAAGCCCATATGAGGTTTATGCGTAAGGTGTTGTTTGTGTAATTCTTGTGTCATATTGTTAATATGGCAAATGTATTGAAATTTTTATAGGCTAACTTTTGTGGTCAAACATGTTAATATTCTAATATGAATTTTAGATAATTTTTTAAAAAACTTACGAAAAGTTTGTAGATTGAGTTTTTAAGTATATAGCAAGTACATCCAAAATAAGGTCAAAGTCTACATGATTTTTGAAACAAAGGGTAATGCTTTTTAGCGTCGCTAGAATAAGCCTCCTTACAATATGTACTAAATTCCACCAGGAGCTTACCATATAAAACTGAACAAAATCGTATAAAGTGAATATATCTTTTTAGTTATTGTATATTATATATATTGGGTTTAAATGAAATAACATTGAGCGAAGTTATGGCTGCACATGAAATAAACCTAGGTGACATGAGCACATACCTACTTTCTATGCTTAAATGTTCATAGTCTACCTCATGTTAATGTGCCTAAATATACGAAGTTACACAATGCACTTTACACTGCAAGTTGTGAAATTGGTGAATATGCTTTTTTGTGTTATAGGAGATAGCTTTGGGTTTGTTGATATGAGGTGACGAACAAATGAGCAATGAATTCTGTAAGTCTTAATTTAATTTTGTTTGTTTATATTCGTATGTGTTTGTTTATGTTTGTGAACTGTTCGTTTAGGTTTTATATGACTAGGCATGAACGAACACGAGAATGAACATGAGCATGCCCAATTTTTAATAAGCGAACCGGAGCACAATGAATTTGTTCGATTATCTTATGTTATGTAAAATGAATAGTTTTTGCATTCATAAACGTTTTTTAATATCTATATAGCTATGGTTTTTATGGGGAGCCTCCAGATATGAAGAAACATGAGCTTGCATAACGGTAATATGATTGTTGTTCCACAACCAATTTACAATTTAAAAAGATGTGTAGTTTTGCTAATAAGGTTTAAATGGTTTAAGAGTTATGATACTTCTACTCAAGGATAAATTGGTTTTAAAGTTGAAATGATATTTTTTTTCGTTTCTTGAAAGTACTCTAATTCTTCACTTAATCTCTTTTCGCATATTGCTTTCGCTGTTATTGTAGTCTGGCTTTGTATTTGGTACCTACATTCAGTTGTTTGGTAGTACCAAACATGGATGCATATCATTTAGGGAAAAAAATATGTAAATTCAGGTGACAAATTCTGCTTATGGCAAGGATTCTAAGTTTTAGTATATTAATGGCATTTTTTGTCAAATGGGTCAATTTTAGCTACATATGAACACTCGGATCTTATTTTGAATTAAATTATGACAGAATTACAAATTTTGTCCTTTAAAAAAAGCCAAATTACGGTTCGTGTTCTTTTCTAAGTTTCCTTGCAGGCGGTGTACTTTAAACTTTTTTTTCCTACAAGTTTTGTCCTTTACGCTAACTGGGTTAGAAAAACTCTGTTAAATACCCTCACGTGAGGCGCATGTGAGGGTATATGGGTCTTTTTGTCTTTTTGAGCAAAAACTCAGTTAAAATGACATCGGAGCACCAGCTCTTACCCGGATCTCCGGCAGCTATCTCCGCAGTGGAACCACCGTGTGGAATCACCTTATCGGTTTTCAAATTGATAGAGGGTTATTGTTTCCGACTTGATTTCCAACAAAAGCCCCATAACAGTTACCTGGATTAGAGTCGGATTGATGATGAACGTGTTATTAAGGCTCGGTCTTCAGTTCAATAAATCAAATCGTGTTATAGAGGGTGATTTAGTTCGATTAACCCTGTGAGTATGCTCGCAATAGATGGAAGAAAATGAATAAACTCAGATTTTGGTTCAGTTTATACACATTGGAGTGCATTAACTCAAATTGAATCCGACTTTAAGTTCAGTTAATCACTATGATTGAAGCTTCTGATGGTGCGTTTTAAGTTTTAATCCCTATATCAGATATGGCGGTGACGCTGTTGCAGGTCCGCCGGAGAAGACGAGTGAAAAGATATGGCGGTGACGCTGTTCAGGCATGGTGATGATGGTGGCGGCGATTCTGGCATGGTGGTTGGTGACGGTTTTTAGAGATGAACAAAAATCAGAAATTAAAACCCTAAAAAAGAGGTGTTTTGTGATAGAACCCTAATTCCAAACGAATCAGAATTGAGGACGATGGTGGATGAGGGAATCGGAGATGGAGCGGTGGCTGGTGGCGGAGCTATGGTGGCGGTGGTGATGGTGTTTGAGGAGTGGTTATGGTGATGGTGTGGTAGAACATAGAGAGAGAAGTGAGATGAGGCAGCACAGAAGAAGAAGAAGAAGAAGAAGAAGAAGAAGAAGAAGAAGAAGAAGAAGAAGAAGAAGAAGCAGGGTAGGCAAAAAGACAAAACTACCCTCACATGCTTCTCACGTGATGGGATTTAACAGAGTTTTTCTAACCCAGTTAGCGTAAAGGACATAACTTGTAGGAAAAAAAAGTTTAAAGTACACCGCCTGCAAGGAAACTTAGAAAATGACACGAACCGTAATTTGGCTTTTTTTAAAGGACAAAATTTGTAATTCTGTCTTAAATTATCTATATGCTCATATTTTTTTTTAATAAATCAACTATAATTTGTTCTTTGAGATTTAAAGGGAGGTTAGTTGGATGAAATTAGTCGGGTGTTGTTTATTTGGGTTTAGACCTGCTTCAAGAAGGGTTCGATAATTGAGCTCGATTAAGTCAAATGTTGTTTATCCCGATCCGGGTCGAATATGAAATCGAGCTTGGGTCGAGCGTTTTTTGTAATCGATAGCAGATTGAGCGGAACAGCAACCATTCCAATTTAAAAAGTATATAGGTTGATGGCATAAAACATTTATAAATATTATATATGTGTAAGTTTAGAAATAAAAATAAATAAAACTACATCTATTTAATATATATTTTAAAATTAGACAATTTTGATAAATAAGTTTTCATCCAAAAGAAATATCTGTATTATTAAAGTTCTTGATGGAGAGAAATTAGGATAACCAATAAATAATTGATATCTTAAAATCAACATTTATAATATTATATTTCTAATATATAAAATATAAACATAATATTAACGAACAAACTTAAATAAACATAAACGAATAAAGATAAAAACTTGTTTGAATTAGCTTTATGGTGGGAAAAATCAAGAAGTTTTTTAACTAGTGTCTGACTTAGTTTTTCAGATAAGATGATTAGAAATGATAAAAAGCAGGTTGGTGTTGGTGGGTAATGAATGAAAAGGGGAATGGTGGGCATATTTGCAATTTGGTATTCTAAAATCAAAAGGCAAAACAAAATGTGAGGATTTGTAGCTTCTCAAAACAAATTTTTAACTCAAAAAATGAAAATAGCGCTTTACGATGTCCAAATAGCCTATTGGGCTACACTTTCTAAAATCTTAGGCAAAACACCTTCTGAATATAATAAACTTTCTTATAATAAATTAAAATGAAAAAATATATATTCACAATAATAGAAAATGACAAATGTATAAAAAAACCCACGTAACACTTTTACTTTCTCAAATGACGATGAAGAAGATGATTGTGCGACACATGGTAGTGTATCACTTGGTTATGATGGTGAAGAAGACGAGTATGCGCCTATTTTTGTTTGAGTAACCTACTAATGTTCATGATTATCTAATTATATAAACTTTAAATAATAAGATATGATTTTGTTATTTGTATAATTGGAATAATCGTTGCTATGGAGAAGGTTGAAAGTTCATAGCTACTTTGCCCACTAATAACACGTACCTTTTCAATTCTTCATATACAGAGAATGACACATCGACAAAGAGCGTGGCAAAACATCCTGTGCTCAACACCTATGTAATACTCGTACTTGATTTGAAATGGTAATGGGAATGGATGTGTAATTTACATGACACCAAGCAATGTCAATATTCATATTCATTATAGCAAAAATCATTTAAAGACAATTGTTAAATGGTTATAAATGTTATCGTTAATTGTATATTATCATTAATTTGTTGTTTTAAAATTCAAATTATCCTGAATGAACACGAAAATGCCATTGTCTGTGTTCGCTAATTTAACTTTAAATAAACATTTAGCCGGACAAATATGTGTTTTCATGTTTATTCGTTTAAAAAATGAACATGTGTGTGTCCGTTTATGTTCATTCCTTAATAAGCTAAACAAACATAAGTGAACAAATATAAACGAATATATGTGAACAAATGTATAAGAGCACAAACATAAATGAACACTATTGAATTAATTTCTATGAATTTGTTAAATGCAGGTACTATTTTCATATTTCCTGTTAATATGTAAACGAACATAAATAAAAAAACATATATGAACAAGCATAAACAAACGTTCATTAACAAACGCAACATGATGGTGTTAATGTAACAAAAATTATTGTCTGTGTCCGTTAGTTTATTAACGAAAACTAAGTTAACCTCGGTACGTTGTTCATTTTTGGCAGGTGGATCCTCATCATGAGCTATGACAACTTTGCATTGGATATTAGTAGGAAAATTCCCACATGGCCAAATTTTTGCTCAGCTATGTTTTAATCTTCTTATTCTTCACCTACAAAACCATGCATATTTACATTCAAGTTAAGATAGAAAGGGTTGGAAAAAAAAACCTATAATGAATATAGGCTCTCTCATTAAGAGTTACAACCAAAATGTCATTAAAAGCGATAACCATAGTCCATATAGAATAATTAAAATGATATAACAAATTATATATTCAAAATAATATTATAAAAAAAATTAAATAAACCCGCGTAACACGCGGGCTAAAAGCTAGTATATATATATATATATATATATATATATATATATATATATATATAGACACATATATATAGGGGAAGGTTAACGTACAATAATCGCTTAACGTACATTACGTACGCGACATACGTTCAAGCCAAAATCTAAAACTTTCAGGTAAAAAAACTTTGTACGTTCAAGCCAAATTTTAAACGTTCAGGCAAAAAACTTTATACGTTCTGACAAAAAATGAACACTTTTAAACGTTCAAGTTAACGTTTTGACCAAAAACGAACATCTTAAAACATTCAAGTTAAGCGTTCTGACAAAAAACAAACACCTTTAAACGTTCAAGTTAAACGTTCTGACCAAAAACAAAATTTCAGAACAAAAAAGTTAAGAAGTTCTGTTTAGAAGTTCAGAACCCTAATCAAAGCTCATATATGAAATTAAACGTACTAGACAAATCTTTAAACATTTAGAAGCTCAGATATGAAATTAAACTATCTGTAACATTAAATTGAACGCTAAAATCACTTCATATAACCTCGTAATCATCATCGACCATCGATTTAATCATCGATTTCATCAAAATGAACAAATCTGGAACGTATTTAAAGTTTTGCAAATGGGTGTCTTCAAATGATGTATTTCAGTTCAATTCAATTGAAGTGGTGATGGTGAAGGAGGTGTGCTGATGTCGGTAAGTGGTGGTGGAAACGGATTGAGGGAGATGGACGAGCAATGAGTGTAATTGTGATTTTGGGTTTCTAAAAATAAACGGTTCGAACTGTCATGTACATAATGTATGATAAAAGATAATTGTATTGGATCCTTTCTATATATATATATATAATGTAAAGAAGCAAATATAATGTAAAAAGTGTAAATAAGATGCTTGTTTAAACTCGTCAGGCTAGGCCAAGTTTGATTTGTAAATATCAGGTCAAATCTTGTTTATTGAATAAAACTAAATATAAGTTTAAATTCGTGCTTGAGCTCATTTAAGCTTTTCTTGGTTTGAAGTTTTTCTTAACCAGTCTCAAGTAACATTTGTTTGCAACTATTTACTTCTAAAACCATCATATTTGCACCGCATAATTTAAGACTACAACCAGTTGATTGAGGACTACATCAATATACCATCGAGAGGACTATGGAGTTGGTCTTGTTTACCCATCTAGTGAGTAGTAGAATTACTAGTTTTATAGACTTAAAGTTTTTTTTTTTGGGTAAAATGTTTTATAGACTTAAAGTTAAAGGTTACCATTTGTTAAAAGAAAAAAGAAAAGAAAAAGAAGGTAGAATCAACAACTCGTTTTGTCCGACTTGTACTTCCCCGTCACTCTGATTCTTTGACTAGCTATCACGCGTGTGGCTCACGAGTATTTAAAAGGATTTAAAAGTATTGGGGAGAAAACGGATTATTCACTTAGCAAATAAGACTCGTATACAACATTAAACTATTGGGTGGATACTAAATAGTAAACCCTTGGGTTATCCTCACATTAGATTGGTTATTTTGACACCAGATAAATCTACATTGCTTGTATAGTGGCTATACGAGTCGTATATGTTCAAAATTATATCAGTTTGAGTTGGGTGTATCAGGTTCTGTTTCAGAATTATATCAGTCGTATAAGTTTTTTGGCTCGTATACCCCCTATATGACTCATATAGGCATATTCTTTTTTAATAAAACGAATTTTACTAAAAAAAATACAAAATATATTAAATAATAGCCGACAGCCCAACATAGTTATAAGATAAAAACACATAAATTTAAAGTATATATTTTGTTACATGCGAATTAAACATCCTACAAAAAACATGAGTGTTCGGGTTACCGACCTTATTTCAATACATGTCTCTTGAAACGTTAGTATCCCGAAATGCTCTTGTTGTTCGTAGGTTGTTTAATTAGTATGAGGCAAAGTTGTACTTTTACATTATGTGTTTTTATTTTATAACCATGTCGGTTGTTATTTCTAATATTTTGTATTTTTTTTCTTTAAGTTAAAAAAAACTACCTATACGAGTCATATATGAGCTATACGAGCCTGGAAGCTTATACGGCTCGTATAGGGGCTATACTACCCGTATATACTACAAAGGGTTGTCATCTTGTTCCCTCCGTACATTTGTTAGTCTTGCAAAGATTATACGACTCGTATAACCCCTAAACGAGTCATATAAGGTTGTAAATACACCATAGGGTGGCGTTTGAATATAACATCCCAATAGTAAATGCTTGGTTTCATTATATATAAACATCAATAAAACATATTGATAACCTTATAATTAAAATCTGTCGTCATGTAAGTCGTTGGCGGTAGATTGTGGAGTATACCGAAAAGCCTAAACGAGCCAAGTCGAGTATGGGCTCTTCTAAGCTTGTGTTTGGCTCATTTAATCTAACTACTTGCATAGTAACTGTAAAACTCGAGCTTATCTCGTGAATAATTTTTTAAACTCAATTTAGTTCATTTTTTTATTAGTTATTAAATTAAATTGCTACAATTTGACATTGTATAAGGATTTTTATGTAAAGTTATAGTTATTAAAATTTTAATAACTACTAGTATTAAACCCACATGTTACACATTGTATAAGGATTTTTATGTAAAGTTATAGTTATTAAAATTTTAATAACTACTAGTATTAAACCCACATGTCAAAGTAGGGGCGCAAAATGTATTCGGTAGGTATTGATTTGATTCGTTATGGTATTGTCAGTAAAACACTGACAAACGCAATGGAACCAAAAACAGAAAATTCAAAAAAATTAAGTTGTATTATGAACAAAATGATATATATGCAATTCATAATAAAAATTCTTGCCAAACATTTATAGTTAATGATAGCTATAAATAATTATTTTTTATGTTTATACTTTGTTAACAGAATAGAAAAAAAAACAATATATATATATATATATATATATATATATTAAAAAACCTTTGATAAAATTACTATAGAAGCAACTCAATTAATAAAATTAATTATTACTCTTATTGAAATTAATTATTACTAAAGTATTTAAGAATCATAGTTGATGTCAATTAATGTTAACTGATTAGAAAAAAAGTATAAAATATTATCTGATTAGAAAAGAAATATAAAATTAATAATTTTTTCTAATCTTACTAACTCCACAACGATAAACCAATGGGTTAATGATTCGTTGGTAAAGGCAAAAGTTTTTAAACACATTAGGTTAGAAGGATTGATGAGGTCTTGAATTCAAATCTCATAAATAACATAACTTAAAAGAAATTCACCATTTAAAAAAGAAAAGAAGAGAAAAACTCCACAAAAGTAAACAATATAATTATTATTTAAGCAAACAAATTTATGACTGACTAAGAGGCTGTTTGGTAGCCTTTTAAATATTATTAAAAGGCTACCTCTTAATGATTCATAACCTACTAATGGTTAAAGGTAACCTTAAATTTGATGGTTAAGAGGTAACCAACGATTCAGACTTAACGTTACCTCTTAACTATTAGAGTTATGAACCATTAAGATGTAACCTCTTAATGACCATTAAAATGCTACCAAACAGCCCATAAGACTGTCTGAAAAAGTAGTAACCGGATTAGTGATTGAACAAGATATGGTCACAAAATTTATGTCATATGAAGACTGTTGGAAAAGTAGTAACTAAGTGTAACACCCGTTAACTCCGGTTTGAAGAACTAAAGACTGTAGAGTATGTATAACTCTCGGGACTTAACCGACGTTTCTCGGAAGCCTTCACGTCATCCCGGTACGTTAAAGAACCTAACCATTCCTTCCATTTTGCCTTACACTTGAATCTACAAGGACTAGAGTGTAATATCTTAAGTTATAACATAAAAAAATAAAACCCTAAACCTAGCAGCTGCAGCGATCAGCCAAGAGGCAGCCCCCCCCTTCATTGCTTCGAATTTTTGATCGATTTCAAGTTCCTAGAGGTAGTTCAAGGTATGTACTACAATCCCCTACACTCTTTTTGCTCACCCCTAATCGTTTTGATGCTCAATTTTGCCTAAACTTTTCGTTGGGCAGATTTCGCCTAGAGTGCAATTGACCCACTTCCCGTGGATAAAAATTAGAGTTTCCGGTGTAGAAAGATCCCCAGGTATGACATTTACATCATATTAAAATTTCATGGTCATTGGAGGTGTTTAGGTCGGTCAATCGATTTTAGTTCGAAAACTAGGGTTTATTGGGTAGAGAATTACAAATTGTTGAGTTTGATGCGTTAGTTGATCGGGTGACTGACCGATTCAGTTTGTGCAGCCCTAGGGAGGTTTAAGGGCTGTGGAAAAATTATTTTTTTGGTGCTCGGGGCTGTCGTGGTTAGTGCTTAGTCAATCGAGTCGGCGGTGCGCGAATTTTCGTTTAAATGTTAAAGTAAGTGTTGTAAAAAGGAACTGTCAACCCTATCAACTCGGGTGACATAATTATGATGAATGAAAAGAGTTAAGACGGAATTTGGTCCATTCGGGGTTGATTCGGTTAAAAATGGTTTTAAGAATTATTTCACGCGCATTCGACCCGATTTGACTATCTTTGGGCCTTGGGCCAAGTTTTGGGCCTTGGGCCAAATGTTGGGCCTTGGGCCAAGTTGTTGGGTCTTGGGCTAAGTATATTGGGCCTTGGGCCAAGTTGTTGGGCCTTGGGCCAGGTATTGGGCCTTGGGCTGAGTTGTTGGGCCTTGGGACAAAGTGTTGGGCTTGTACGGCTCATTAGGCTAGAGTGTTCCTACAGTCTAGTTTAGTAACACATTATGTATAATTTACAGGCCCTTGATTGTGATTGTGCCCTTAGGAACTTCCTAGCTCGTTGCAAGTATTCGATCGATCTCAGGTGAGTTCATGATGCCCTTTTTACTCATTTTACTTTTGGGCTAACATGCACACCTAAATGTTTTCTAACTTGATGAAATGTTTTTTTTAAATGATTTTATATAGGCTTGCTAGTATATGGTAAGCCTTGGGATGTTATATATATATATATATGTATATACATTATTTCTTGGCCTCTATTTGGCGATGTTGTAGTCGTTTCGACTACTGATGTTGTGTATGCCTACTTCATGTTTGCATGCACTGATGCTACGTGTTTGGGTTGTACGTTTGCTCGACCCTGATGTTATACGTGGATGTTATATATATATATATATATATACTGTTATGTATATAGGGATGTTATTGAATGGATGTTTACATATACATTTGTATATGTATGTATGAGGATGTTTAAGTTCGATAATGATGATTAGATGGATGTACCCTTTTACTTTTAGAAAACTTTTGGTATGGCTATCATGATTTTACTACTGATATCTTTTACTTAAAACTTGAACTCACTCAGCTCAAGCTGACTTTGTGTGCATGTTAGTGTAAGTTTCAGGATTTGGAAGAGGATGCCTTATCACTTGGACATGCACGGAGCTACTTGGATGGTGAAGGGCATACTGGAAGAAAGAATTGTTATGAATATTTTATTTCAAGGAAACTTATAAAAGTTATATTTACTTTGGATTTTGGACAAAATTCCCGGGTTTCGGGAACTTATTTCATATTTCATGTTTTCCGCAAAATTGATACTCTGATACATTGTTTTAATGGAAGAAATGGTTTTTAAGTTTATTTAATTTTACGAGTGTTTTGAATGATTACCAACTGTGAGGTTCCCGGGGTTTGGGGCCTTACAAGTTGGTATCAGAGCCTTGGTTCGAGGGACCCGAGCATCCCCGAATGCTTGGACTCGACTGTAAGAAAAGAGACCAGTATGCCCCCCGCGAGTAGCTACACGCCAAGAGGTAACTTTAAATTACTTAGTCATTCCTTTACATTTAAGATTTCCCGTATGTGATTAACTGTTAAGTGTTTAGATAGAGTGCTAATATGGTTAGGGGCCGGGGGTGATTAGGACGGGCGGGTAAAGTAAACGACTAATCACACTTGATCAACGTCATTAGCAGTTTACCCTTACCTTACATGTTCTAAATGCCACTTGTACTTAATCATATTAAAACTCTGTCTTTGTAGGGATAAGTCATGGTTAATACTCGAACAACCAGGAGAGGTGGTTCTAGCAGTCGTGGTCGTGGTCGTATGCCACGTGCTGAAGCCGAGAATGAGATTCCTACTCCCCAGCAGGAAACTCCGATTCATGAGGAGGGGGGTAACCTTGCCTTAGATCCTGCTTTACGCGCGGCTATCGCGGATGAGGTTTACCAGGTGCTCCATAGCGCCATTCCAGAGATAGTTGCTAAGTCCGTCAAGGTCATGGAAGGATCACTAGCTGTTAAGGGCTCGGATAGGGGAAGGAAGAGTAAGGAGGTACAGGTCGAAGAGGAAGAGGAGGCGTATGTGCCGAGTGGGGATGAAGATGAGGTGCGGACCGTTAGTGTATCGACCCGGGGTTGCTCGTATGGTGACTTTAAGAAGTGGGACCCCCTTCATTCGATGGTTCTAAAGATGCCTTGGCTGCACATCAGTGGGTAAGAGAGATGGAGGCCGTACTGAGGGTCAGTAAGTGCAAGGGGGATGACATGGTGACCTATGCTACTGCCTCGTTCCGTTCCGAGGCACTATGTTGGTGGGATAACTTGGCGTAAGCCAAGGGGGATCGTGCGGTTAGGAGGATGACGTGGGACGAGTTGAAGAAATCGGTTCTTGATCAGTTTTGTCCTCCGCATGAATTAGATAAAATAGAATAGGAATTCTTGACCTTGGAGGCTGGTTCTATGTCGCATCGGGAGTATACCACCAAGTTTAACAAGATGGCTCACTTATGTCCCGACTTGGTTACTCCCGAAGCCTTGAGGATTAAGAAGTACGTGAAGGGACTTCCGGTGGATATTCGTAGGGGTGTGTTGACTACCGACATGAACTCTTTTTACTCGGTGGTCACTCTAGAAGGTACGCTTTATGATTAGAGGGAGAATTACCGCCTACCGAGAATAGGAGGGCATGGAACTCAAATTCGTACGGTAAGCGGCTAGGGGGAACAATTTTAACTCGTCTGGGAAAAGGGTAAAGACTGAGACTTCTGAGTTTAAAAGGGATGCAGCGTCTGGTAATTGTAAGAAGTGCGGGAAGCCGCACAAGGGGGAGTGTACGATGGGGTCTGGCACTTGTTTTCGTTGTGATAAGGTGGGACACCCCCATTTCGAGTGCCCGACATTGACCTGTTTCCGCTGTAAGGGTTTGGGTCACTTGGCATCAAACTGTCCTTCCATTAAGGCGGGGGGGGGGGGGGGGGGGGTCTGGGCAGGGGACTTCCTCGAGGGTTAAAATAGTTGAGAAGCCGAAGGCCAGGGAGAGGGCCTTCAACATCTCTAAGAAGGAAGCGAAGGAGGATGCGGATGTCGTTTCAGGTATTTTTCCTTATTTAGTTTTCATTCCACCATTATCATTTCTTATTCCTTTGAATTCGTATGTGTTGATCGTGTAGCTAAGCAGTAGTATAATATTGTCCTAGGTACCTTTCTACTTGATGAATTATAGGCGTCAGTTTTATTTGATTCGGGCGCAAGTAGGAGTTTTGTGGCTACCCCTTTCTGTTCCTTATTGAATAAATCACCCGAGCGCTTAGTCGATGGGTTTGAGGTCGAGGTTGCCGTAGGAAAATCCGTGTCCGTGTCTAGGGCTATTCAGAGTTGTTCCATTGAGTTGTCTGGTTATAGGTTTCCGGTGCGACTGTACTTGATGCCGCTTGGTTGTTTCGATGTGGTGCTCGGGATGGATTGGCTCGCGAATGTTGATGCTCAGATCATTTGTGGTTGGAAAATCGTTCGTCTAAGGGCCCCGGATAGGACTCGGATTACGGTCTTCGTTGATCGGAATGTTGCGACGCCACATATTATATCCATGCTTAAGGCGGGGAAGTTGATGCAGCGAGGGTGCGGGGCGTATCTGGTGTATGCTATAAATGTGAATACCGAGGTGGCTACCGTCGGTGATGTTCCTATTGTTCGGGATTTCCCGGATGTATTTCGAAATGATTTTTCAGATGTGCCGCCGGATCGCGAGGTCGAGTTCCAGATAGACCTTGTACCAGGCGCCAAACCCGTTGCCCGAGCTCCCTACCGTCTAGCGCCGAATGAAATGAAGGAACTTATAGCTCAGTTGGAAGACTTGCTCGATAAGGGCTTTATTCAACCGAACATCTCGCCTTGGGGTGCCCCTGTCTTGTTCGTTAAGAAGAAAGACGGTAACATGCGGATGTGCATTGACTATCGTGAATTAAACAAGCTCACTGTCAAAAATTGGTACCCTCTCCCAAGGATCGACGATTTATTTGATCAGCTCCAAGGAGCTAGTGGTTCTCGAAGATCGACCTTATGTCCGGGTATCATCAGCTGAATATTGGTGTATTCTGATGGCACCGATGATTTGGTGGTGTATTCTGATGCCTCTTATCAGGGGCTTGGGTGTTTTTTGATGCAGCGAGGTCGAGTCATCGCTTATGCCTCACGACAGTTGAAGCCTCACGAGGCGAATTATCCTACCCATGATTTAGAACTGGCAGGGGTTATGTTTGCGCTTAAGTTGGGGAAGCACTATTTGTACGGTGTTCCTTGCGTTATTTATACTGATCATAAGAGCTTAAAGTATTTCTTCGAGCAAAAGGAACTGAATATGCGGCAGCGTCGATGGTTGGAGTTGATTAAGGACTACGACCTGGAGATCATGTAGCATCCGGGTAAGGCTATCGTGGTGGCCGACGCGTTAAGCCGGAGGGAGAGACAAAAACCTATTCGTGTGAAATCCTACCAGCTTATTCTCAAACCCGACATTTTGAAACAAATAGCCAACGCACAGAATGAAGCGTTGCAGGTGGAATGGATTATGTCAGAGCGTATTTGGGGTCAGGAAAAGTTGTTGGAAGACGTAAGTGATGGGGTGAAATATAAGAATGGGCGTTTATGGGTCCCGAGGTATGGAGGATTCAGAGATAAAATTTTGGATGAGGCACACAAGTCGCGCTATTCTATTCACCCGGGCGCGACCAAGATGCGCCAAGACTTGAAGAAACATTATTGGTGGCCTGCAATGAAATTTGAGGTGGCTCAGTACGTGAGTAAGTGTTTGACGTGTCTACAGGTTAAGGCCGAGCATCAGAAGCCATTTGGGAAACTTCAGCCGTTGGAAATACCTGAGTGGAAATGGGAACATCTTACCATGGATTTCGTGACTAAACTGCCTCGTACTCCTAGGGACAACTATGACACCATTTGGGTAATTGTGGATAGACTGACCAAGAGCGCTCATTTCTTGCCGATTCGAGAGACTTTTAACTCAGAGCAACTGGCCGATGTGTTTATTCATGAGATCGTCTCTAGGCACGGGGTGCCGATGTCTATAGTTTCAGATAGGGATACACGTTTCACCTCCAGGTTTTGGAAAATGTTTCACGAGGAGAGGGGCACCAAACTCCTCATCAGTACTGCCTATCACCTACAGACGGATGGTCAGTCCGAGAGGACCATTCAGACTCTCGAGGATATGTTGCGGGCTTGTGTTATTGATTTTGGTGGTAGTTGGGACCGTCACTTACCGTTGGTGGAGTTTTCGTATAACAACAGTTATCACGCCACGATTGGGATGCTACCGTTTGAGATGTTGTATGGTAGGAGGTGTAGAACTCCTGTCTGTTGGGGTTCCATTGGTCAAAATCAGTTAGGTAGTTTAGAAGTAGTCGAGGCTACGACTGAGAAACTCGACAAGATTAAAGCATTTATGAAGGCCGCACAGGATCGTCAGAAATCTTATGCCGATAAAAGGCGAAGGCCTATCGTGTTTGAGGTTGGGGATCGGGTTATGTTAAAAGTTTCTCCCTGGAAGGGCATTATTCGTTTTCGTAAGAGGGGGAAGCTCAGTCCGAGGTTTATTGGCCCATTCCGTATTTTGGCCCGAGTTGACGAGGTAGCTTATAGACTGGATTTACCCGAGGAGCTCGCGGTAATTCATCCTACGTTTCACGTGTCTCATCTGAGGAAATTCTTAGCGGATGAGGAGGCCCATGTGCCACTTGACGATATTGAGCACGATGGTAAGCTGAATTACGTTGAGCAACCGATTGCTATCCTTGACCGTCAGGAGAGGCGCTTGAGAAATAAGGTGGTTAGGTAGGTGAAGGTGCAGTGGAAGCACCGTAGGGGTTCCGAGGCCACTTGGGAGTCCGAAGACGAAATGATGAGGCATTATCCGCAGTTGTTCCGGTCGCATCGGAATTCGAGGACGAATCCCATTGTAAGGGGGGTGGACTTGTAACACCCGTTAACTCCGGTTTGAAGAACTAAAGCTTGCAGAGTATGTATAACTCTCGGGACTTAACCAACGTTTCTCAAAGCCTTCACATCATCCCGGTACGTTAAAGAACCTAACCATTCCTTCCATTTTGCCTTACACTTGAATCTACAAGGACTAGAGTGTAATATCTTAAGTTATAACATAAAAAAAAAATAAAACCCTAAACCTAGAAGCTGCAGCGATCGGCCAAAAGGCAGCCCCCCCTTCATTGCTTCGACTTTTTGATCGATTTCAAGTTTCTAGAGGTAGTTCAAGGTATGTACTAGAATCCCCTACACTCTTTTTGCTCACCCCTCATCGTTTTGATGCTCAATTTTACCTAAACTTTTCGTTGGGCAGATTTCGGCTAGAGTGCAATTGACCCACTTCCCATGGATAAAAATTAGAGTTTCCGGTGTAGAAAGATCCCCAGGTATGGCATTTACATCATATTAAAATTTCATGGTCATTGGAGGTGTTTAGGTCGGTCAATCGATTTTAGTTCGAAAACTAGGGTTTATCGGGTGGAGAATTGCAAATTGTTGAGTTTGATGCGTTAGTTTATCGGGTGACCGATCGATTCAGTTTTTGCAGCCCTAGGGAGGTTTAAGGGATGTGGAAAAATTATTTTTTTGGTGATCGGGGCTGTCATGGTTAGTGCTTAGTCAATCGAGTCGGCGGTGCGTGAATTTTCGTTTAAATGTTAAAGTAAGTGTTGTGAAAAGGAACCGTCAACCCTATCAACTCGGGTGACATAATTATGATGAATGAAAAGAGTTAAAACAGAATTTGGTCCATTCGGGGCTGATTCGGTTAACAAATGGTTTTAAGAATTATTTCACGCGCATTCGACCCGATTTGACTATCTTTGGGCCTTGGGCTAAGTGTTGGGCCTTGGGCCAAGTTGTTGGGCCTTGGGCCAGGTATTGGGCCTTGGGCCAAGTGTTGGGACTTCGGTCAAGTTTTGGGTCTTGGGCCGAGTTGTTGGGCCTTGGGCCAAAGTGTTGGGCTTGTACGGCCCATTAGGCTAGAGTGTTCCTACAGTCTAGTTTAGTAACGCGTTATGTATAATTTATAGGCCCTTGCTTGTGATTGTGCCCTTAGAAACTTCCTAGCTCGTTGCAAGTATTCGATCGATCTCAGGTGAGTTCTTGATGCCCTTTTTACTCATTTTACTTTTGGGCTAGCATGCGTACCTAAATGTTTTCTTACTTGATGAAATGTTTTTTTCAAATGATTTTATATAGGCTTCCTAGTATATGGTAAGCCTTGGGCTGTTAAATAAATATATACGTATATACATTATTTCTTGGCCTCTATTTGGCGATGTTGTAGTCGTTTCGACTACTGATGTTGTGTATGCCTACTTCGTGTTTGCATGCACTGATGTTACGTGTTTGGGTTGTACGTTTGCTCGACCCTGATGTTATACGTGGATGTTATATATATATATACTGTTATGTATATAGGGATGTTATTGAATGGATGTTTACATATACATTTGTATATGTATGTATGAGGATGTTTAAGTTCGATAATGATGATTAGATGGATGTACCCTTTTACTTTTAGAAAACTTTTGGTATGGCTATCTTGATTTTAGTACTGATATCTTTTACTTAAAACTTGAACTCACTTAGCTCAAGCTGACTTTGTGTGCATGTTAGTGTAAGTTTCAGGAGTTGGAAGAGGATGCCTTATCACTTGGACGTGCACGGAGCTACTTAGATGGTGAAGGGCATACTGGAAGGAAGAATTGTTATGAATAATTTATTACAAGGAAACTTATAAAAGTTATATTTACTTTGGATTTTGGGCAAAATTCCCGGGTTTCGGGAACTTATTTTATTTTTCGTGCTTTCCGCAAAATTGATACTCTGATACGTTGTTTTAATGGAAGAAATGGTTTTTAAGTTTATTTAATTTTACGAGTGTTTTGAATGATTACTAACTGTGGGGTACCCGGGGTTCGGGGCACTATTTGTACGGTGTTCCTTGCGTTATTTATACTGATCATAAGAGCTTAAAGTATTTCTTCGAGCAAAAGGAACTGAATATGCGGAAGCGTCGATGGTTGGAGTTGATTAAGGACTATGACCTGGAGATCATGTACCATCCGAGTAAGGCTAACGTGGTGGCCGGCGCGTTAAGCCGGAAGGAGAGACCAAAACCTATTCGTGTGAAATCCTACCAGCTTATTCTCAAACCCGACATTTTGAAACAAATAGCCAATGCACAGAATGAAGCGTTGCAGGTGGAATGGATTATGTCAGAGCGTATTTGGGGTCAGGAAAAGTTGTTGGAAGACGTAAGTGATGGGGTGAAATATAAGGATGGGTGTTTATGGATACCGAGGTATGGAGGATTCAGAGATAAAATTTTGGATGAGGCACACAAGTCGCGCTATTCTATTCACCCGGGCGCGACCAAGATGCGCCAAGACTTGAAGAAAAATTATTGGTGGCCTGCAATGAAATTTGAGGTGGCTCAGTACGTGAGTAAGTGTTTGACGTGTCTACAGGTTAAGGCCGAGCATCAGAAGCCATTTGGGAAACTTCAGCCGTTGGAAATACCTGAGTGGAAATGGGAACATCTTACCATGGATTTCGTGACTAAACTGCCTCGTACTCCTAGGGACAACTATGACACCATTTGGGTAATTGTGGATAGACTGACCAAGAGCGCTCATTTCTTGCCGATTCGAGAGACTTTTAACTCAGAGCAACTGGCTGATGTGTTTATTTGTGAGATCGTCTCTAGGCACGGGGTGCCGGTGTCTATTGTTTCAGATAGGGATACACGTTTCACCTCCAGGTTTTGGAAAAGGTTTCACGAGGAGATGGGCACCAAACTCCTCATCAGTATTGCCTATCACCTGCAGACGGATGGTCAGAGGACCATTAAGACTTTCGAGGATATGTTGCGGGCTTGTGTTATCGACTTTGGTGGTAGTTGGGACCGTCACTTACCGTTGGTGGAGTTTTCGTATAATAACAGTTATCACGCCACGATTGGGATGCCACCGTTTGAGATGTTGTATGGTAGGAGGTGTAGAACTCCTGTCTGTTGGGGTTCCATTGGTCAAAAGCAGTTAGGTAGTTTTGAAGTAGTCGAGGCTACGACTGAGAAACTCGTCAAGATTAAAGCATTTATGAAGGCCGCGTAGGATCGTCAGAAATCTTATGCCGATAAAAGGCGAAGGCCTATCGTGTTTGAGGTTGGGGATCGGGTTATGTTAAAAGTTTCTCCCTGGAAGGGCATTATTCGTTTTCGTAAGAGGGGGAAGCTCAGTCCGAGGTTTATTGGCCCGTTCCGTATTTTGGCCCGAGTTGGCGAGGTAGCTTATAGACTGGATTTACTCGAGGAGCTCTCGGGAATTCATCCTACTTTTCACGTGTCTCATCTGAGGAAATGCTTAGCGGATGAGGAGGCCCATGTGCCTCTTGACGATATTGAGCTCGATGGTAAGTTGAATTACGTTGAGCGACCGATTGCTATCCTTGACCGCCAGGAGAGGCGCTTGAGAAATAAGGTGGTTAGGCAGGTGAAGGTGCAGTGGAAGCACCGTAGGGGTTCCGAGGCCACTTGGGAGTCCGAAGACGAAATGATGAGGCATTATCCGCATTTCTTCCTATCGCATCGGGATTCGAGGACGAATCCCATTGTAAGGGGGGTGGACTTGTAACACCCGTTAACACCGGTTTGAAGAACTAAAGCTTGTAGAGTATGTATAACTCTCGGGACTTAACCGACGTTTCTCAAAAGCTTTCACGTCATCCCGGTACGTTAAAGAACCTAACCATTCCTTCCATTTTTCCTTACACTTGAATCTACAAGGACTAGAGTGTAATATCTTAAGTTATAACATAAAAAAAAAATAAAACCCTAAACCTAGCAGCTGCAGCGATCGGCCAAGAGGCAGCCCCCCCCCTCATTGCTTCGAATTTTTGATCGATTCCAAGTTCCTAGAGGTAGTTCAAGGTATGTACTACAATCCCCTACACTCTTTTTGCTCACCCCTAATCGTTTTGATGCTCAATTTTGCCAAAACTTTTCGTTGGGCAGATTTCGGCTAGAGTGCAATTAACCCACTTCCCATGGATAAAAATTAGAGTTTCCGGTGTTGAAAGATCCCCAGGTATGGCATTTACATCATATTAAAATTTCATGGTCGTTGGAGGTGTTTAGGTCGGTCAATCGATTTTAGTTCGGAAACTAGGGTTTATCGAGTGGAGAATTGCAAATTGTTGAGTTTGATGCGTTAGTTGATCGGGTGACCGACCGATTCAGTTTGTGTAGCCCTAGGGAGGTTTAAGGGCTGTGGAAAAATTATTTTTTTGGTGCTCGGGGCTGTCGTGATTAGTGCTTAGTCAATCGAGTCGGCGGTGCGCGAATTTTCGTTTAAATGTTAAAGTGTTGTAAAAGGAACCGTCAACCTTATCAACTCGGGTGACATAATTATGATGAATGAAAAGAGTTAAGACGGAATTTGGTCCATTCGGGGCTGATTCGGTTAACAAATGGTTTTAAGAATTATTTCACGTGCATTCGACCCGATTTGACTATCTTTGGGCCTTCTGTCAAGTATTGGGCCTTGGGCCAAGGTATTGGGCCTTGGGCCAAGTTGTTGGGCCTTGGGCCAAATTGTTGGGCCTTGGGCCAGGTATTGGGCCTTGGGCCTTGGGCCAAGTTGTTGTGCCTTGTGCCAAGTGTTGGGCCTTGGGCCAAGTATTGGGTCTTGGGCCGAGTTGTTGGGCCTTGGGCCAAAGTGTTGGGCTTGTACGGCCCATTAGGCTAGAGTGTTCCTACAGTCTAGTTTAGTAACGCGTTATGTATAATTTACAGGCCCCTGCTTGTGATTGTGCCCTTAGAAACTTCCTAGCTCGTTGCAAGTATTCGATCGATCTCAGGTGAGTTCATGATGCCCTTTTTACTCATTTTACTTTTGGGCTAGCATGCGTACCTAAATGTTTTCTTACTTGATGAAATGTTTTTTTTAAATGATTTTATATAGGCTTCCTAGTATATGGTAAGCCTTGGGATTTTAAATAAATATATATGTATATACATTATTTCTTGGCCTCTATTTGGCGATGTTGTAGTCGTTTCGACTACTGATGTTGTGTATGCCTACTTCGTGTTTGCATGCACTGATGTTACGTGTTTGGGTTGTACGTTTGCTCGACCCTGATGTTATACGTGGATGTTATATATATATATATACTGTTATGTATATAGGGATGTTATTGAATGGATGTTTACATATACATTTGTATATGTATGTATGAGGATGTTTAAGTTCGATAATGATGATTAGATGGATGTACCCTTTTACTTTTAGAAAACTTTTGGTATGGCTATCATGATTTTACTACTGATATCTTTTACTTAAAACTTGAACTCACTCAGCTCAAGCTGACTTTGTGTGCATGTTAGTGTAAGTTTCAGGATTTGGAAGACGATGCCTTATCACTTGGACGTGCACGGAGCTACTTGGATGGTGAAGGGCATACTGGAAGGAAGAATTGTTATGAATATTTTATTTCAAGGAAACTTATAAAAGTTATATTTACTTTGGATTTTGGGAAAATTCCCGGGTTTCGGGAACTTATTTCATTTTTTGTGTTTTCCGCAAAATTTATACTCTGATACGTTGTTTTAATGGAAGAAATGGTTTTTAAGTTTATTTAATTTTACGAGTGTTTTGAATGATTACCAACTGTGGGGTTCCCGGGGTTCGGGGCCTTACACTAAGTTAATGATTGAAAAAGATAGACAAATTGGATTTTAATAATCTTAACTAAATGATATTAGCCAATAATAATTTCAATTGAGTTTATTCCTAGTGGTGGTCAGAAATTTCATAAAATCTACTTTCATTGGTCCTCCATTAGAAAAAAACTTAATTTCACTAAGTTTTTTTCGAATTTCAAACAGATGTTTTAGGGTTTTTGATCGGAATGATGATACGAGTCAATTAATGTAAAATTTAGCTCGAAACAGTGATCTAAACAGTTTGATTTTGTGTTAATTGGAAGGTCAAACACTTGAATTGAAACACTATTTCATCTTTTCAATCAATCGAGTCGTACCCCCCTTCCATCAAAAACTCTAAAACAATAGTTTGAAATTTGAAAAAAAAACATAATGTCGTTAACTTGATTTAAATGTAGAACCAATGACAGTATATTTTTTTAACTTTGGAACCACCATTGAGAATAAACTCAGATGAGATTATTATCGATTAATAATGTTTAGTTGGGATTATTAAAATCCAATAAGCTAAAAAGATATTGTCGTACTCGTAGCAAGATATACTAATATACACTGAAAATGATTCGGTCACAAAATCATTCATTAATTTATATAAAAAGATAGCACAAAAAAAATACTGTTCATAATTGTGGTCGTAAATTAATAAAAGAGTTAATAGTCATTTTCGTCCCTGTGGTTTGCTACTTTCGCCACTTCAGTCCAAAGTTTGAAATTTTGTCAATTTAGTACTTATAGTTTTAAACATTAGCTAATTACGCCCCCCCGTCTAACGGCATCCAACTATGCCGTTAGTTTTAGGGTTATTTTAACTTTCTCCTGTTTATTTTTAGTTAATGGTCAGTTTCATCCCTGTGGTTTAATACTTTTGCTACTTCAGTCCAAAGTTTGAAATTTATCAATTTTATGTTTAATTTATTCAGTTTTTTTTCTTTTTGCTACCTCAGTCCGTGATGGAATTCATTGGTAAAGTAGTCAGGGTAATTCCCTAAAACCGAACTATACCGAAAAACTAAAATCGTTTCTCTGATTAATGCATAATAGTTAGGGTTTAGAGATTAACATATCGTAGAAAACATCTGGGTCGATATCAACATCAGGAGGTCAGATATCCCGCATTTCCATGTTCTTCAAATCGTGATATTGTTCTTGAATTCGTCGAATTCAACCCTAGAATTGTAGTCGATATGAAGAATTCAAGAACAACACCACGATTTGAAGAACACACATGCAATCTAGTGTATCGATTTCTTGAGCAAACATAGAAATGCGGGATATGTGACCTCTTGATGTTGCTTTCGACCAAGATGTTTGCTACGATATGTTAATCTTTAAACCGTAACTATTATGCATTAACCAAATAAACGATTTTTGTTTCATCGGTATAGTACGATTTTAGGGAATTACCTTGACCACTTTACCATTGAATTCCACCATGGGGGAGAGTTTAGAAAATGTCTAGAAATTAAGTACGAGGGGGTATGATTATTGTTATCAACAGAGTAAACGTAAACCAATTTTGGTCGATGCTTGATGGTTTTGGGCTTGGAATATGCTCTTAAGGGCTATAGACAAAAAAAAATAAAAAAAATAATAAATAAAATATAAAAAATCTGAATAAATTAAACATAAAATTGAAAAAATTTCAAACTTTGGACTGAAGTAGCAAAAGTATCGAACTACAGGGACGAAACTGACAATTAACTAAAAATAAACAGGAGAAAGACAAAAATACCCCTTAAACTAACGTCATAGTTGGATGCCGTTAGACGAGAGTATGTAATTGGCTAATGTTTAAAACTAAAAAGATTAAATTGACAAAATTTCAAACTTTGAACTGAAGTGACGAAAGTAATAAACCACAGGGACGAAAATAGACATTAACTCTTAATAAAAACAAAAAAGGTGGTATGATTTTTACTCCTACAAAAGTAATACTAAATTAATAATTGTAAAAGATATGGTCGCAAAATTCAAGACAAACCAAGACTGTCGGAAAAGTATTAACCCGAAAAAGTATTAACCGGGTTATGATCGAAAAGGATATGGTTGTAACAGCATGTCCTAATATCCATTGAAAATAATTTGGTCGTAAAATCTATCGCTAATTTATATAAAAACGTAATAACACGATATAAATAATGTTCATAATTCCAGTCATAAATTAATACAAAACCAAAAGTGATTTGATGTTTACCCCTCCAAAAATAGTTACCAAATTAATGATTGAAAAAGATACCGTCGCAAATTTTATGACATATGAAGATTGTCTAAAAAGTAGTAGCGATATAAAAACGATTGAAAACGATATGATAGTAACGTCATATCTAATATCACTGAAAATTATTTGGTCGCAAAGTTGATTCATAATTTATATAAAAATATAATAACACAAAATTATTATTGTTCATAATTTTGGTCGTGAAGTAATTAGGACGCGTTTGTTTCACAGAATTCGTAGAAAATCAAAGGAATTGAAATTAAAATCCCATAACATGGCATGCTTATTTTGTTGTAATTGGAATCTCAATTCCAATTTTGTGTGTTCGGTTGTTAAAGAATTTGAATTGGAATTCAATTCCTTCAAATTCCTTTAACTTAAGGGATTCCAAATCCTTCCAAAATGTGAAGGATTTCATGTGAATTCATTGGAATCTTTTCTCGATTTTTTTAACGAGGATAACGCCGCAAACATTTTAGTTTTTTTTTTTACTTTTTTTTGTATTTAATTTATATTTTGAGTTATGAAATTTTTATTATTATTTTCGAATATTTTTTAAGGGGGTTTTTTTTATCTTTATAGAAAACCCCTAAAAATATTTTTTTAAAATAATAAAAAAAATCATAACGCAAAATATAAATACAAAACAAAAAATCTAAAAAAACTAAAATGTTTTCGCCGTTATTCTCGTTATAAAAAAAAGATTTCAATTCATTTGTGGTGACATATTACAATTCATTTGTCAAACCAAGTTTTTTTTTTAATTTCGAACTAGGGGTTAATTTATAAATGTTTAGATTACATCGAAACAGAAGGCAAGCGGGCAACAAGCTGCGCCGTTACCCCTTTTTGAATTGGAAAACCCAATCTTTTAAAAACTACATTTGCTGATCTTGGAGTCATAACATTACTATGTATGACCCGCTGAACACATTAAGAAAGGAATTGGATTTCAATTCCTTTCAATTCCAATATCTATTGGAATGTTCAGATTCCAAATGCAATTCCTACCAATTACAAATCCTACGCAAATTTCAATTCTAATTCCATTCCATTATGTGAAACAAACACGCCTTTAAATAAAACTAAAAGTGGAATATTGTTTACACATCCAAAAGTAAGATGATGGATTTTAATTCTTACAAATCTACTGTACTATTAAAATAATAACTATTTCCATAAATAACATTTATTCTCGTAATTTCTTACTAATAAAATAATTCAAAATTAAATTAAATTACATTCAAGTTAATCACATTCAATATATAATTCAATATAAATTAAAAACTATTAGGTATTTCTTTTCAAAGTTTTATGGTAGTTATTCATATTTTGGTTTCATTTCGGTTTTTTGTTTTTGTTCGGTTTTAGTTTTTATAAATTCGTTTCGTTTCAGTTTCGTTTTATACGGGTTTAACTTTATTCATTTTTTGTTTTGGTTTTTAAAATTTTTGTTTTTGGTTCGGTTTCATATTTATCGGTTTTAGTTTTTCAGTTTTATTTCGGTTTTGTTTTAGTTTTATTGTTACTTGGTTTTATTTGGGTTTTCGGTTTTAATTTTGTTTTATTTTTTTTTTCAATTTAGTTTCGTTTCAATTTTAATTTAGTTTGTTCGGTGTTTGGTTTTAGTATCTATTGAAAAATTAAATAATATGGAAGGTTCACAAATTAACTTTCAACTATTTTGAAGTTATTGAAGCTTTATATTTTTTTGAATCTTCACTACCACTAATAATGAATTCACATTTGGTAGAAAAGATTTCAAAAACTAAGAACGTTGTATGTGTTACTCTTCATTTTCTTCTTAATCTGCAAGTGTGTTATTATTTTCTTTTATGAAAATCAGTCATTTTAGAAATGTTTTTGATTTTCTTTGGATCGGATCAAAACAGGTCATTTTAAAAGGGTATCACTTATTTCGGGTCAACGAGTCAATATAAAAAGGCATCGATTTCATTCCGGTTGCAACGGGTTTTTTTGATTTTCCTTTCGTGCTTCCACTTTTTGATCGATTCTAAGCTCCTAGAAGTAGTTCAAGGTATGTACTACAAACCCCAACACTCTTTTTGTTCACCCCTAATCGTTTTGATGCTCAATTTTGCTGAAACTTTTCGTTGGGCAGATTTTCGGCCAAGGTGTAATTGACCCACTTCTCGTGGATAAAAATTAGAGTTTCCGGTGTAGAAAGATCCCCAGGTATGGCATTTACATCATATTAAAATTTGGTGGTCACTGGAGTTGTTTAGGTCGGTCAATCGATTTTAGTTTGAAAACTAGGGTTTATCGGGTGTAGAATTGCAAATTGTTGAGTTTGATGCGTTAATTGATGTGACTGACCGAATCAGTTTGTACAGCCCTAGGGGGGTTTAAGGGCTGTGGAAAAATTATTTTTTTGATGCTCGGGGCTGTTGTGGTTAGTGCTTCGTCAATCGAGTCGGCGGTGCGCGAATTTTCGTTTATATGTTAAAGTAAGAGTTGTTAAAAGGAACCGTCAACCCTATCAACTCGGGTGACATAATCTTGATGAATGAAAAGATTTAAAATGGAATTTGGTCCATTTGGGGCTTATTTGTTTAACAAATGGATTTAAGGTTTATTACACGCGCATTCGACCCGATTTGATTACCCTTGGGCCTTGGGCCAAGTTGTTGGGCCTTGGGCCAAGTGTTGGGCCTTGGGCCAAGTTGTTAGGCCTTGGGCCAAGTGTTGGGCCTTGGGCCAAGTTATTGGGCCTTGGGCAAAGTGTTGGGCGAAGTTGTTGGGCCTTGGGCCATAGTGTTGGGATTGAACGGCCCATTAGGCAAGAGTGTTCTTGTGGTCTAGTTTAGTAACGTGTTGTGTATAATTTACAGGCCCTTGCTTGTGATTGTGCACTTAGGGATTTTCCTAGCTCGTTGTAGGTGTTCGATTGATTTCAGGTGAGTTCTTGATGCCTCGTTTAACTATTTTTAAGTTTTGGGCTAGAATGCACACGTAAGTGTTTTTCTTACTTGATGAAATGTTATGAATGGTTTTACATAGGCTTGCTAGTATCGGTAGGCCTTGGAATGTTATAGAATGTGTATGTATATGTATATTTATATATATTTAGAATGGCCAATATTTGGCGAATGTTGTAGTCGTCTCGACTACTGAATGTTGCGTATGCCTACTTTGTGTTTGCATGCGCTGAATGTTACGTGTTTGGGTTGTACGTTTTCTCGGCCCTGAATGTTATATATATATATATATATATATATATATATTGATATATATAGGAATGCACGTATAGAGATGCTCATACGTAAGAATGACTATTTATTGAATGTGGTAACCTAACCGATGTACTTCCGTTTACCGTTTTAAAACCGTTGGAATGATTATTAAAAATTTTGCTACTTATTTAAAACTTGAACTCACTCAGCTTAAGCTGACTTTGTGTGCATGTTAGTGTGAGTTTCAGGTTAGAAAGAGGATGCCTTATCGTTTGGATGTGCACGGAGCTACTTGGACAGTGAAGGGCATACTGGAATGAAGAATTACTTATGAACCTTTTATTTCAAAAGACTTTTAAAAGTTATAAATAAATTTTGATTTTGGAAACTTATTCATCTATTTACGTTTTCCGCCGAATTATACTCTGTAATTCTATTTTAATGCAAAAAATTGTTTTTAAGTTCAATTATTTTTACGAGTGTTTTGGAATGAATACCAACTGTGGGGTTCCCGGGGTTCGAGGCCTTACATTCAGAATTTTTAAAGGCAGCTAGGACCTTTTTATATAGTTTTAACTAGGTTATTAACCCGTGTACTACACGTGTGGAAATTAGTAAAATTGTAAAGTAAACATATATTTTGTTTATTTAAAGATATATAAAAATTTGTATTAATATAAACAGATAAATTTACATATATATAAGTAAAATCAGTTTTAAGTAATCATAATTTTGAAGGAATGATTAATTTATATTATTAATATAACTATTAGTAAAATCATATATTATTACACTATAAATAATGTATTTCATAAATAGTTAATAAAAATAAAAGAACCAAGTCAGCATCTTCATTCAAACCCCATAACTGATCCCAAACTAAATGATGAAATTTTGATTTTTTTTTGTGTCATACCATTGGAAAAAAATAAACTTAGGGTTTTGATTCATAATAAAGAGACAAGTAAATAGATTGTTTAAATACCTTGACATCGTTGGGTGAAGGGAAGCATCTGTCAATTAGGGGTGTGCTCGAAAAAGAGGATAAGTCGGTATTTAAAAGGGTATAAAGAAAACATGTGTTTTAAGGCTTGTAATAATAATTATTAATCAGTTTCATAAGATAGTTAAAACTTTTTATGGTAAATCGGCAATTTAGTTGATTCCAATTTAAATTTAAATGAATGCCATAATTACTATAATTATTCCTACAATTCAACTTTCTTTAATTATCTATAAATCGTAACCGTTTTATCTTTTAACTTTACTTTAATTTTCATTTAGTGATATAAATCACTTATTCTATAACATTCATCAAATATTACGAATAATTTTCAAAATACAAAAATTATTGAATTTAACATAATTAAAATGTTAAATTTGAAAAGCACATTTTCTAATTATAAGCTTATTTAACCATTTATTAGGACTTGAAAAGAATAATGATTTAAACCATTATTAACAATCTATATATTATATTATTATATCATAAGCACAAGTTTAAAAAGCCTCTCATAAAAAAAATATTAAGTTTACAAAACTTGAAAAATGGTTACACTATCTAATTACTCGTATAAAAACATTAAATTTTAGGGTATTCCAAAAATCAGAACGGGTCGGGTTTCGGGTTTAAAAATTGAAGAATATCAAACTTTACAATATCATACAATAAGAACACAATTATCAATTATCAATTTTATCAATTATCTCATATAACTAGCAAACGGGTAATGAAATATTAAGATTAAATGGGTCATAGGCTATAAGATATATTAAAGGGGTGCATTCAATAGGAGGTTTTTTTTAATTTAATATAGAATTATTTTAATAGTAAGAAATTTTAAGATTGAAAGTTATTTATTGAAAATAGTCAAGTTAACCAATAGGAAAGCGTCATGTGTTCAAAAAGTGTTTTGTTTTAATACAATATAATATAGATATAGATTTCAGAACTTGATTCTGAGTCGTTGCGTAAGAAAATGGTTATGTGCTAAAAATAATTTAATTTAATTGCTTATAATTTAGATTGCTCATAAAAAATATTAAAAATAATAAATGATGTTTTAAAGATCCACATTGACTATAGTAATGCATTTTAAGATAGTTAATGCATTGACTATGATTTAAAGATATTTAATATATTGACTATGATTTAAAGATAGTTAATGTATTGACTATGGTTTAAAAATATGTCTAATGGCCATATAATATAAGTTGCATTCAATATGAATTTAGAATTATTTAAATGTGAATAAAATCTAGGAAGGCTTGATATTTTATATTCTTTTTGAATTATTTAATTTTGAAGAAAATCAAAAAAGTGCTTGTTATATATAGAAGCAATAGGGTTGGACCTAAGAAGAGGCCATGAGACAAAAAAACTCTATTTCTTTAATAGTATAGATAGATTCAATATGAATTTAGAATTATTTAAATGTGAATAAAATCTAGGAAGGCTTGATATTCTATTTTTTTTTGAATTATTTAATTATGAAGAAAATCAAAGAAGTGCTTGTTATATATAGAAGCAATAGGGTTGGACCTATAAGAAGAGGCCATATGTCAAAAAACTTTATTTCTTTAATAGTATAGATAGATTATCATTTTTTTAAAGTTTTGCATTTTATTTTGTTTTGAACTATCAATGAATAAAGGCCTTGCTACTTGCGGTAACCCCAATATTGTAAAAGTAGCTTTACAAAACCGAGGACTTCCCGAGGCCTGAGTACTCGCTATAAGGTATATTGTCGAGGGGAGTTTCTATAGCTCCGCTTAGTTACTAAGAATTGATCAAAAGTGGTCAACCTCGGCAAGAATCACATCTAGTAGGTGAACTTGGATCGATTTTATTTAAAAAATAAAACACAATTTGTATTTTATAATATTAAAGTACAAATATCATTTTTTTTAATTAATGGTTAGTAATTTTTAGAATAATTTATTATTTAAAACGTATTTCTTTTATTTAAATTGATATAAATCTATTTTGTTATAAATATTAGTATATGATATTTGACATATATTTAATATCCGAAAATTAATTTTCTTTATATTTACCATAAACAAGTACTCCCCGAGTACTGCGAGTATACCCAACTCTCTAGTTAGCCGCCTAGGGTCCGCCTAGCGATGTTTGCAACATTAGGTAACCTAACGGTAAAAGATGACCCCAAATGCCCACGATTGCATGCAACGTTTGGTAGCTCAGGCCCACCATCTCCTGTTTCGGAGAAAACCCGCTGCCCGAATGCCTACTGCGGTAAATTCTGGTTGAGATCGGATTCAAATTTGAGACTTTGCAGCTTTCAACCCAAATATTCATTTCCTCTGCAAAGCCAGTTGAGTTAAAACTCATTTATAACTTTGCATTTTATTAACTTTCCTTTTGTTTTCTCTTCTTACTTTTTTTTCGAAAAATTGGATTTTGTTAATCTAACATTTTTGTTATTGCCCGTTAATAATAATCTCAGCTAAAAATAATACTCCTGGTGGTCCCACCTTTTTATATTTCTTTTGTCACACACCATTTAACTAAATTGCGGAAGCGTAAAACGGAAATGTAACAGACACATCTGAAATCAACCACAATGCTTATAAAGAACAATACAAACTAGTATACAATACTTTACATCAATCTAACTTTGTTTACAACTAGGTGATACAAACTAAATCTAGCCCATTAAGCGGCTTTACTTCTCACTAGCACACTTGCATCAATTCACCCAGCATTGGTCGCAAGTCAAACACGTAGCACATTGACTTTCTAGTCCAAGTCCAGTATACCTAAAAACATGTTAAAACGGGTCAACTACAAATAGTTGGTGAGTTTTTCACGGGTTTTAAGAAATCAATTATGCGTGTAACAATCATAGTTTGTAAATACGCAAGTATGTATGTATATACGTTTGCAAGTACGTTTGTTTGTATGTTTATGATGTAATTATGCTAAGCTACAGTGAAGCCTTGACTGTTCGTTCTGCGTGCCTCTATTTCCCATGCTCAATCAACCATTATGGCCCCCCTTCCGCCCACAACATTCTCCGAGTAGCTATGCCTAACACTACATAGCGTGTTTTTATCATTATGGTCTTGTGCAAATGGCGTTAAGTGTGACATGGCAAACAGGCCAATTCTGTTTGGGTTTGTCAAGCTAATAGTACTATTCACAAGCCACCGGCTTGAAATTAATCACTATGTTCGCGGGGACTTTCGTGTGTTAGCACTTAGATAATTCCTATCATCAAACAATTCAAAGTATATAGAGATATATTAAGATGTTTTTCTCCCCAAAAGTTTGTAAAAACAGTTTAAAAGTGGGGCCATGAAACTCACGGTTTAATCGAGATTCAGTACCACGTTGGCTCGTAGTTCGTTTGACTCGTATCACTGACGAGTGACCCGTAGGGAAGCAACTAAGTGAATGAAAAGATATGAAAATACTTGCGGAATTAAGTTAATTTCGTAGAATTAGTTGACTACGGTTATTCGTGTGATTTCAGGTTTGAGGAGCTAGAGGATGATGTTACGAGAACACGGATGAAATCGGTGAAGAAATCCGAGTTGGAACGAGAAAATTATGAAGAAAACAAGAAGCTGGAAATGGACTCCACCATGGCCCACGGTCTAGACCATGGACCACGGTCCAACTGGAACAAAAAGTCCAGAGACCACCGTACTGTGGGGCAAAAGGCAACTTTGGAGGGGACCGTGGACCATGGTCCATGTCGTAACTTCCGAAATTTTTTAGTTTAATAGGCCGTTTTGGCTAAACTTGTCATACCCCGCTAAAACGGAAACGCAAGTGCATGATGTCATGTATACCGTAAGCATATGATTATCGCCAACATAGTAGCATTAGGATACCAATAGTTTTAAAAAGTGTTTATAAACCATAACATGTTTTTAAATAAATTAGTTTAAGATAAAATTTGGATTTCTCGTATATGACCCCAAACATCAATAGGCGTATACAAACGAAACCACTCCAAAAGGTATCCTAATTACGCCTTGAGGTCCTGTATTCATGATTCCTTAAGTGCTTGTTAATTCCATGAAAAACATAAGTTTTAAAAAGTCAAAACAATGGTTGGTGAGTTCACAGGTTTTGAGACTCGATATGAAATCACCTTATTCATAAAGCATTGAATCGGTTTACAAAAAAGTATACGATAACATAGTGAAGCAAATACGATGATCCTCCGTAGACTAGCTAAATCTACGAATTAATATGACTAACCCTGAGCTTATAACCAAACCATGACTTATATCCTTATATCCTGTTCAAATCTCATAAATGGAATATACGCACCCTGTTTCGATGCTATATCGGAGGTTAGAGCGACTAACCTAAAATAGGGGAAAATGTCAACGTCAATAGTACTATCCGTATATTCCTGTGGCTAACTCCGTTAGCTAATGGTTATAGTATGTAAGCAAGGGGCTTATAGCACTACATAGTTTAACTCATGTTCACTTATAAGGATTGAGTGTCTTGTTTCTAATAATCGTATATAAAAGTAGTTGTGTATGTTCCCCCCCCCCCCTCCCGAGGTTTATAAAACAGTAAAACAGTAAAAGGGGGTAGTGAAACTCACCTCGTACGTTCAACGCTCAATTTGTTAGCAATTTCAGTTTGGACCTGGGTCCGCTGCTGATATAACTCTTAGTATACATTAATCCCATGTACATTTATTTAATATTTTATTAGTTTATGTTCGGTTTCTCGTAAGATATGTATACTTCTAACATGGTTTTATGTTTAAGGTTTCGGGCTTTAATTCCGGTGAAAAGTGGGCGAAAAAAGAGAAAAAACAAGCCGAACCGGAGAACCGACGCATCAGGAAACAAACTGGACCAGCCAGGATGAACCAGACCCCCCCCCCATAGGTCGGAACGCCGCGCGACGGGGAGGGAAAAGCCCCCGGCGCGGCGGGTTCATGTTCCAGATTGTTCGTTTGTTAGCCGACTTAACTTATTTTTGGACCACTGTTGCCTATAAAAAGACCCCGAAATTCACCATTAATCATACTTTGAAGTCCAGAAGAATTTGGTGAGTTCCGAGGCGACAGAGACGAGTTTTTAGCAGCTTTGGAGTCAAAGAATCAGCTGGTGTTACGCATATTGGTTGAAGACGAAGAACACGGGTTTTATCTTTTGTTTCTTTCGTTTTCATTATTTTATCGCCATGAATTCTTATTTGTTTGTTTTGCTTAAACCTAAGATGCTAGGCTAAATTGCATGAACTATCTAGGCTTATGATGAACCTACTTTGATGTTTTGATTTGACTTGGGAATATTTATCGTTATGGTTTTTATGATTTAGTAAAAGATTTATCTATAATTAATTGATGCACATGGATACTTAGGATTGTTTGATGAGTTTTATTCCATAGCTTTCCTTGATTATTATTTGTCATATGATAGGTTGCTATTAGATCAATTACGTTGTGTTTTTGATTCTTTTATGATTGATCTCATGATAAGATCATAGGAATAATATTGTCAAATAAACCTAAGTGTGCTGCTAACCTAAAATCTGTAAAGTGCTAGGTTATTAATAAGTCTTTACTATTTAATCTTGCTAGATTTAGTTTTTCGTAAGGAGTCCGTCTAGGATTGATTATTTATTATTGTTTATCAAATCAATTATGTATAGTAAATTGCCTTTGATTTCCGCGCTGTAAGGTAGGATTTCGTATAAAGGAACTAAAAAAATTATAAACCATTGGGTGACCGTAAGCGAACTTGATTTTTAATACTGGTGTGCATTAAAACTTGTTAGAAATCCATAGGTTTCTCTTGAGAAGGGTCAGGGGTTCTGTTCGGGTTTTCTTATAAGTGTCTATTTTACGATTCCAGTACATAAGTAAATATTTTCCCGAGTTAATTCATTACTGAAATTTAGGGGAGTCTAGCCTAGGTAGTTTTCTCATCATCATCTTATTTTCATAACAAACTTCGTTTTCGTTTAAATTACTTGTTTTCTTAATTAGTTTTTAATTATAGTATTAAACTAGTATTTTAAATAAAACCCCCCAAACAAATATAAATTAATATGTCGTGTTTGTAGTCGAGTCTAATTAGCTAATAAACGTAATTTAGAGAGTCTTGTGGGTTCGATATCCGGACTTACTTAGCTTTACTAGAGTCGATCGGTTCACTTGCCGGTTAGTAGTTTAGTTGAGTTTTAGAGAGTATAGAGTATTACTTAGTGTTTATTTTTAGTTAATAATTATTAAACTACTTTTAGCATATCAGCTGCCTTCACACGTCCTAAATGCGTAAGGTCAGTTAGTTACCGTTATCGACTCGCAACTCGGTTTATGCTAGTCGCTTTCACCCAACTAGCCGTTTCGTTTATTATATTTGTGTCGGTTGCTTTCACCAACCAGACGTTTCGTTTATTACATTTGTGTCGGTTGCTTTCACCAACATGACGTTTCGTTTATTACATTTGTGTTGATTGCTTTCACCAACCAGACGTTTCGTTTATTATACTGTGTCGGTTGCTTTTACCAACCGAACGTTTCGTTTGATTTCTGGACGACCCGTTGGTGATAAGGTTTTGTATTCTTTCTGAAAGTAAATATTTATATACTTATATAAATATATTTCATATTAGTGTGGTTTCACTTTGATGTAACCGGCTCGTTTCGCTGAGTAACAAATATATACTAAAACTATATATTTATTTCAAATTAATATTTCTTTAAGTTACGATTGTAAAAGAAATATTTATACGTTTGTTCAAAAACTCTGAACTGACTTTAGATATATCGCCTTGGTCGTTTAGCTTGTATAAATTATTATTCTTACATCTAACATATATATATTTTCAAAAATATATATTTAGGTAAAAATCATTGTTTTGACACAAAATACCACTATCTCCATTCCATGTGTATTTTGTCAAGTCCATATCTTCATTGTCGTTAATAATATATGTTTCCCTTTTTCAACTATAAAATTTATAGCTTTATTCAACACCATATTAGGCTTTTTATAAAACTACATAAACGCAATCTCAACACAAAAGTTTATAAAAACTTATATTTTGTTACTCAAAATTACAAAACGTGTTTTAGCTAAAAATATACGTTTATATGGCTATTAAAAGTAGCATGTACTTGTTTAAATGTATCTTCTTCAACAAGGCTATTTGTACATAAAGTCACTAATTTCACATCGTTTTCCAAATAACCGCTTTCTTAACCAACAACTCGTGTTTTACTTCTTTATCCAAACTTTAAATATATTTTTATAAATTCATTCTCCACCTTTCAAATAAACTACTTGTACACAAATATTTTATACAACAATCCATATTTTTAATAACATGAGGTTATATTATATTTATAGGACTTTGTAATCGCCATCTAAGTTAATATTTCCTAATCACCCTTTTTGTCAAAAGAACCCTTTTAACTAGTAGTTAAACACCAAAATTTCCTTTAACATGTTTTTAAAATCGTATTTTACAACCCATTCGAATCTTTAACCAAGCTCATATTTAGTAAGCTTAAGCATATGTTTAACATATTAATGCGTATCTTGATCGTTGGGCGTTTGAGCTAGCATAAACACAACATTATAACCATGTAAATATAGTTTTAGACGAAATTAGCTCACAATGCTATAATATTGGGGTTCGTTTAGGATGAGATGATCGATGAAACAAGAAAACTTGAGCTAGTTCCCACTTCATGATGCTCGATCGGCCTGCCAACGGCGCGGTCTGTTTACGGTAAGAGACCGAAGAGCGTTTCGAACCGGGTTCGGGTCTAATAGCAGGCTGTAGCTTATCTCGGGTCTGATTTTAAAGCAATGATTAGGTGATGCTCCGATGGTGAGTGGTGTGTCGGTGGTGGAGGTGGCGGTTGATGGTTGCTATTAACAAGGAGAGTGAGCGTGAGGTGGTAGAGGGAGAAAGGTGGCGGATGATGTGGTGGCTTCAGGAGATGCACTACGGTGGCGAGGGGTGGTGGTACGGTGGTTCTATAATAGGGTGGTGGAAGGTGGTCGTTGGCGATTTATGGTGATGGTGGCTGTTTCCATGCACAAGGGGTGATTTTCCTTGGTAGCCGGTTGTTAAACAAGAGTGTTTAAGTTTGTTGTGTGATTTATTTCTTAAAGTGGTGGTTGGTTATATGAAGCATGGAAGCATGGTTCTATAAACAAAATCAAGTACAATTGTTGGAGTGTAAGAATGGTGGAAATGAAGACAATGGAATTGGGTGGGTGGTTTGGGTTCTGTCGCATCAAAAGATAAAGTGAAAGTGATCTTGAAGCTGTTGTAATCTAGAATATATATTTTGTTGATATATAAATATCAACAAGTATGGTGTCTAGTATATGAAAATAGGTTAGGTGATGTAAGATGTTGAATGTACAATGTATATAGTTTGAGAATTTGAATCAATAAGCATGGTTGAGTTGATTGTTGTACCAGAGAGAGACTAAAAGAGTTATAAGAGATTTAATATTAGTAGAAGGAATTGGTAATTTCAATAGTTTATTTACTTTGCCAAATTTTACTCCAACAATAATGAAAGAAAGTGTGCATGAGTTTGTTCTAACAATTTGAATAGTGTAGTGTCCGTAGGATTTGGGTTGAGAATTTAAATGCAAATTAAATTCATTAATTGTTATTAATTGTTAGCCATAAGCTAGTTATATAGTATCACTCGTATTTAAATTTAAACGTGTTTAGATGTTAGGCATTATCTTAAACGTTTGTATGTTCATGTACCGAAAGTATAATTCAATGTAGGATTTTTAACGTACATACTGAACGCTCGCAATTTGTTTCATATTGTTATTGATATCTTATAAAAATAATTATAAAATATACTTGTAAAACATAGAATTCAACCCTCTTGGTTCATGTAATAATTTTCGAGTTCTTTAAATAGTTTATCACCAACGTCTGTATTCACTGGGCAAGTTCCATAAGGTTGGGTAATTTAGATAAAAATAAATTACTTATATGCAATGTATCATGCATATGCGGCCAAAGGTAGACTCATTGTGATTAAACTTAACAAAATTTAATCATGTGGGAATTAACGTTAAGAAATCATGATTAGTGTTGTACGGATAAAGACTTAATTTACAGAGTGTTACAAAACTTTTCAGCATCTTTTCAATCATACACAATTGGGGATGATTTGGGGAGAGGAGATTATCATCTTGGGTATTGGTATACATTATTTTGAGGCTTTTGATTCGTATGTTGATTACAATTGATGTGATAATGATTTCTCAAACCATGAGTGGCTAGTTTCCCTTGGTATTTCTCTTAGATGTAAGGTTATTTCAAAACACTTTTGTTTATTGTTCTTGCACTTGGATTGATTATCTAATTGGGATGTTAGTATAATTATGATGTTTGTTGATTGTTTGTAACTTGTCCATATTGTTTCAACCTAGTATCATTCTATACGTTCTTGGTCTCGTTGACAATTGAGATTTTGTAGAAGGAATTAGGGTTAGAAATATATTGATTGATTAACAAGTAACAACCTCGCGTTCTAGTAATCCGAGTACTTAGTTCTTGATTAATCACAACCAATTACATTTACACAAAAGCAAGATATTGTGATTTATCCATTGAACTTTAACAAGAGTGTTGCGTAATAACCCACCCGAACCCCAAGAGGAATACTTGTTTAATCAATTGTTTACAACTTTCGTTTAGTTTAATTTGTTTATAAAATCAAATCAAAACCAACTTGAGAATTACTTTGTGTCATTTACATTTATATTAGTTTAATTGTAAGCTACTTATTAACACATTTTCCACAATCTCCTCATGTTCGATACCAATTTGCCACTATCTACTTAGTAGTATTTGGTTTAATTTTGTGTGAGTCTTCGACCTCACGTCAAATTTTGGCGCCGTTGTCGGGGAGCAGTGCGCAACGTGTGTTATCTTTGTAGTTTTTGTTTAACTTTTATTGTCAGTTTTACACTGGTTGTGCTAGTGTGCAGGTACTTACCGGTATATGCATACACGACGCTCTCGGTCTTCATCACCGTTAGCATTTGATCCTGAAATCGAGAGAACCTTTCGTTAGAATCGGATTCTTCAAAGGGAGAACAAGATTATTGGATCACTAAGCACACAAGGTCGAACAACTGACACCACAATCATGGTTTCAGAACAAACTTTACCGCCAATGCCGCCACCCATCAATTCTAAAAACCCATCATCCACAAAACTCATTACTACTACAATCTCTACAAGTGTACCTATTTCAACCGTGTTCAGTTTTTAGCCACCAGTAAATCTTCCACCCTTGACAAATTTCATGCCTATTCAAGGACAATCATCAAACTCACCACAACAATCATACTTCCAATCTCACCAAAATCAACTTTATCAACAACCATACGCATTTTCCCAAGACCCACCCATAACTCATATTTCACCGGGTCCAAGATCGGGGCCACAATTGTTTGGTGGGCCACCGTATGGTAATGGGAATGAAGGGTATGAAGAGTTCGAAGAAAGATATTCAAGTGGGGTTGATGGGAATCAATTGTGGATTCAAGGACAATTCGGGTATGTACCTGAACAACAACCGCAACAACAAGTGCAACAATGGGGTGGACCACATGTCAATCAAATACAACAACCACAATATCAACAACCTCAACAACCAAATCCCCAACCACAATTTCAACAATATGCACAACAAAGGCCCGTTTATCGAAAAATGGGCGAACCAAGAGTGCCATTGGGGTTACCAAGACGGCATGCAAGAGAAATTGGTTAGGGGATTGAAGCTCATTTTTGACCGGTCATCACCAATAACCCATCTCCAGTGGTTATTCCTAAAAAAAAAAATGGAAGAACGTTTGAGGTGAAAACCAATGCACTCCAAAGTTTACCAAAGTACAAGGGTCTAGCAACGGAAGAACCTTATTTTCATTTGGAGGCATATGACTCTATTTGCAACACGATTGGGGGTCAAGGTTTCTCACCGGAAGAGGTTAAATTGGTGTTGTTTCAATTTTCGTTGGAGGATAAGGCGAAGATATGGTTCTACACATTGCCATCCGCATCAATTTATACTTGGGCCGAGATGCGACAAAGGTTTTTGGAAGAGTTTTACACAGCCCAAAAGACTAATGATGCGAGACGAAGTTTGAAAAGCTTCCAACAACAATCGGGTGAGATTTTTCATGAAGCATTCGAGAGGTTTAATATGATGATCAAAAATTGTCCTCACCATGGTATAGCTCTTTGGGAGTTATTAAATGCTTTTCATGAGGGGTTGAATGCGGAAGATGAGAGGGATCTAATGTCAATCACAAATGGTACATTTGGTACCAATTATGAACAAGATGATTGGGCATTTTTGGAGCAAATGTCGGTCACTTCAAAGAGAAAAGCTCAAACTGCAAGAAGAGCAAGACTGGCAATTGGAAGAACACAAGTGCATGCGGTTAATAATGAGACACCTCAAGCTTCCAATCAAGTGTATGATGTGTGCACGAATTGTAATGGTTTGGGACATGCAAGTGATGTGTGTACTGGTGTGGAAGGACAAGTTGAAGAGGTAAATGCAATTCAAGGTCAAGGAGGTGGTAATCGGAATTTCAACATGAACTCAAACACTTACCACCCCGGGTTGAGAAATCATCCAAATTTCGATATGGAAATCAATCAACTCAATCCTAATTTCCAAGGGACTTCTCAAACCCACTTTATACCTCATCAACAATACTTCAATTAAGGAAGTCAAGGTCAAATTCAAGGAACGAGTGGTGGTCAAAGCGGGTCTTCAAGTCAAAGTTCATCAAGTGGGAATGAAGTGATGGACACGTTAAATTTGATCCAACAAGACATGCAGAAAAGGAATCAACTTGATGAAGCCCGAATACAAAAGGATGAAGTTCGTGACAAGGCCATCCAATCATTGACCACACAAACGGGTCAACTCGCAACCAAAGTGGCAGAATTGAAGAAAAACAAAGGTCAGTTGCCAAGAGACACCAAGGTAAACCCTTCTCATAACTCATCTCGTAATGTTCCTATTAATCATGTTAGTGTGTTGAGAAGTGGTAAAGAGTATAAAGCCAATTTGTCACCAGGTTTGGTTGAAGGTGAAGTGGAGGATATCACGGGTAAAGAAAGTGATGATGATGAAATTGAAACCAACAAACCCACTAAACATGTCACTTTTGAGAAACCGTTGCAAGCTTCGGGTTAAGCCACAATTTTAAATGATAAAAAAAGGAAGTGGAATCGAATGTAGTTCCATTTCTTTCGGCTTTGCTTGACCCAGGCAAGAAAAATGTAATTTTAAAACGGGGTCCTCAAAAGAAGGAAATGTGGGAAGTGTTTAAACAGGTCAAAGTGAATTTACCTTTACTTGAAGCAATAAAACAAGTACCCGTATATGCAAAATTTTTGAAAGAGTTATGCACTAAAAAGAGGCAACAAAAAAGTGCCTAAACGGATGACTTAACCGAGCAGGTAAGTGCGGTTTTAAAAGGAGATCTTCCTCCTAAGCTTCAGATCAGGGAACACCCTTAATTAACATTCAAGTGGGTTATTTTCAAATGTCTAGGGCATTATTGGATCTTGGGGCCAGGGTAAGCATTCTCCCGGGGGGTTTATATGACCAATACGAGTTTGGTCCTTTGAAACGTGTGGAGACCACGGTTGTATTGGCCGATTTATCTCATAAACTTCCCCGTGGAATCGTACGGGATGTAATTGTGAAAGTAGAGGATTTTTATTATCCTCTAGATTTTTTGGTTTTGGATTATTCATCAGGTGACTCAAGTTAACAACAAAATATTATCTTGGGTCGACCCTTTTTGAATACGGCCCATGCAATCATTGATTGTAGATATGGTACCGTTGAGATGGCTTTTGGCAACTGGAAAATACATTTAAATGTTTTTACTAATGTTGCTAATTCTTTGAGTGGTGAATAATGTTTTTTGGCAGATGTGGTAGATCATTGTAATCCTCATGAATATGATGAGGATTGTGTAGAGGATTGTCTTTGTGATGATTATGAACAGGTACACGTTTGTGCTTTACGGATGGAGGAACAAAAACAGGATGCTTTAGCTCTACAAGAAGGAAGACCACCATGGAAACATCAATGTGAGAGTTTGCCAAAGGAAATTAATTCGGTACCAAACCATCTTTGGAGTGTTCACCAAAGGTGGAATTGAAGGAACTTCCGAGCCACTTGAAGTCTGTTTTCTTGGGGGAGAATGAAACCCTCCCAGCTATCATTGCTTCAAATTTGGAGGAAGCTCAAGAGCGGGCATTAGTGAAGGTGTTGGAAGCACATAAAGCGGCCACTGGGTGGACGCTTGCATATTTAAAAGGTATTAGTCCTTCTATTGTTATGCATAAAATAATTGCAGATGAGGAGGCTAAACCAACAAGGGAGATTCAAAGGAGATTGAACCCAAATTTGCGGGAAGTGGTGAAAAATGAGGTAATCAAGTGGTTGGATGTAGGGATCATTTATCCCATTCCAGACAGCTCATGGATGAGCCTGACATAGGTAGTGCCCAAGAAATCCGGCATCCAGGTAATAAAAGATGATAAAGATGAACAAATCGCCACTCGATCGGTAACCGGGTGGCGAGTGTGCATCGATTATAGGAAATTAAATATCGCCACCTCAAAAGACCATTTTCCATTATCATTCATTGATTAAATAATTGAAAAACTTTCGGGTCAAAAACATTATTATTTTTTGGATGGGTATTCGGGGTATAATCAAATTGCAATCCATCCTGATGACCAACATAAAACTACCTTTACTTGTCCATACGGAACCTTTGCTTTTAGAAGGATGCCGTTTGGATTGTGTAATGCCCCGAACACTTTTCAAAGATGCATGATGAGCATATTTTCAAATATGATTGGGGATTCACTTGAGGTTTTTGTGGATGATTTTTCTATTTTTGGTTCAACTTTCGAGTCTTGTCTCAATGATTTAGAAAAGGTTTTAAAACCATGTGTTGAGACAAACTTGGTGTTAAGTTGGGAGAAAAGTCATTTCATGGTACAAGAAGGTATTATGTTAGGTCATGTGGTTTCAAGTAGGGGGTGGAAGTTGATCAAGCAAAGAATAGAGTAATTTCATCTTTGCCACCCCTGAAAAATGTTAAAGAGGTGAGATCATTTTTGGGACATGATGGATTATATAGGAGATTCATTAAAGGTTTTAGTGCCATTTCAAAACCTTTATGTAATCTCTTATTGAAGGATGTCCCCTTTGAGTTTACTAATGAATGTTTGCAAGTATTTGACAGTTTGAAGGAGAAGCTAGTGCAAGCACCAATTTTACAATCACTGGATTGGTCAAAGCCGTTTGAGATTATGTGTGATGCTAGTGATAGCACGATTGGAGCAGTTTTGGGTCAAAGAGTGGGTAAGAAACCGATGGTGATTTATTATGCGAGCAAAACTTTATCTGAGGCACAATTGAATTACACCACCATCGAAAAGGAGTTGCTTACGGTGGTGTATGCCTTAGATAAGTTTCGTTCGCATATTTTGGGAAGTAAGGTTGTGGTCTATTCGGATCATAGTGTGGTTCGTTACCTCATGGAGAAGAAAGATGCAAAACCGCGTTTGATTAGATGGGTGTTATTGTTGCAAGAGTTTGATCTTGAAATCCGTGACAAGAAAGGTTGTGAGAATGTAGTTGCGGACCACTTGTCTCAGATTACCCTTGATGGTGTTGATGATCCGATAGAGATAAATGAGAAATTTTCGGATGAACAGTTGCTTGTTGTTTCAACCGCGCTGTGGTATGCTCACTATGTCAATTATTTGGCCACGGGGGAAATTTTGGAATTTTGGTTAAAGAAAAGGAGGCAACAATTCATAATTTGGGATGAGCCGGACCTTTTCAAGATTGGAGCGGATCAAGTTGTTAGAAGATGTGTACCCGAGAATAAAGTACAAGAGATTTTGAAACACGCCCATTCGTCGGCATGTGGGGGCCATTTTAGTGGCTCTAAAACGGGGTATAAGGTACATATGTGTGGATTCTATTGGCCAACGATTTTAGGGATGCTAATGATTATGCTCGGCATTGTTTAAATTGCCAAAGCATGGGGGGTATATCAAAAAGGAATGAAATGCCTTTACAACCCATTTTGGTTGTTGACATTTTTGATGTGTGCGGCATAGATTTCATGGGCCTGTTTCCAAACTCATGTGGGTACCTTTACATTCTTGATGCGGTTGATTATATGTCAAAGTGGGTCGAAGCGGTTGCAACAAGAATGAATAATCATTCTGTGGTGTTTAAGTTTGTCCAATCCAACATCTTTTCAAGATTTGGGATTCCTAGAGTTGTCATAAGTGATGGTGGATTACATTTCAAGAACTTTGCATTTGGCAAGTTGTTGAAGCATTATGGTGTTAATCACCGAATTGCAACACCTTACATCCTCAAACAAGCAGCCAAGTTGAAGTTTCTAATCGACAAATTAAAGAACTTTTAATGAAGACAGTTGGGGTCGATTGAAAAGAGTGGTCGATCAAGTTGGATAATGCAATGTAGGCTTATCGCACAGCCTACAAGACACTGATTGGTACCACTCCTTATCGGTTGGTATATGGGAAGGGTTGTCATTTGCCAATGGAAGTAGCTCACTGAGCGTTATGGGCAATTAAAAATGTTAATATGGATTACAATGAAGCCGGTGAGTTAAGAAAGTTGAGATTGAACGAGTTGGAGGAAATCCGGGATGAGGCGTATGAATGTGCTTCGAATTACAAAGAGAAATTAAAAGGGTGCATGATGCTAAGATATGGAAACGGACATTTGAGGTTGTGCAAAAAGTGTGGCTTTATAATTCAAGACTCAAATTGTTTCCCGGGAAGCTTAAAAGCAAATGGATGGGATCGTATGTGATCACAAGAGTCGGGAGTTTTGGTGATGTTGAAATTGAAGACATGCAAAGTCAAGTTAAACAAGTTTTGAATGGACATCGTCTCAAACCGTACTTAGAGGGGAAAGATGTGAACATGCTTGACAATGGTAAGGTGAGTTTCCTCTTAAGCTCACCGGACGGTTCTACCGCATAAAGGTCCAGGTATGTTGTATAGTGTAAATAGCTTTTGTTAAGATTAATTTTTAAAATTACCTTTTTCGTTTGGAGTGTGTTTGATTCAAGTGTGGGGAAATTCGTATGGATTTCTTCACCGTGTTGAGGACAACTCGGGTATTTCATGGGGGGTAGGGTACTTTTTAAATTCTAATTTTTAGTTTTGGTTTGTTAAGCTTTTGTTTAATTGAATTTTTTTATATATAAGTTAAAAAAAAAATTTAAGGGTCACCGTGGACCACGGTTCAAACGGTAGCCCACGGTTCAGCCAACGTAGGTCACGATTCAAGCTCTCCACATGGTACGGTGCACTATGTCCAAACTGGTTCAACTTCACCGTATACCACGGTTCACACCGTGGCCCACTGTTCGGCTAACACAATTTCATTGACTATGGTCAACCATGGACCACGGTTCATACCGTGGCCCACGGTGCGCTAATTCCTGCTGCATATCCGATGGGTTCAAGGTAATAAAAAGGTTTTATTTTTTTATTTAAAACATATTTCAACCATAAATTTCACCAAGCCTCTTCTCCATCTTCATACACTCTCTCTCGAACCCTAATTTCACCATCATCTCTTCCAATTAACCATAAAAATCCAAGTTTCTTAACTCGATTGTGAGTGAATTTCTGTGAGAATTATGAATACAAACCCTATTCCCTTTTCATTCTAAAGTGTTATCCTGTTTGTGAAGGTTTGGATTCCGAAAATTTCAAAGATATTTTGGGGGTTTCTTGTTTGCTTGTGAAAGATTACTTGTTTATCATCCTAAACATCATCCAAGGTATGTCTTGTCAATTCTTTATATACATTGGAATAATTGTTAAGGTAGTGTTGAATTGAGAATGCCCACTTGCTTGTTAGTTGTAATGGTTATACATGGTAGTTGTGGATAATAGATGAATGCTTGAAATTGGTGATTTTTCATTGAAAAGTTGAAAAATTAAGTGTTTATTCGAGTTTTGAGATATTGGTTAATTGAATAATGAGTTGATTATCCACAACCATGGTAAGAAGCAAGTGTGGGGAGGAACATATTGAATTGACTTGGTTTGTTTTTGGTGATTTTGTGTGCATATGGGACGAACTTCGGACGAAGGAAAGGGAAAGGCGGCATTTACGAGTGGTTGGGCCGCTCAAGCAAGAGACAACGGTTGCGAGAAGAACAAGAACATGTGCAAGTGGAAATTCCGAAACCCGACTAGAAAGTTGGGGTATTATCGAGTTATGCTGTAGAATGGCAACCGGAGTTGTTTAAGGATAAGATGAGCAGTTTGAGAGAAAGGATGGAAGGGTTTATGTGTGAGAAGGAAGTGACTGACTCGGGTCTTGAAGCGTTTGCGTGTTCAACAGATTTGTAGCATTAGGGTGGGAAGCTGCCCTTCAGTGTTATGATGGAGAAAGCACTAAGTTATATGATAGGGAGATTGAGGAGTGGATATCTACCTTGAGGTGCCCAACGTTTAAGAAGGGTTCAGATATGAAGTTAATTGGTACCGTGGGTGGAAATACAGTGGTGATGTCTTTTGAGACACTCAATCAAATTGCTCGGGTCGACAGCAATCCATCCAATTCATATGTCTATCCATCGGTCAAGGATTTGTTTGACAATCGTGACAAAAATCCGCAATGGTATAATATGTTATCGTCTGTGTTGAAAGGAGGTAGAGGTACAGGTTCGAATTTTAAAAGGAAGGAGTTGAAGATTGAAGCTCAGTTGTTGATGACAATATGTTTATCCAACGTGGTGCCCCGTCGGAGTGACATTTCAGTGGTAAGAAACAGTGATATTCCTGTGTTGGCCGCATTGATGAGTGGCAAGCCGCTAATTTCCTTCTGCTACTTAGCCATGCTAAACATATGGACAAGTAGAGAAAGAAACAAGAGGAAGTTAATACCTCATTGCCGATTGATCACGGCGATATTGAAGCTGCACGGCGCCATTCCAACAGGCGCAATTAGTATGAAGAGGACACTTACGGAACATAAGTTGGATGCGTTGGGCCTAGGTTGGACATATACAAAGAGTGAAAGGTATCATCAGTTGAAGAACGGTAATGTGAAATGGAGAGTATTAAGGGAGGATGTTGAACAAGAGTCGGATGAAGAATCGGAGGAAATAATTGAGGAAACAAGTAACACAGATGACATAGAGGTGGTTGGTGGTGATGAGACGGTCGGTGGTAGTGGTTCCCAACAAGGGGGTTGGGATTATTCATCGGGAAATGCATCGTACGACCCTAATTGGTCCATATGGGGTCGATTAATGAGGTGGTGGAAAGGCATAGGCCTTCCACGTATGGTAATTGGTTGAAAGAATCGAGAGCTTTATTTGATTATCAAACGTTTATGGGTGCATACCATGAACGAGCTGAAAAAGAGAGGCATGACCGGGTGGAGATGTGGAACCGTGTTCAAGCTTACGTACTGAGGTGTACCTTGTTTTGGCTCAAATGTCACATTCTCCCCCCGTTAGAAAATTTCTTCCCCGAAATTTGATTATTCAACTGTCTTTATTTGGAAACAGGTGGGGTATTCCTTTTTGAATTCGGATTTCCGCTCCCAAGTGACTTTGGGTCCCCGTTCTGAATTTCACCGAACTTTGACTAGAGAGATTTTGTTGTGTCTTAATTGTTTTATTTTTCCCTCTAATATTTCCACCGGTTCTTCAACGAAATTCAGTTTTTCGTTTATGTTTAAGTCTTTTAATGGCACGATTTCGGTTTCGTCAATAAGGCACTTTTTCAAGTTTGATACGTGAAAGACATCGTGAATAGAACTCAACTCCAAAGGTATTTTAGTCGGTAGGCTACAGGACCGTTCTTAGAAATTACTTCATACGGTCCAATGTATCGCGGAGCTAGTTTACCAGTTTTACCGAATCGAATAACGCCTTTCCATGGGGATACTTTTCGAAAAACTTTGTTGCCTATTTCAAAGGATAACAGCTTTCTACGAACATCAGCATAGCTTTTCTGTCGATCTCGGGCAATTTTCAATTTATTAGAAATTTTACGGATTTTATCGGTGGTTTCTTGAATCAAGTCATATCGAGTAATTTGAGTGTCTCCGACTTCAGTCCAGCACAAAGGTGATCTACATTTCCGCCCGTAGAGCGCTTCATATGGTGCCGCTTGAATGCTACTATGATAGCTATTATTGTATGAAAATTCAACCAGTGGAAGATGTTGATCCCAGTTTCCCCCAAAGTCTAGTACACAAGCACGAAGCAAATCTTCTAAGGTTTGAATGGTTTGCTTAGATTGACCGTCGGTTTGGGGATGGTAGGCGGTGCTTAGGTCAATTCGGGTTCCCAATGCTTCTTGTACGGCTTCCCAATGTATTTCCGGTTGGTGCAACATTCCGGAAGGTTTTTGATATTCGGCCTTAACCCTCGCACAAGTTAAACATTTACCAACATACGTGGCTATATCCTTCTTCATACCGGTCCACCAATAATACTCCTTCAAGTCCTTGTACATCTTATATGTTCTAGGGTGAATGGAGTATTTGGACTTATGGGCTTCGTCCATGATCAAGTCACGCAGATTATTGAAAGTGGGAATCCAAACTCGGTTTTTGTAATATAAAATTTCATCGGTTCTTTCTTCAAAATTTTGTTCAATCCCATGTAAGTTTTCATCTTCCAAGTGATCTCTTTTCAGAGCTTCATTTTGAGCAATACGAATTTGTTCGGTGAAACTGTTTTGGACAATCATTCCAAGTGCTCGGACCCGTAGTGGTTTTATCCTGTCTTTTCTGCTCAAAGCATCTACCACTATATTAGCCTTGCCCGGATGGTATCGAATCTCACAGTCATAAACGTTCAATAGCTCTACCCATCTCCTCTGCCTCATGTTTAATTCTTTCTGGTCGAAATGTGCTGTAGGCTCTTGTGGTCGGTGTATACTGTACATTTGGTGCCATATAGGTAGTGCCTCCAGATCTTAAGTGCGAAAATAACCGCGCCCAGTTCGAAATCATGGGTAGTATAATTCTTCTCGTGCACCTTTAACTAACGAGAAGCATATGCTATGACTTTATTTCTTTGCATTAGTACGCATCCCAACCCTTTCCGGGACGCGTCGCAATAAACTACCAGATCATCAGTTCCCTCTGGAAGACTTAGTATCGGGGCATGGCATAGTTTCTGTTTCAGCAATTGAAAAGCTGCTTCTTGTTCTTCTCCCCAAACATAAGCACGATCTTTTTGAGTCAAAAGAGTTAAAGGTTGGGCTATGCTGGAAAAATTAGCAATAAAGCGCCGATAATACCCAGCTAAACCCAAAAATTGGCGGATTTCTTTCGATGACTTTGGGGCTTGCCAATTTTTGATGGCTTCAATCTTACTCGGGTCTACATGGATACCGTGTCAGTTAACAGAGTGTCCTAAAAATTGTACCTCTTGTACCCAAAATTCACACTTTGATAATTTGGCATACAACTTTTCCTGCCTCAGCAACTCCAATATGGTTCGTAAATGCTGCTCATGTTCCTCCTTGGTTTTCGAATATATCAAAGTGTCATCAATAAACACGATAACGAATTTGTCGAGATACGGTTTACAAACTCGATTCATAAGATCCATGAAAACTGCGGGCGCATTAGTCAGTCCTAACGGTATAACTTAGAATTCGTAGTGGTCATAACGAGTTCGGAATGCCGTTTTAGACACATCTTCCTCGTGGAAGAGGGTCAAACAAGTCATCTATTCATGGAAGAGGGTATTGGTTCTTGATGGTAACTTTGTTTAATTCCCGGTAATCAATGCACATTCTAAACTTCCATCTTTCTTTTTTACGAACAATACCGGCGCTCCCCAAGGAGAGTAACTGGGACGTATAAAACCCTTATCTAACAACTCCTGTAACTGGTTGGATAATTCTTGCATTTCAGAAGGTGCCAGCCGATAAGGTGCCTTAGCAATAGGGGCTGATCCTGGGATTAAGTCGATACGGAATTCAACTTGTGGGTTCGGTGGTAATCCAGGTAGATCATAGGGAAAGACATCGGGGTATTCACGTACAACGGGGATATCTTCTATGCATTTCTCATCAGGGTTCTTTATGGTCACATTTGCCAAAAATGCTATACAACCTTGGCGTAAACATTTTAACACTTTGAGATGAGACACGAGAGGTAATATCGAACCGGACTTCTCTCCTTGTACCACAATCATCTCACCATTCGAGAAGCGGATTTTAACTGTCCTGTCGTTACACACAATCTCTGCCTTATACTTGGTTAACCAGTCCATGCGGACTATAACATCAAAACTTCTAACTCTACCGGGAGTAGGTCAATAAGGAATGGGTGGTCATTAAGAATAATGGAACAGTTTTGGACAATTTGGTTGATAGTTATAGAGTTACCGTTAGCGAGTTCTACAGTATAGGGATTTGTTAGTTCACTAACTGGCATATTACCCAGGGATACAAAACTAGTGGAAAGAAAGCTTCTATCGGCACCCGTGTCAAATAATACAGAAGCATATAGATCATAGATTATAAATGTACCTGTCACCACATTTGGGTCTTGTCGTGCTTCTCCTGACCCGATAACAAACGCGCGTCCTTTAGGCGCACCAGAAGTCGATGCTTGGTTTCGACCGGTGACTGCTCCTCGATTTAGCTTGGGGCAGTCCCTTCTAAAGTGCTCCGTGCTCCACATTCAAAACAAGCACAGCGATTCACTACAGTTGAGTTTTGCTGAGCTGGTTGCTGACGAATTGGTTGCGGTCTCGGTAGTTGGGGACGGCGGGGTTGGGTTGTCTGGGCTGGTCAGTTGTTGGTGCATAATGTCAGTAGTTCATAGTCTAGTTTCTGTAATCCAGTCTGTAATGTTAATTGTGTTTTGTTTATGTTTAAGCGAAGTTACTGACAAGTTCGCTTATCAGGCGAACTTGTTAGTCAAGCGAAGTTAGCAACAACTTCGCCTGAACATATCAGGCGAAGTTGTCGTGTATTTATACACTAGGTCACGGCTTGTTTAGATTAGTTGAAGGTAATCGTATACAGACGTGTGTGAGTCGAGAGACGTGAGAACCAGAGAGTATTGAGTCTGTATTCAGTGATTATATCACGTGTTTCGGTTATAATATAACGTGTGTTTGTTTATTCGTATCGTGTGTTTGTTTGATTCGTGTTCTACGCTCGTAACGACCTACGCAGGGATTCCGCACCTGTGTAGATCGAGATATCCCGTGCAGATCCATCCAGGGAACCTACAATTGGTATCAGAGCTATTGCTCAATTGTGTGGTTCGGGATATTCACGCGGGTGTAGAAATCGTCCCGTTTCGACTATTCGCGGGACGTGTTTTCTGTGTTTTTGTGTTATTCTTACCTCCTACCATCGTATTCAACCCTTTACACCGTCAAAAACCTCGAAAAACCCAGAAATCAGATCTGTAGAAACTTCGTGTTCATCAGGCGAAGTTGCCGTCACTGTTCGTAGGGTTTTGGCGAAGATATAAGGTTAAGCGAAGTTATCCATAACTTCGCCTACCTTCTCAAATTCGCCTAACTCAAGCGAAGTTCTCTACAACTCCGCCTACCTCCTAAGTTCGCTTACCTCATGCGAAGTTAAGAATCAGCGAAGTTCTTCAGCGAAGTTAAGACTTAAGCGAAGTTATCCGTAACTTCGCCTACAGTACTTTTCAGAAGAAATTTTTTTGTTTTTCGGGTTTCTTAGTTTTTGAGAAAGATGTCGTCAATTAACATCTCAGAGTTAGTTAAGATGGAAGTAGAAGCAGGGTCAGCTACTAAGACCCCAAAGTTGCTTAAAGGAACCGACTTCGTTGCTTGGAAGGATCGGTTCGAATAATATGTCAAGTACCAGGATGCGAAAATGTGGGTATGCATCCAGGATGGTTATATTCCACCAACTATGGAGTACGAAGGTCGTGATCAGATCAAAAAGTACAGCAAAATGGAAGAAGAAGAGAAAAAGATGTATGAGGCCGAGAGCAAGGCTCATGCTGCTATCACTATGGCTCTTCCACAAGAGATCCTTCATACTTTTAGAAAGTACAAGACAGCAAGAGAGCTTTGGGAAGCTCTTGAGAACCGGTTTGAAGGAAATGTGGGAATCCGTGCTTCGAAGATCAAATTGCTCAAAACTCAATTCTCGGTCTTCAAGTATCTGAAAAACGAATCACTTGATGATATCATCACCAGATATTATCATCTGATGACTGAACTCAGCAACTATTCAATTGCATACAAAGAAGATGAGATTGTTGAGAAGCTTCTTGATGCTCTCCCACCAAAATGGGAGATGTATACTGTGTTGATGAGAGAAGATAAAGACTTTGCTGACTATGACTTTGAGACAGCAGTTAACAAGCTCCGAACCTTTGAGCTTAACATGGTTGGAAAGGAGACACCTGCGGATCAGGTTCAAGATCCAGGTATGTATGGTGCTAAAGTCAACTCTAGTTCAGGTTCGAAGACTGAATCAGCTGCCTACTACTCGAAGGGAGAGTCGGGCGCCAACTCATCACATGAGGGGCATGTGTCAGTCAACACGAATGGTGATGTTTGCTTTGTAGCAGGTGGATCTAGTGCATCTAAACCGCAAGCAAGCAAGAGTAGTTGCTCTCCAAGTATTCCTAGCAACAACTACTCTAAGATGCCTATGAGTGTCAAATCTGCTGAAGAGCAGTTTGCTCTCTATGCTTCTTTTATTGCTTCCTATGAGAACTACATTCAGGGGAAGATTGTTGATCCAGCTATGTTGGATGAAGACTATGACCAGATTGATGCTGATGATCTGGAAGAAATGGATCTGCAATGGCAGATGGCTATGATCGTGAGAAGAGTGAAACGGTTTATGAAAAAGACCGGAAGAAAGTTTGTCGGTGGAAGGCCAGGGTTTGACAAGACGAAGGTAAGATGCTACAACTGTCAGCAAAACGGCCACTTTGCTAAGGAGTGCAGAAATGAGCGTGTAGAACGTGGTCAAGGCAAGTCTACACAGCATAATGGGGGTAGTAAAGATTATAGTGCCATGATTTCCCGAGAAGATGGTGAATATAACTGGAACCTGCATTCTGAAGAAATCTTTGAACAGGTAAATTTGGCGAATGTGGAAAATGAAGAAAGTGAGAAAGCTACTGGAGAAGAAAAAGCTTTCATGGCTGATGCTAAAGACCAGCTCTCCGAGGTATGTTCTAAACCTACTTGTTCTAAATGTGAAAACTTGTCTGAGCAATTAGCAACTATAACTGATCAGTATGTTAGTTTGGATGCTGAGTTTAAAACTCTAAAAGAAGATCATCATTTTACAAAAGCAAGAGAAAATAGCTATAAAGTTAAAATAAAAGCTTGTGAAAAAGATATTAAAAGTCTAAAAGCAAAACTTGCTGAAAAAATTCAAGTGATTGATCTAAGCTATGAAGTTTTGGAAGAAAAAACCAAACTAATAGCTGAAAGAGAAAAACAGATTGCTGATCACCAGGTGAAAGTGGTGGAACTGAATAGAAAACTTGAGCAGTTCAGAAATTCCTCTGCTATTCTTGATCACCTTGTTAGTGATCAAGGTTCCTCAGTTAAGAGGGGAGGAATTGGTTATCATGAGGTTCCACCACCTTATAATCACAATTACACTTTTAATCCTAGTAATCAGAAATCTCTTGACTTTGAGGTTGTTCAGACAGTTCCAATTAAGGTAACTAGTAAAGAACCAGATGTTAGTAGAGGCGAAACAAGTCCGCCTGTGTCAAGTGTTAAAATTTCTGTTCCGAGTCCGGTCTCATCAGATTCGGATAAGTCATTCGAGTCGGGTAAGACAAAGGAGGAGGTTGTATTACCAAATAGTGGAGAGAAAGATAAAACAACTAAAAAGAGTTCTCCGCTAAACCCTTATGTCCCACCATATGTGAGACGAACTGGCGGTAGTACAGCCTCGACATCCAAAACAACTGTTGAAAAGAAAGTTGAGCATAGGTGTTGTTTTAGGTGTAATCAATTAGGGCACCTAGTTGCTGATTGCCCTCTGAAGCAGAAATTCAGAGGAGTGAGGCCTTCAAAATCTGAGAAAAGAGCTAACGGTAATCGATTTAATGGTAAAAATGAAAACCTATCCAAATTCAGAAATTGGTCTAATCCAGGTTTTCAAAGAAATAGATCTCAGTTTTTCACTACAAACAACCAAACCATAAGTAATAATTAATTTAATTCAAGACGGGTTGAGTGGCCTCATAGACAATCCACAAGATGGTATCTTGTTAGGACTCACAGAAATTATAATGATACTAACTTTGGACAGCCAAGGTACGGGATGTATCGACCCAAGACCAAGAGGTCTTGGGTCCCCAGATTTTAATCATCTGATTTAATCGTGCAGGAACAGTTGAACAGGGCTGCCAACAATCAATGGGTTGTGGATAGCGGCTATTCCCGTCACATGACGGGTAACAAGAAATTGTTACAAGACTGGAAACCTGTTCAAGGTGGTAGAGTGAGTTTCGCAGGAGAGAGCGGTGGAAAGATCACAGGAATTGAGACTGTGACTAACGGGAAGATGAACCTTGTTGAGCTGAATGGGATGATCAATCCCGAGTAACCATGCTTTGTGTTTTTGTTTAAAAAAAAAGAAAAAAAAAAAAAAAACCGTCACTATCGCTTAGAACTATGTCAGTTGCCTCAGTTTGAAGGACATGTCTTAGGATATGTTTGGTCCTCATTTCTACTTGTAGAATATGAGGATAGCCATTAACCAGATGACTGAAAGTGACCGGGGCGGTTTATGATGAGTTTTCATTCTTTCGCTGAAAATTAGTCGATCATACTTAGTTAGAAGGACACATACTAGTATGTGGTCGGTCCAGCTGATCCATTGGATCTTCGGGATAGCCGTTAACCTGAAGACTTTGATCTGGTCGGGGCGATAGAAGTTAAATTTTTCTTTTAGGGAAATGAAATTATTTTTCAAGTCTACTACTTCGTAAGAAGTTCTGTTACTATGTTTTAACAGAAAATTGATCCAACCTTGGAAAATGATAGATTTAATGATTCTGTGTGCTTAACTAGTGAAGTTATTAGGCTTAAAAGGCTTTAGAACAGTCATTGTATGTCATGGTAGCTTTTTATGGTGCGTAAAAGTAGAAGTGATACTAACTAAATCTACTCGATTTTATGTGGAAACTTCTTAAGAGTTCTGCATGTCTTCATATATATCTTTCCGAATGATAGGCAGAAAAGCGTTTACCCAGTCATACACGAGCCTGTTAGTGTTCTGATTCCCGTGAAGAAAGCGTGTCAAGAGACTGCAGTGATCCAGATTCGGGACTTGCAGTTGTTCTCTGTGTGTTTGATAAAAAAAAATTAATTATAAGTCATTGAGACATTCTTTAACTTGAAATGTCAATCATGATGTAAGAAAGAGAACGGGAAGCAGAGTCTAAAGATCGAAGAATACTTACAACTTAATCAGACACTACGGGTCGAAGTCAATTCGGGGTGACTTGGGGAAAGCCAAATACGCTTTGAAAATAGATAGGAGGCATCATAATCTCTGAGTTGCTGCCCACTTAATTTTTGAGCTTAATTGAACTTAACTCGTATCACAGAAACGATGAAAACCATCTTAAGTTATTTACCTGCCTACAACCTGTTTCTTTATGTCATAATACAGCTGAACACGGATCTGTGTGACAGTCACGAAATTAGTATGATTCCTATTCGGATCTTTTCCAAAACATGGTAGTCCCCGTCGAGACTGAAATTTGATCCCGTGTACTTTAATTTTTCAAATTTTTGTTACTTTTGTAATTGTTTGATTTTATACCTGGTTACTTGGTCTTGATCGTTTCATTTAACACTTTAAATGATGTTTTAACGCCTAGTTGCAGAGAATCAGATGCAGTCGTCCCTGCTGGTAGAACATGGAAAGATCATAGATGCTCTGAAGGAGTTCTTGGCATCTCAGGGGGAGACGAGCTGTAAAGGCGACGAGCTCAGGACAAAGAAGAAGAATGACAGAGACGATGATCCCAATGCATCGAAAGGTGCAGGTGGTGAGTTGCCAAGAACTACTCAAGCTCTTGGGACAACCACAGCTCAGGGGGAGTCTGCAGGTGCAGCTGGCGGTTCTGGTGGTGATGAGGTGGTGATGGTAGATGACGAGGATATGGGAGATGATGTGATCGATGCCTTGAAGGAGTTGGATGATGATATGTTAGATGTTGATGATGTGTGTGATGATGATGTGCTGCCATTAGAAGAAATTGAGAAGATTGGTGCACAGATAGTGATAGAAGATGATGTTGAAGAAGGTGAAATTGTAGAGGAAAATGTTGAACACGAGCTTCCAACTGTTGAGAAGTCGAATGTATGTGAAGATACAGTAGTTGATGATACAGAATGGGAGGAGCAGCCTAGATGGAAGGAAGGCTATGCTCATTGGTTTATCAAAACGAAGAAGCCAGTGGTACCTACAATGTTCAAGAAAAGTTATAATATTAAAGGGTACGCTGAGTCAAAGAAAGGCACTATCTGTTGGTTATATGATGAACAGCTAAAAGTGTTCGTGGTGAAAAGATATGATGGGATCCAATACTTTAAGAGGACGTTGAGATCTCAAAATACCTTACCTGAGTGTGAGGTAAAGGATTTGGCCAGACTGGGGTTGATTAATAGAAGTGATGATAATATGGCCAGAGTTATTGGGAAGATAGTATGGAAAGAAAGCATTAAAGAGAAAAAGTTTGAGTTGTTAAAACCACAGAAAGGGAAATTAGTTGAAGATACTAAAAGATGAATGAGAGCAGATGGCAAACCTTGGATGGTGATGAAATATAAGCCGATTCGGTGTTTGAAAGAGGTTCCAATGAAGACTATGCCTCAAGATGTGCTGAAAGATCTGAAATGGTGGTATGTGGATTGCCAGACTGCTGAAGCCGTGATGGAAGACGAAGACGAACAAGAAGTGCTTAGAGTGTATGATCCGATGCATCTTGTTAATTTATCTAAAGCTGATCTGCAGGTGTTAAACGAGAAGAAGATATTCTATATTCCTGCTTGGAAAGACGAAGCGAGGAAATATCAGCGAGTAGTCATGGTCTGTGTAAGAGAGGAAGTGCATGCATGAAGATTACAAGACAAGTGCTTAAAGATAAAGATATGAAGCTACTGCCAAGGGGGAGTCTGTTGGTGCATAATGTCAGTAGTTCATAGTCTAGTGTCTGTAATCCAGTCTGTAATGTTAATTGTGTTTTGTTTATGTTTAAGCGAAGTTACTGACAAGTTCGCTTATCAGGCGAACTTGTTAGTCAAGCGAAGTTAGCAACAACTTCGCCTGAACATATCAGGCGAAGTTGTCGTGTATTTATACACTAGGTCACGGCTTGTTTAGAGTAGTTGAAGGTAATCGTATACAGACGTGTGTGAGTCGAGAGACGTGAGAACCAGAGAGTATTGAGTCTGTATTCAGTGATTATATCACGTGTTTCGGTTATAATATAACGTGTGTTTGTTTATTCGTATCGTGTGTTTGTTTGATTCGTGTTCTACGCTCGTAACGACCTACGCAGGGATTCCGCACCTGTGTAGATCGAGATATCCCGTGCAGATCCATCCAGGGAACCTACAACAGTTAACAATCTCCATACCGATTCGGCAGTTGGGACCACCATTGTGTCCAGTCCTTCCACACCTTTGGCATATTATCGATCTACACTCGCCCACTTGATTAAAACTACATTTATCACATTTTGGCCATGGTCCCTTGTACCCATCTCATTTCCCCTCAGAACTACTCATGACATTATTTTGTATTATCGGGCGTGCACGTTTATTTGCTGGCCTTCCTTGTGATCCCGATCCATAATTGGTTCGCTTCATACCCGGTGATTCCTCGGCCATTCTCAACACTCCGCTTCTTACCAAGTCAAAAGTCACAATGCCGGCTTGAGTCACGGCATTCTCGAACGATGTGTGACCCACAGAGTTCACCAAAGTCCTCACTTCTGGGGCTAAACCCCAAATATAACGTTCAATTCGTTTATCTTCGGGGTTACTAACCAGGGTACGATGCGGGCCAATTCATTGAAGCGGTTCGTGTATTCCAAATGATCCGCTCCTTTCATTTCCACACTCCAGAGTTCGTGTTCTAACCTTCGTATTTCGTTCTTTGGACAAAAATGAGCTAGCATTAATGTTTTAAGTTCAGCCCATGTCATGCGATTAATTGTATCTTGACCTTTTATTTGCACCGTGGTGTTCCACCACATCAATGCATGATTCGTAAACGTAGTGGCAACATACTTGACAATTCTTTCTGGTGGACAATTGCTGATATTGAGGACAGATTCCGTCTTTTCTATCCATTTGATCTGCCCGTTTGGCCTTTCAGTGCCCTTGAAATCAATCGGTTTACAGGCCATAAAGTTTTTAATCGAGTATTCTCTTCGAGGGGGATTAGGGTTGTTATTGTTATTGTTTGGGTTCGGTAGGGGATTATTGTTGTTGACATTATTTGTATCAGGTGGGGGATTATTTGAATTGGGAGGGGCATTTGTATTAGGTGGGGGATTATTATTTGTGTCTGTTTCATTGTTGGTTGGAGGAGCATTATTAATCGGTTGTTGGTTTGTTTGCATATTTGCGTTTACACCGGCAGTCACCTGTGTTACAATAAGTGGAATTACTGCCTGCATTTGCCGAGCAATCATCTCGGCTATTTCTGCCTCAATCATGGGGGTTGCTTTCTTTGGGGCCATTCTATAATGTTAAACAAATATAAGCCAATTAATACTAATTCCAGTATACAGCACCGTGTAATAATAATCACAATAAATGTTGTACAAGTAAACCAGATAACATACTGACATTTCAAAAATTGTTCTGTACATTGATAACAAAAGGTACATAGACTTAGCCTGATAAAGGCCAGTGCTTGCATGTATATATCAAAACCTGTCACTAAGTGACTGTTAAACTTAACCCTATAAGGGTCAGTGCATGTAATAATACATGAAATCATACTCCATGTCATCATAACATACTACTATATACATACATGGAGCATCAAAAGATCACGTACACATATCTGTAACATTCCGCATCAATCCATACAAACGACAGGCTAGCCACAAACATAAAAACAACACCACTGTAATCACCCAGTAACAGTTCCACAGTCGAACTGTCACCCTACCCAAGCACCAGTGGTGGTAAGCATCTGATTGCTGCAAGTTCAGTACTATCTGCTGTAACGTCAATAAGCACTGGGCCACGTCCCTCCTTACCTAGTTAATGTTAGCTATGGCTATCGAGTGGTTTATCACACGGTCAGTCAGGACAGTCATCCAAGAGTTGTTTCCTGCGTTTTGGAGATCAGGGCGAGGAGTAGGTATACTCGACGAACGGGAAGATGAAGTATCCGCCCTAGGAAGTGAAGGTCCTCTCCGATAGTGGGTAGATCTAAATGGAATCGAGGTAGGGTCAATCGGGGTTATCTGAATACGAGCAGTCTGTCGGACTCGTGCAGTAGCTGAAGTCGTCGGGGACAGGTGAATAGGTGGAGTGGGTGATCTGGCTACTCTAGCAGGTGAATGGTACTGACTGTTAACTTCGTTTTGGTCTCTACTTGGTGACCTGGGTAGATAACTATCGCATCTGTAGCCGGACAGATCAGGCACATTTTTGGGTAGCTCTCTACAAATAACCTCTTCTTCCACCTCTTCCTCATCCTCCTCCGGTTCCTCTTCTAGGTCCTCCTCCTCCGGATCCTCCTCCTTAGCAGAGATTACCGGTTCTTCTTCCAGTACGTAGTCGTTATTCCTTGACATGACTCTACATAGAGGTTAGTTATAAGAATAATATATATTGCTAGCGCTAACTAATGTCGGGACGATTAATTAATTCAACCAAATTTAATATTAATTATATTAGAATATAATATTGATTTTATTAAAATTTTAATTTTAATTATTATTAGAATTAATACTGAATATAAATGAATAAAATATTCATAATAAAATTTACCGTCATCAACAGTATCGTACGTATACGTATTTACACACCTTGATTCAGATAAGCACGTATGAGTGTTACATATATATATATATATATACTTACACATTACTTTTTTATACACATATGTTGCCACTTTTACCTAACCACACGTTCCGCGACTTCTCCCCGAATTCCCTCGTACAAGCAAGTCTGTTATTATGTTCCGGACCACAATAACTCACTTGCCTTACAAGTTCATCCCAGCATCCATCAGTATATAATATTAATTTATTATTTAAATATTTCCCAAAGTTAATCGAGCCTACGGTTATATTTTAGGTACCCTAAGGGATAACCTAATCCTTTATAACCAATGGGTCTAATACCAACTTCTGTCAGACCCCGACTAGCACAATGCGGAAGCGTAAAACGGGAATGTAACAGACACCTCTGGTATCAACAACATTGTTTTTAAAGAAACATTACAACTAATTTACATTATATTACAGTGATCTATCTTTGATTACAAACTAGGTGTTACAACAAAATATACTTATAAGTTATTCTATTCGTACTAGTATGTCTGCGTCTATTCACACCGCATATCACGTTTGGTAACAGATAGCACAAATTCACGGATTTTCCAACTTCGGTATCACACCTTAAAAGCACGTTTAAAACGGGTCAACTACTAGAGTTGGTGAGTTTCAAGAGTTTCAAGAAAACAGTTATGAGTATTCACAAGTTAACACTTATAATCATGAAATAAGTATGTATGTATGTAAATAATGTAATTATGCTAAGCTACAGTGAAGCCTGGACTGTTCGTGCTGCGTGCCTTCATTTCCCACGCTCAATCAACCACTGTGGCTCCCCTTCCGCCCACATTACGCCCCAAGTAGCTATGTCTAAGACTACATAGCTGGTTCGTAAAAATATGGACATGTGCAAACGGGATAATGTCTCAGCAAACCGTGCTGGCCCCGCCTGGGTTTGTCAAACCAATAGTACTATTCACAAGCCACCGGCTCGAAGTTAATCACTATGTTAGTGGGGACTTTCATGTGTTAGCACTTAGATAATTCACATCATCACATGTTTCAGATAAGTATATGGATATAAGCAAACATGCTTTTCATCCAAAAAGTTCGTAAAACAGTTCAGAAAGTGGGGTCATGAAACTCACTGTTTAGTAGATAATCAGTAGCACATCGGTTCGAGGTTTGTGTAACTTGTAATCACGGTTTCCTATAATCAATATTATAATAATATTAATATTTTAATATTATTATAATCTTAATACTAAAATGGGTTGTATAACTAACCTGGTTATAGCTGGAATGCCCAGAAAGTGGCAATAGGCTTAGGTTGTGATGTTGTTCAATGTCTAATACTTAAAACCGAACTTGGCTCAGATTCCCGTTTTCCCAGCTGGGCCAAGTTGTTCGTTTACGCGTTCAGAAAACAGTTATGGGGAAGTAAGTTTAGGTAAATGTATTGGTTAATAAAATGATTAAGTTATAAAGAAGGATCACATACTGGGGTCCCGGATTAGCCTCGGGGCCCGTTTTCGTTTATTCAGTTTGATTTAAGAAGAAACGCGCACAATCCACCCGGATTGTCCAGGTTTCTCATAAAAAAGTTCATTTTCACTTAATTAGTCCAAACATATGATTTTTGATCACTCTTGGTGTTTTGATTTTCCCACAGGTTCACTAGTCGTGAACTTGCCGGTTTTTATAAAAACTGAATTTGTTTAATATTCAAATTAGCATAATTAATTAACCGTTAATCATTAAATTATGAAAATTTAACCACTTATCAATTAAAATATGTAGATTTTTATAAAAATATTTTTGGAATTTATTTACTGATTTATTAATTTATAAAAATTCATTTTATCAGCTATATTTCGCCTGAAAATCGTCCATTTACCCCAAAAAATTTCCAAAAATTCCACAAAAATTCCTGAATACTCAAATCATGGCCCAAAACAACCTGTATCAATTCCAGAATGTAAAATGTTCGTGCGATATTCTTTCCGAATCGAATGATGCCTTTCCGCGGGGATACTTTGAGAAAAACTTTGTCGCATATTTCAAAGGATAACAGCTTTCTACGAACATCAGCGTAGCTTTTCTGTCGATCTCGGACGATTTTCAATTTGCTTTTGATTTTACGGATTTTTTCGGTGGTTTCTTGAATCAAGTCAGATCGTGTAATTTGAGTATCTCCAACCTCAGTCCAACACAAGGGTGATCTACATTTCCGTCCGTACAGCGCTTCATATGGTGCCGCTTGAATGCTACTGTGATAGCTGTTATTGTATGAGAATTCAACTAGTGGAAGATGTTGATCCCAATTTCCACCAAAGTCTAGTACACAAGCGCAAAGCAAATCTTCTATAGTTTGAATGGTTCGTTCTGATTGACCGTCAGTTTGAGGATGGTAGGCGGTACTTAGATCACTTCGGGTTCCCAAAGCTTCTTGTACGGCTTGCCAGAAACGAGAGGTGAAATGGCTATCGTGATCAGAAATAATTGAAACGGGTACGCCGTGTCAGGATACGATTTCATTGATGTAGATGTGAGCAAGTTTTTCGGTTCTGAACGTGGTCCGGATTGGAAGGAAGTGTGCGGACTTGGTTAATCGGTCAACTATTACCCATATTGCATCGTTTCCTCTGGAGGTTTTTGGGAGATGTGTTACAAAATCCATGGTAATTTGTTCCCATTTCCATTGTGGTATTTCCGGTTGGTACAGCATTCCCGAAGGTTTTTGATATTCAGCCTTAACTCTCGCACACGTTAAACATTTACTGACGTACGTGGCTATATCCTTCTTCATACCGGGCCACCAATAATATTCCTTCAAGTCCTTGTACATCTTATCCGTTCCAGTATGAATGGAGTATTTGGACTTATGGGCTTCGTCCATGATCAAGTCACGCAGATTGCTGAAAGTGGGAATCCAAACTCGATTTTTGTAGTATAGAATTTCGTCAGTTCTTTCTTCAAAGTTTTGTTCGGTTCCACGCAAGTTTTCATTTTCCAAGTGATCTCCTTTCAGAGCTTCGTTTTGAGCAATACGAATTTGCTCGGTGAGACTGGTTTGGACGATCATTCTAAGTGCTCGGACCCGTAGTGGTTTGATCCTGTCTTTTCTACTCAAAGCATCTGCCACTATATTAGCCTTGCCCGGGTGGTATCGAATCTCACAGTCGTAATCATTAAACAATTCTACCCATCTCCTCTGCCTCATATTTAGTTCTTTCTGGTCGAAAATATGCTGTAGGCTTTTGTGGTCGGTATATACTGTACACTTGGTGCCATACAAACAGTGTCTCCAGATCTTAAGTGCGAAAATAACCGCGCCTAGTTCCAAATCATGGGTGGTATAATTCTTCTCGTGCACCTTTAATTGTCAAGAAGCGTATGCTATGACTTTGTTTCTTTGCATAAGTACGCACCCTAAACCTTTCCGAGACGCATCACAATAAACTACCAGATCATCAGTTCTCTCTGGAAGACTCAGTATCGGGGCTTGGCATAATTTCTGTTTCAGCAATTGAAAGGCCGCTTCTTGATCTTCTCCCCACACATCAGCGCGATCTTTTTGAGTCAAAAGAGTTAGAGGTTGGGCTATGCTGGAAAAATTAGCAATAAACCGTCGGTAATACCCAGCTAGACCCAATTTTTGATGGTTTCAATCTTGCTCGGGTCTACATGGATACCGTGTCGGTTAACAACGTGCCCTAGAAATTTTACTTCTTGTAGCCAAAATTCACACTTTGACAGCTTGGCATACAACTTTTCCTGCCTCAACAGTTCCAAAATAGTTCGTAAATGCTGCTCGTGTTCCTCCTTGGTTTTCGAATATATCAAAATGTCATCAATAAACACAATAACGAATTTGTCAAGGTACGGTTTACAAACTCGATTCATAAGGTCCATGAAAACTGCGGGAGCATTAGTCAGTCCGAACGGCAGAACTAAGAATTCATAGTGGCCATAACGAGTTCGGAACGCCGTTTTAGACACATCTTCCTCTTGAATCTTAACTTGATGGTAACCGGATCGAAGGTCAATTTTCGAGAAATAGTTTGCCCCTTGAAGTTGGTAAAACAAGTCATCTATTCGTGGAAGAGGGTATCGGTTTTTGATGGTAACTTTGTTTAATTCCCGGTAATCAATGCACATTCTAAAACTTCCATCCTTCTTCTTTACGAACAATACCGGTGCTCCCCAAGGAGAATAACTGGGACGAATGAAACCCTTATCTAACAATTCCTGTAACTGGTTGGATAGTTCTTGCATTTCAGAGGGTGCCAATATATAAGGTGCCTTAGCAATAGGGGCTGATCCTGGAATTAAGTCTATGCGGAATTCAACCTGTCGGTTCGGTGGTAATCCGGGTAAATCGTCAGAAAAGACATCGAGGTATTCACGTACAACGGGAATTTCTTCTATGCATTTCTCATCAGGGTTCTTTATAGTCACGTTTGCCAGGAAAGCTATACAACCTTGGCGTAAACATTTCAACACTTTGAGATGAGACCGAGAGGTAACATCGAACCAGACTTCTCTCCTTGTACTACAATCAGCTCACCATTCGAAAAGGGAATTTTAACTGTCTTGTCGTTACACACAATCTCCGCCTTATACTTGGTTAACCAGTCCATGCCAACGATTACATCAAAACTTCCTAACTCTACCGGGAGTAGGTCAATAAGGAATGGGTAGTTATTAAGAATAATGGAACAGTTTTGGATTATTTGGTTGACAGTTATAGAGTTACCGTTAGCGAGCTCTATAGTATAGGGATTTGTTAGTTCACTAACTGGCATGTTACCCAGGGACATAAAACTAGTGGAAACAAAGCTTCTATCGGCACCAGTATCAAATAATACAGAATCATATTGATCAGAAACAACAAATGTACATGTTACCACGTTTGGGTCTTGTTGTGCTTCTCCTGACCCAATAACAAACGCGCGTCCCCGAGACGCACTTGAATTCGATGCTTGGTTTCGACCGGTGACTGCTCCTCGATTCATCTTGGGGCAGTCCCTTTTAAAGTGTTCCGTGCTCCTACATTCAAAACAAGCACGGTGATTCACTACAGTTGAGTTTTGCTGAGCTGGTTGTTGATGGATTGGTTGCGGCCTCTGTAGTTGGGAACGACGGGGTTGGGTTGTCTGGGCTGGTCGGCTCACAATTTCTACACCTGCTCTGCAATTAGGGGCATAATGCCCAGTTCGACCACATTTTTGGCATACCGGCAATCTGCACTCTCCCACATGATGGTAATTACATTTGTCACACTTTGGCAAGGGTTCCTTATACCTGTCTTGCTTCGTATCGGAAACAGTTATAGCATAATTTCTGATTGTCGGACGTGCACGTTTGCTTGATTGTCCTCATTGTGCTCTCGTCCCATAGTCAGTTCGTTTCATACCTGATGATTCCCCGGCCATTCTCAACACTCCGCTTCTTACCAAGTTGAAAGTTACGATGCCGGCCTGAGTCACGGCATTCTCGAACGAAGTGTGACCCACAGAGTTCACCAAACTCCTCACTCCCGGGGCTAAACCCCAAATATAACGTTCAACTCGTTTATTTTCAGGAGTTACTAACCATGGTATTAAGCGGGCCAATTCATTGAAGCGGTTCGTGTATCCCAAATGATCCGCTCCTTTCATCTCCAAACTCCAGAGTTCGTGTTCTAACCTTTGTATGTTGTTCTTTGGGCAGAAATGTTCCAGCATCAGTGTTTTGAGTTCAGCCCATGTCATGCGGTTCACCGTATCTTGACCTTTTATCTGTACCGTAGTGTTCCACCACATCAAAGCATGATCAGTAAAAGTAGAAGCAACATACTTGACTATGTTTTCGGGTGGACAATTGCTGATATTGAGGACAGATTCAGTCTTTTCGATCCATTTAATAAGCCCGTTTGGCCCTTCAATACCTTTGAATTCGATCGGTTTACAGGCCATAAAATTTTTGATCGAATATTCCCTTCGAGGGGGATTAGGGTTGTTATTGTTATTGTTTGGGTTCGGTGGGAGATTATTGTTGTTGACATTATTTGCATCAGGTGGGGGATTATTATTTGCAACTGTTTCATTGTTGGTTGGGGGAGCATTATTGTTTTGTCGTTGGTTTGTTTGCATATTTGCGTTTACACCAGCAGTTACTTGTGTTACAATAAGCGGAATTACTGCCTGCATTTGCCGAGCAATCATCTCGGCTAGTTCTGCCTCAGTCATAGGGTTTGCTTTCTTTGGGGCCATTCTATAATGATAAACAAATATAAGCCAATTAGTACTAGTCCCAGTCTACGGCACTGTGTAATAATAATCACAATAAATGTTATACAGGTAAACCAGATAACATACTGATATTTCACAAATTGCTCTGTACATTGATAATAAAAGGTACATAGACTTAGCCTGATAAAGGCCAGTGCTTGCATGTATATATCAAAATCTGTCACTAAATGACTGTTAGACTTAACCCTATAAGGGTCAGTGCTTGTAATAATGTACAAAATTGTGCTCCACGTTAACATAACATACTACTATATACATACATGGAGTAACAAAAGATCATGTACACTTAATTGTAATATTCCGCCTCTATCCATACAGACGATAGGCTAACCACAAACATAAAATTAACAGCACCGTAATCACCCAGTAACAGTTCCACAGCCGAACTGTCACCCTATCCAAACAACAGTGGTGGTAGGCATCTGAGTGCTGCAAGTTCAGTACTATCTGATGTAACGTCGATAAGTACTGGGTCATGTCCCTCCTCTCCTGGTTAATGTTAGCTATGGCTATCGAGTGGTCCATCACACGGTCAGTCAGGACAGCTATCCAAGAGTTGTTTCCTACGTTTGGGAGGTCAGGGCGAGGGGTAGGTATACTCAATGAACGAGAAGATGAAGTATCTACCCTAGGGTGTGAAGGTCCTCCCTGGTCATGGGTAGATCTGAATGGAATCGAGGTAGGGTCAATCGGGGTTACCCGAATACGAGCAGTCTGCCGGACTCGGGCAGTAGCTGAAGTCGTCGGCGACAGGTGTATAGGTGGAGTGGGTAATCTGGCTACTCTAGCAGGTGAACGATACTGACTGTTAACTTCGTCTTGATCCCTGCGTGGTGACCTGGGTGGATAACTATCGCATCTGTAACCAGATAGATCAAGCCCATTCCTGGGTAGCTCTCTACAAATAACTTCTTCTTCTACCTCTTCCTCCTCCTCCTCCGGTTCCTCTTCTGGGTCCTCCTCTTCTGGATCCTCCTCTGATTCTTCCTCGGGATCCTCCTCTACAGAGATTATCGATTCTTCTTCCGGTACGTACTCGTTATTCCTTGACATGACTCTGCACAAAGGTTAGTTATAAGAATAATAACTATTACTAGCGCTAACTATTGTCGAAAGGATTAATTAGTTAAGCCAAATTTAATATTAATTATATTAGAATATAATATTAGTTTTATTAAAATTTTAATTATTATTATTATTTAAATCAGTATTGAATATAAATGAATATAATATTCATAGTAAAATGTACCGTCATCAACAGTGTCGTACGTACACATATTCATACACTTTGTTCCACATAAGCACGTATGAGCGTTACATATATATATACTTACACATTACCTTTTATACACATATGTTGCCACTTTTACCTAAACACACGTTCCGCGACTTCTCCCCGAATTCCCTCGTATAAGCAAGTCTGTTATTATGTTCTGGACCACAATAACTCACTTGTCCTACAAGTTCATCCCGACATCCATCAGTATATAATATTAATTTATTATTTAATTATTTTCCCAGAGTTAATCGAACCTACGGTTATATTTCAGGTACCCTAAGGGATAACCTAATCCTTTATAACCAATGGCTCTGATACCAACTTCTGTCACACCCCGACTAGCACAATGCGGAAGCGTAAAACGGGAATGTAACAAACATCTCTGATATCAACACATTGTTTATAAAGAAACATTACAAACTAATTTACAATATATTACATTTCTTTGTTCTATCGTTGTTTTCCAGTCTAGGTGATATAAACAAAACTAGTTCATTAACTATACATTCTTACTACTAACATCCTTGCCTCTATTCACATAGCATCAACCACACACTTCAGGTAAGTAAAAGATCATCAAATTACTCCGATTTAGGTACACCTGAAAAGCAGTTTAAAACTGGTCAACTACTAGAGTTGGTGAGTTTCACGAGTTTCAAGAAATCAGTAATGAGTATTCACAAGTCAACACTTGTAATCATGAAATAAGTATGTATGTGTGTAAATGATGTATGTGATGTAATTATGCTAAGCTACAGTGAAGCCTGGACTGTTCGTGCTGCTTGCCTCGATTTTCCACGCTCAATCAACCACTGTGGCCCCTTTCCGCCCACAACATGCCCCGGTAGCTATGTCTAACACTACATAGCCTGTTTGTATAAATATGGTCATGTGCAAACGGCGCTATGTGACACGGCAACCAGGCCGATTCCGTTTGGGTTTGTTAAACCAATAGTACTATTCACAAGCCACCGGCTCGAAATTAATCAGTGTGATCGTGGGGACTTTCGTGTGTTAGCACTTAGATAATTCACATCAGTACATGTTTCAGGTATGTATATGTAATCAAACATGCTTTTCACCCCAAAAGTTCGTAAAACAGTTTAAAAGTGGGGTCATGAAACTCACTGTTTAGTAGATAATCAGAACTGTATCGGCTCGTGGTTTGTTCGGTCTGCTATCAGTAGTTCCTATAATCAATACTATAATAATATTAATATTTTAATATTATTATAATCTCAATACTAAACTGGGCTGTATAACTAATCTGGGTGTAGCTGGAACGCCCAGAAAGTGGAAATAGGCTTAGGTTGTGATGTTGTTCAATGTCTAATACTTAAAACCGAACTTGGCTCAGACTCCCGATTTTCCAGCTGGGCGAAGTTGCTCGTTTACGCGTTCAGAAAACACTTATGGGAAAATAAGCTTGAGTAAATGTATTGGTTAATAAAATGATTAAGTTATAAAAAAGGATCACATACTGGGGTCCCGGATTAGCCACGGGGCCCGTTTCCGTTTATACAGTTTGATTTGAGAAGAAACACGCACAATCCACCCGGATTGTCCAGGTTTCTCATAGAAAAGTTCATTTTCACTTAATTAGTCCAAACATATGATTTTTGATCACTCTTGGTGTTTTGATTTTCCCGCAGGTTCACTAGTCGTGAACTTGCCGGTTTTTATAAAAACTGAATTTGTTTAATATTCAGATTAGCATAATTAATTAACCATTAATTACTAAATTATGAAAATTTAACCACTTATCAATTAAAATATATAGATTTTTATAAAAATATTTCTGGAATTTATTTACTGATTTATTAATTTATAAAAATTCATTTTATCAGCTATATTTCGCCTGAAAATCGTCCGTTTACCCCAACAAATTTTCAAAAATTCCACAAAAATTCTTGAATACTCAAATCATGTCCCAAAACAACCTGTATCAATTCCAAAATGTAAAAAGCTCGTGCGATATTCTTTTCGGCCCAAATTCGGCTGTAAAAATTCACACGAACGCAAATTAACAAAACACCTTTAAACTTCTTCAAATGATCCCAAAATTCATATGTGATCAAAATACATCAAATATGAGTTCCCAGAAAAATTTCATAATTTTTGAAGTATTTTAGCTATTTTTCCCAAATAAACGTCCTAATTCGGTAATAAATTCGCCAAATATTCTCGAATGGTCGAAAAATTACCAAATTTGAACAGGGACTCATTGACATGGTCCCTGATGTCTCTGAAAAATTTCAAGTCCTAAAAATATGCAAATAATAACCTTAACCTAAATAGCCCGTAAGCGAGTGTTTCGGCATTACCTTTGCTGGTTTGGCTCGTTTTCGACTTTTTAATCAAGTTTTCAGGTTCTTGTGCTTCTAAGAAAGCTAGGTACAAGTCCTATATCACAAACCAAGCAATATTTCATCAACATAACAGCCCTTAAGTTAGGGTTTCGGCTAGTGTACAAAAACGAACTTTTGAACCGTAAAAACGCCGTTTCAACCCTTTCATCCGTGTTCATGGCCAAAAAAACTATCAAAACAGGTTCCTTACCGTGTTTATGATCAAAACATGTTTATGGACCATTTTCAGGATTTTTACACGGTTAGGAATGATTTTTAGTAACCAAGACATGTTTTTATGGTATTAAACAAGTTTAAACAAGTGTAAAATAGCTTATTTAAGTTGTTTACCTTAGGGTTTCTTGAGTTTTTGGCTGGAGAAGAAGGTGTGTCCAGAATTTTCAAGAAATGATGTTAAAAATGGATTGAATCTAGTTTAAATGTGAAAGAATAACAAGGGGGGGGGGGGGGGTGGCGGCTGCGGCCGGGATTCCTTATGGGCCCCCTATGGGCTGTTTTGGCCCAATGATCTGGTTTCTCCAGCCCAAACACAAAAAGCCCGATCCAAATTAGTTCGGGTTCGGTTTTTGGCGCGAAAAACTTATCGGGTGCGTTAAACAGCGCGAAAACAAGTGTTTTTCGGCTATTTTTGTGTAAATTTATAAAAACATACTATATGTTTGTAAAAATCAAAAATATTTTCACGGATCGATTAAAACATTTCAAATAGGTGTTTGGTAAGTCTTTTTCGGCTTAACGGATGATACAATGCTTGGTTTGTAACTATCTTTCGCGTTTAAATCTATAGCGAGTGGTTAAACGAGCATGTTTTCGTTTAACTTGTTTGCTATCAAACTAAGACCATATTTCTAATATTTTAGCTTGTATAGATCGTATATCACTTATAAATGGCCCTCCGAGATATCTGGGTCATAACCCGACCCGTTCGGTTGATCGTTCGTTTGTTACGCAAAAGGCGTTTATTTGCTTAATCGGTAAATACATACTGAGGTGTACCTTGTTTTGGCTCAAATGTCACACGATCCATTTTACTAATTCCTTTGATTCTTTAGTACCACTAAAATTTATATGTTTGCACAACTTAAATCGTTTAAACGAGTATTCCCATCGTGAAGGATCACGGTTATTACGACTAGTATTCATGTTCGGTAAAAGATTTTTGTTGCCAATGGCATTTAGTGGGGAAATTGTTATTGGCAGTATCACTAGTGTCCCATAGGAGAGTATTATTCGTGACAATATTGTATTTATCGAGAAGATAATATTTGTAGGTGTATTAGTATTGGGCGGCGAAATAATATTCGCGGCCGTAATAGTGCTTGACCTTTTATTTGTATTCATTGTTGTATTAATGCTGGTAGAGAATCGCCCTGCGATTGTCAGAGTTACTATCTTCAGTTGCCGAACAATCATTTCCGCCTCAACTGCCTCAAATCACGCGTTTCTTTTATTTGGCGCCATTCTATAATAAAAAACAACTAAACTTCACATAATAGTAATTTTCGGTATAACTAATTGCGTAGGGAATCACATTAGCTAACAATAAGGTAATTCAAATAGCAGATACGTATTACACACACCGAATCATGTATCCATATGCCCAGGATAGTAAATAGATTTAGCCTAATAAGGTCATTGTTTGCATGTATGTATCGAAAATTGTCATCCCGTGACAAGTAATTTTAACCCGGTAAGGGTCAATGTTTGTACTAATAGATTCGAATCATCTCCTATATCAACATAGCACCCTCCCAAATGTTTAAATGGAGTATCGAAACTATACACAACATTGTCATACTATCCTTGTGTATCCGAGCACACATTATAACAATCATGAATAGTTCACAACTTGTACAACAATTATTCAGATGCAATCCCACCATTGGGTAGCTGTTTTATCCTGTCTCTCCTGTAAGTAGACATTTGTTCGTTATGAGTTTAAACAGTATGTTGTAGTCGGGAGGTATTTGTATACTCCCCTTGACCTTTGGGTGTTATTAAGTATAATTACAGAATATTCTTTCGTCAGTTCATTAAGTATACGTAAGCGTGCTGGGTCTACTAAAAGTGATAATTTATTAGTTGAGAGTAAGCATGATCTCTATAATATAAGACACATCATTGGTCTACAAGCGTGAGGGTTTTCTTTTATGATAAACTGATCGGAGTGGCAACAATATAGGAGTGGTTGGAGATACTCATACACAGATGATTTGATAAATTTATTAGTTAAGGAGGGTTCATCAAGATCGGTGATATTGGTGAGGTATAGAGGAATTATTATTTTTATAGTTGGTGTATGATATATGTAGGTGGTCACGGTTTGTTATATTATTGAAAATTCAATAGGATAGTTATTATATTTATAATTTGATAAACCGTACTCTTTCCTAAATGTTTTCTTGGGAGTTGTATTTATTTTTAAACAATGGAAGTGGAGAGATGGCTAGAAAACAGTTCAATTTAACGTTAGAAACTGGTATGTGAGATAAAGATTAAGCCCGAATCGAGAAGTGTTGTGTTCCTAGAAATGAACGTACGCATATCATACCTTCCACGGTTCCTTTTCGGGCCTTGAATTTACGATCGGTCCGTTATTCAATCATACAATAAGGTTTAGTTTGGACTCTCTTGAACATCCTCGCATTCTTGTTTACAGCCAACACCAGTTCTTCACCCGATATGAGGCTATCAATTTCGACAACTTTTGGTTCAACAATTTGTCCTAAAACTAATATTTTTCAATAGTATGAATCAGAGTAAGGGATATTATTATACAAGGCGAAAATATTTCATATGTTATGACCAAATTAATTATGATAAAGTATATTATTAGTTTATTAAAATTTAATTTTAATTATAAATAGAATTAATATTGATTATAATCGAATATAATATTCATTATAATAGGATTTTATGTCATCGACAGTACAGTATATACACGTATTCGTACACCTTTTTCCAGATAAGCACGTATGTTGTCATTTTTACCTAGCCGCACGTTCCGCGACTTCTCCCCGACTTCCCTCATACAAGCAAGTCCATTATTATGTTCCGGACCATAACAACTCACTTACCCTACAAGTTCATCCCGGCATCCATCAGTATATAATATTATACTATTATTTATTTCCCCAGAGTTAATCGAGCCTACGGTTATATTTAAGGTATCCTAATGGATAACCTAATCCTTTATAACTAATGGCTCTGATACCAACTTCTGTCACACCCCATTTAACTAAATTGCGGAGGCGTAAAACGGAAATGTAACAGACACCTCTGGTATCACCCACATTGTTTATAAAGAACAATACAAACTAGTCTACAAAATTTTACATAAATCTAGCTTTGTTTGCAAATAGATGATACAAACTAAATCCAGCCCGTCAAGCGGCTTTACTTCTCAATAGCACACTACACCAATTAACCCAGCATTGATCGCAAGTCAAACACGTAGCACATTGACTTTCTAGTCCAAGTCTAGGATACCTGAAAAACATGTTAAAACGGGTCAACTACAAATAGTTGGTGAGTTTCACGGGTTTCAAGAAATCAATTATGCGTATAACAATCATAGTTTATAAATACGCAAGTATGTATGTATGTACGTTTGCAAGTTGTTTGTTTGTATGTTTATAATGTAATTGTGCTAAGCTACAGTGAAGTCTTGACTGTTCGTGCTGTGTGCCTCCATTTCACACGCTCAATCAACCACCGTGGCCTCCCTTCTGCCCACAACATGCCCCGAGTAGCTATGTCTAATACTATATAGTGTGTTTGTCTTATTATGGTCTTGTGCAAACGGCGTTAAGTGTGACACGGCAAACTAGTCGATTCCGTTTGGGTTTGTCAAACCAATAGTACTATTCACAAGCCACCGCCTCGAAGTTAATCACCGTGTTCGTAGAGAATTTTGTGTGTTAGCACTTAGATAATTCTCATCATCAAACAATTCCAAATATATAGTGATATAGTAACATGTTTTTCTCCCCAATAGTTCGTAAAAACTGTTTAAAAGTGAGGTCATGAAACTCACGGTTTAATCAAGATTTAGTACTGCGTCGGCTCATAGTTCGTTTGACTCGTATCACTAGTCCCTATAATGAATATTATGATAATATTATTATAATCATTATACTAGACTGGGCTATATAGCTAATTTGGGTATAGCTTTATACTCAGAAAGTGTCAGTAGGCTTAGATTGTGATGTTGCTCAATGTCTAATATTAAAAATCGAACTTGGCTCAGTTTGCCTGTTTCACCAGCTGGGCCAAGTTGATCGTTTATGCGTTTGAAAAACCAGTGTGGGGATGTATACTTGGGTAAATGTGTTGGTTGGTAAAATGATTAAGTTATAAAGAAAGATCACAAATTAGGGGCCTGGATTCACTACGGTGTTCGTTTCCGTTTATTCAGTTTGATTTGGAGAAAAACGCGCGTAATCTATCCAGATTTTCCGGATTTCACATAAAAAGTTTGTTTTTACTTAATTAATTCAAAAATATGATTTTTGATCACTCTTGGTGTGCTGATATTCCAACTGGTTCGATAATCACGAACTTGTCAGTTTTTATAAGAATTGGATTTGTTTAATTTTCAAATTAACATAATTGATTATCCCTTAATCATTAAATTATGAAAATTCAGCCACTTATCATTAAAATATGTAGATTTTTATGAATATATTTCTAGAATTATTTACTGATTTAATTTATAAAAATTCATTTTATCAGCTATATTTAGCCCGAAAATCGTCTGTTTATACCAAACGATTTCTGAAAAATCAACCAAAATTTCTGAGTGGCCAAAATACATCCCAAAACAACCTAAAAAAATTCCAAAATCTAACAAACTTGGCAAATATCCTTTTCGAGCCAAAAACGACTACTAAAACTCAAATAAACGCGAATACACAAAACGTATTTAGGCTTTTCTAAATGACCCCAAATTTCATATGTGATCATAATATAATAAATTTGAGTACCCCACAAAATTTCATAATTTTTAAAGTAATTTAACAATTTTTCCCAAATAAACTCCCCAAATCGATAATAAATTCGCCAAATATTCTCGGATGGTCAAAAAATTTACCAAATTTGGGCAGCGACTCAATGATATGGTCCCTGATGTCCCAGATAATATTTCATGACCTAAAAATATTCACATCACAACCTTAACCTTAACAGCCCATAATCGAGTGATTCGGCATTACCTTTGCGGTTTTGGTTCGTTTTCGCTCTTCTAATCAAGTTCTCAGGTTCTGGTGCTTCTATGAAAGCTAGGTACAGGTCCTATATTACAAAACAAGCATGTTTCATCAATATGGCAGCCTCTTAACTTAGGGTTTCGGCTAGGGTATTAAACCAAAATTTTGAACCGTAAAAACGCCGTTTAAACCCTGTAATCCGTGTTTATGGCCAAAAAAGAGTATGTTTTTGATTCCTAACCATGCTTATGATAAAAACATGTTTTTGGACCATTTTTATGATTTTTGAACAGTTAGGAATTTTGGTAATCAAACTATGTTTTTATGCAATTAAACTTGATTAACAATTTGAAAAACATGATTTAAATGATTGTTCATCTTAGATTTTTGAAGGTTACTTGATGGAGCAGGTTTTAAATGTCCAGAAAGTAATGGAATGTTATGAAAAAAACATCTTTGGTGTTATTATAATATAAAGGAAGCCTTAAGAGGGGGTGGGGGGTTCCCTTAACTGCGGCCAGGAAGAGTTTGGGTCCCCCTTGGGCCCATTTTGGGCCAAAATCTTGGATTTGCAAGCTCATACGTGAAAATCCAAGTCCAAATTTATTTCGGGTTCGGTTTTGGCGCGATAAACATATCGGGTACGACAAATAGCGCGGAAAAAGGTGTTTTTCGGCTATTTTTGTATAGATTTATAAAAACATACTATACGTTTGTAAAAATCGAAGATATTTTCACGGATCGCTTAAAACATTCCCATTAAGTGTTTTGTAGATCTTTTTCGGCTTAACGGATAATACAATGCTTGTTTTGTAACTCTCTTTCACGTTTAAACCCATAGTGGGTAGTTAAACAAGTCTGATTTTGTTTAACTGGTTTGCTATCATACTAATGCTATAATACTAATAAGTTAGCTTATATTAATTGTATATCACTTATAAATGCCCCCCCCCCTCCCGGGATATCTGGGTCATAACCAGAGCCGTTCGGTTAATCGTTCGTTCGTTACGTAATAAGCGGTTAAACGCTTATTCTATTTGTGAATACTGAGGTGTATCTGGTTTTGTCACGAATGTCACATCTTTTCTTATTGAACCTTCATTAAAAAAATTTAAAATAAAAAGTAAAAACCTTAACAGCTTTAAGTTTTATACGAATTTCAAACTGATGTTTTAGAATTTTGATAGAAATAAGGATACGAGTTTATTAATGTAAAACTTACCTTAAAACGGTGATCCAACTGCTGAAATTGTGCTTGCTTCAATTCGGGTGTTTGAACTTCCGATTAACAAAAAAATTAAGTGGTTTGGAGCACCGTTTGAAGATACATTTTTCATCAATCAACTCACATCATCCTGATGATCAAAATCCGTAAAACATTAGTTTGAAGTTCGGATAAACTTAACGCCTTTAAGTTTTTTTTTTTATTTCTTTTGACGGAGGCCCAATGAGAAACAAAATTAAATGGTGAAATCTTCCGCACTAATATTCTCGGTTACAATTTTTGTTAGCCAACCATATAAATAAGAGTCTTAAATCGAGTTTGCCTTTTTTTTTATTTATTATTATTGTTTATATGTATATAGTTAATCGTATTTGTTGAACTAACCATCACACGAGTGTATAATTAAACTGTTAGTACTTTAATTTTATTATATTCATGTATGCTATAAACAAATATAAAACAAGCAAGAGTATTAGTTGGCTCTCAGCTTTTCAAATGTTGAAAGACAATTATACGCAAGTGAACCAAATTACAAAATTCAAATTATATGCAATTAAAAATATTCATGTTAAAATATTTGTATCATCTCCGATTATATAATTTAAAGAAAAGAGTTTTATTTAAATTTATTGTTCACCTGATTCCGTAAAATATAATATTGATATAAGGATAGTATTCGCAACCAGTTTTCTATCCTCATTTTTATAATTACACTAAAAAACACTATAATTCTCTTTTTTATTTAATTAAATATTTAATCATTACAATTTTCTCTCTCCACCCTATAATAACAAAAAATCAATATTTTTCTCAAATTTACAAAAAAATTACTATATTTTCTCTTTCTATCCGATATTTATACTCACAACCACTCAAAAACTCACCCTATAATTTACAAGCTCCCCTCACAAAATTTTGAGCAACCAGATGAGAACGCTCTGAAAAGTGATTCCTTATATATATATATAGATAGATTCCAGTAGGTTATTGACCCGTGTATTACACAGACAGAAATATAAAAAACCGTCCAAGTAAACGTATATATAATTTCAAACGAAAACATTTTTTTAATATTTATTTTGAGACAGCAATATAATTTATAATTGTAAGTCATATTCAAACAAAAACATAGTATTGAAAGATATGGACTTACAAAAAATGACATTATATATTAGAATGTGTACAAACAAAATTTTAAACTTTAAAACAAAAACTTCGAAGGCTACAAATTTTTACTTATAAATAATATTTTTTGCTTTGTTTGCAACTTTCTCTTACTTAACTAAAATAAGTATTTATTTTTTGTTCGTTTTTATTCTTCACTCTTGATAAATCTATATAAAGTTGATCATGTATAAAACGATTCTTTTAAGTATGCCAACTCTTGCTATAGACTGGTCTAGATTTTTGTTGATAATCATTGCAAAACCAAACTACAACAGGAAACTATCTTTTCTAAAATTTAAATAGATGCTTTTTTTTATCTGAAGGTGTCAATTGTGTGTGTGTGTGTGTATGCTTGTATATTTGAACAATTTGCAAATTTTGTATTTGTGTCAAATTATTTTATATAAAAGTTATGTTTATCCTTAACTCACATATAAAAATGCATTTTAATAATCACAAAATTAATAATTCATTTTAGTGAACATAACACCATCTGTCAAAAAAAATTATATAAAAGGGCTCCTTATTTTATTTCATTCACTTAAACATTTTCAGAGTTTCATAAAATAGATAGTTTTACTTTGAATAATTAATTTCTTATGAAAAATAATCCTATATATTTATTTAATTTTGCGAGATACAACAATATTCATAAATATTTTACCTCGAATAATTAATTTGTTGTTAAAACTAATCCTATATATTTTATTTAATTTAGTGTGTCACAACAATATGTGTTAAAAATTCATTTTATGTAATTATAAAATTTTTAAACTAATTTCTATGTAAACCATCATAAAGATATTATGTCAAATAAATGTGGCTATTTTATATATTTAATATTAATGTTAGTGTAATTTGGAGATGATGGTTATAGTGGCCTAAACTTTTTTACTAAAAGAATTAGACATATTAGATTTTGACCAATTTAAAAAAATATAAACAAAACATGATACACAATAAAATTATCATATATTATTAATAGAACAACGTTTTATATTATAATGCTACTTAAAATTACATATTACATGGAAATATTAATGACGTACTGATTCAAAAAATTGTCACCTCTACGACAACGGATGATCAACTTGCAGCCATGTTGCCAAATATTATCGCTGAATATTTATGTATATCCACAAAATCTTGTCGCATATAACTAATCAAAAAAGAAAGATGAAACTATAATATTATTATAATGACGTACCGATTCAAAAAATCCCCAAATACCAATAGCTCTCTGAAAATGATCAACTTAAAAGAAATTATCAATAGTTCAATTGTAATATATCTTTTTGTAACACCTGGCCCCTCACACCACCAATATTGTCCACTTTGCCCACGAAGAGCTCACGGATTTGTTTTTGGATTGCCAGGAGGACACTTCCCAAGAGGAAACTTCCCAGGAGGTCACCCATCCTGCTACTACTCCCATCAGAGCACGCTTAACTGTGGAGCTCTCCTCTCGTCCACTACCATTAAACCCAAAATGCGTTGGTGATTTAAGAGGCGGGATATTTACTTATGAATCAAGGATCTTTTCTGTCCACGACCGATGTGGGATTTGCCTAGGGTGTTACGAACACCACCCCCTTTGGACTCATCGTCCTCCATGAGGTTTGCCCCACCATCCAATCCAGGATGTGGGATTCGCCTAAGGTGTATCTCGCGACACCCCCGTGGACTCACCTTTTCTGATGAGGTTTGCCCCACAGGATTGGCTCTGATACCACTTGTAACACCCGGCTCCTCACACCACCAATATTGTCTGTTTTGCCCACGAAGAGCTTACGGATTTGTTTTTGGTTGCCCAGGTGGAGACTTCCTAGGAGGTCACTCATTCTGCTACTACTCCCACTTGAGCATGCTTAACTGTGGAGCTCTCCTCTCGCCCACTACCATTAAGCCCAAAACACGTTGGTGATTTTAGAGGCGGGACATTTACTTAGGAACCAAGGATCTCTTCTGTCCACGACCGATGTGGGATTTTCCTAGGGTGTTACACTTTTCTTGTAAGTAAATTCTCAATACTTTTGTGAAACGATCACCTAATCCAAATCATTGGAAATATCAACATAGCCAAGCCCATTACTAACTATCTTTGCCACATATGGCGTGTAACGTCCTCCTTTTGAGTTTTATTTAAATAAAATAATATAGGTTTATTTTAATCGTGTGTCGTGTTACTTTATTTAATCTAATTAAATTATATAGAATGAAAGAATGAGGTTAACGTGGACTATGGACTTCGGATTTAATATGGGCCTAAAAACTTTGGCCCTAGCATATTTAAACCCCTAAAACCCTAATCTCCATCCTTATCCTCATCATTCCCTCATCATCTTTCCAATCATCAAGACTCACTCCCATAAAACCATCTGAATACAACATTCCATCCTTTCACTCACCCAAGATTTTAGAAGATTCGTTTAAGATTTTAAGTAAACGAGGTCTAATCCAACCCATAAGGTACGTATGTATTATAATCATCAATATCCATTTCATTCTCTTCTTGTTTCTATTTTTGTTAAAATATAATAATAATGAACAAATGGATTTGAGAGTGGTAACGAAACGAACTGGACCCAAACCGACTCTCATAAACCTTAAACGAACCAAATATGAAAGATATAAACATTGAGTTGAGATGTTTGGACAAAAAAGTATATATATATATATATATATATATATATATATATATATATATATATATATATATATATATATATATATATATATATATATATATATATTTTGAGGCTGATAGGTTCGGTTCAAGACGAAGTGGAACTTCGGGTCAAAATGGTCAACATAAACCGAGCTCGGCTCGCATAATGTACAGAATGAATGGTTGGGGTCGTGCTCAATTGAACCAAACCCAAAATAGAACCCGGACTGACTCGGGTGGGTCTTGAATCCTAACCTTAAACTATCCGCTGGTCATTTACGACGATGTGAGTGAAACCCACAAATCGACTCGTGAATTAAGTGTAAATGTGAAAACCCAATCCAAATTTCAAACAACCGAATCCTCGGGACCTGAGCCAAAAAGTGAAGGTAGTACGCTAAAAAGATATGAACAGATAAAGAGGGTTGAACCAAATGAAAAACGACTCGCATGGGTTGAATTGCATGCTGTGCGACTCATTTCCCGTGCGACTCGTTCTCGTGTGACTCGTTCTCGTGCGACCCTTTTCCTATGCGACTCATTTGAGACCCGTGCGATTGGATTTAGTGTGATTCGTTTGAGACCCGTTTCCCTCATGCGATACTCAATCCAACCTTCTTCCCCCCGTCGCCATGGCTGCCGGAACAAGAGAACGATGGTGAATGTGAAAATGTGAGTAAAAAGGGTTATCGGATTTTGTGTCTAAATAGGTAGAGTGGGGAAGGGCAGTTTAGTAATTAGGATTTATCAAATAATAATAATAATAATAATAATAATAATAATAATAATAAACAATAATAATAAAATATATATAAATACAAAGAATGTGACCCGAACTTGTTTAAAAAATAAACAAGACCCGACTCGTTTAGAGCTCGTTAACATAGGAAGCTCATATGAACATTTAAACGAAAAGGTACATTGGACGAGCGGTTAACTTATAAAAGTATGAACTTAGACCAAGTGTACGTAAGCAAAACCGAGAACCAACTCGTTAAGAAATGAACTAATTAGTGAATGTTAGCTTATAAGAAATATATATATGGGAACTTAAATTGAGCATGAGTCAAATATAAACCTGACACGAACCCAAACTCGCTTAAGGAAACGTTAACTGTAGGTTCCTAGCCGGATCAATACAGGATTATCTCGTAACACGAGGGTGCGGAATCCCCTACGTATACGATACGAGTATTTAATCGAGAGACACGTAAAGAAACACGTAGGACAAAGGTTACTTGTTATTAGATGTTAATACCAATAACACCAAAACCCTATTGCGGATTACAAAACGAATACCCAAAAACTTATATTACTAACGGCGCAAGTTAGGTTTAAACAATACGACAACTTCGCCTAACACCCTAGGCGAAGTTGTCCCTAACTTCGCCAGAACAGAAGTTCGCCAAAACTAGATAACCAAACTAACTAGTTCATAAAGACAAACCAAGCATCGTAACGATTACAGACACGATAGACTCAAGACAAATGAACTACTGGCATAATGCACCAACAGACTCCCCCTTGGCAGTAGCTTCATTTCTCTTACATCTTCGTATCGTCTTGTAATCCAAAAAGCCGTACCTTCCATCTTCAAGCATGTACACCTTGTCTCACACAAACTGAGACCACCCTTTTATATTTCTTCGCTTCATCTTTCCAAGCAGGAATATAAAAAATTTTCTTTTCGTTTAGTACCTGCAAATTAGCTTGAGACAAATTAACCAAGTGCATAGGATCATACACCCTTAAGATCTCCTGTTCATCTTGATCTTCCATCACGGCTTCAGCAGTCTGACAATCAACATACTACCATTTAAGATCTTTCAACACATCTTGAGGCATAGTCTTCATTGGAACCTCTTTCATACATCGAATCGGTTTGCATTTCATCACCATCCAGGGCTTGCCATCAGCCCGCATTCATCGATCTGTGTCTTCAACCAACTTCTCCTTTTGAGGCTTCAATAACTCAAACTTTTTCTCCTTAACAACTTAACTCCACACTATTTTACCAACCCAACTAGCAAAATTGTCCCCACTCCTATTAATCAACCTTAAACGAGCAAAGTCCTTCACCTCACACTCAGGTAACGTATTGAACGATTTCAACTTCTTGGCAAAATACTGAATCCTATCATATCTTTTCACCACAAACACTTTTAGCTGATCATCATACAACCAACAGATAATACATTTTTTCGATTCAGCATACCCTTTAATATTATAACCCTTCTTTAACATCGTAGGTACCACTGGCTTCTTTGTTTTGATAAACCAATGAGCATATTCTTCTTTCCACCGTGGCTGTTCCTCCCACTCAGAATCACCCGATACATTATCATCTTGACCCACACGTTCTTGACCAGCACTTGGAATATCATGTTCAACACTATCATCAGGTATCTCACCTTCCTTTAAGCCACTGTCAATCTCAATTTGTTCACCAAGCTTTTCAATCTCACTAAGAGGCAACACATCTTCATCCATATCATCCTCATCATCCACCACAACTGTCTCACCACTTGCACTGCCAGATGGATCAGTAGCCTCATCATCCACCACAACCGTCTCACCATTTGCACTGCCAGATGGACCAACAGACTCCCCTGAGATGTGGAAGCTCCAAGAGTTTGTTCAGTTCTTAGCAGCTCACCACCTGTATCTTTCGAAGAATTAGGATCATCATCTCTGTCCTCTCTCCTCTTGGTTCTCAACTCATCCCCTTTGCAACTGGTCTCCCCCTGAGATGCTAAGAACTGTTTAAGCATATCAAAAAGTTTACCATGTTCAATAAGAAGAGATGACTGAATTTGGTTCTCAGCCACTAGCCTTTGAATAGCTTGTGTCTGAATGAGATTAATTCTTGACTGCTCAGCCTCTACACATTCTAGAGCCGCTATTCGCTCTGAATCTGACAATGAAGCATCAAAAGCAAATGATATGTGAGAAATGTCTTGAGCATATGGCGGAGGAATACCCAGAGTTACTGGAATTTCTGATGATGGGGGAATTGAAACAGAGGACCTAGTAGTTGCCATCACCGTAGATTCAACAAACATAGACACAACCTCAGACGGAGCAATAGTACGTTGTGGTAGAGACACAATCGCTGGCATAGACATTACAAACGTAGATGGTACGCAAGATGGTGCTGACAAAGACACCGTAGGAACGCTAGATGTCACTGGTAATGGATCGGATGAAGAGGGAGGCACAATAGACATACCAGATAACTGTGGAGGGGCAAATTGAACAACACTCGAGCTTTCACCAGCTCTAGCCCTCTTTGATCTACGGACCAAGGCATATAACTCCTGTTCATAATCCGACTCACTATCATCCGAATCTTTCCTCCGTTTTCCTTGGATCCTCTCTTGTGTAACCAGAACTCTCTGAGCTTCAACAGCTTCATCATCGAAAGAATCAGATAAAGTTTCCTCTGAATCCTCACCAAAGAGATGAGATTTACCAACTGAACTAACAATCGAGGAAGATGGTACCCCAGACACGGCAATTGAAGAAACCTGAACTTTAGAGGAAGTACTAAAAATCCCTTGCACTCCCAAAGCAACATCAAGATCTATCCCCTCTGCAGCAGATATAACAGGATCTATAACTGGATCATCCAGTAAGGGAGCATCTTGAACAGGATCAACAGGAACTGGAGCAACATGAACCACGGGAGGTGGTTGAGGGATATTAGCTTGTGCCGGAGCTGGATCAACAAATCCATCCTCTGGTGGAGCAACATAGTCAGATTCACAGATACCCAAACAAAGCTGTGTGTTTTGGTCGTCGATCAGGATTACTCCGTGCGCTCGATGATCTACATTGAGCGAAAATTCTCTTGTTTACACATTCCACAAAAGAGATAGGACGACGTTGTGGCATATTAGGAGCAACATGATTAAGAATCATCTGTAAGAATCTCGGATACATTAAGAAACGCTCCTGATCTGCTGCCCGCCGCTGACGATCAATTTCGTAGAACACCATTTGACTGAAGCTAAATGGTTTATTACATGTCAGCGCGGTCATGGCAGATTGCATTGTCGCGCCCATATCATCGGTTCCAGCTTTGCTGCCGGACATGCAAACAATCAACACATGCATCAAGAAACGCCATTGATCCAATAGAAACCACTTTCTGCGTTGTGAGTCTTCCAACGGACCAGAGTATCCCATACGAAGAAATGCCCCATTCCTAAAGGTGGCAGAGTACTCAGTGGGGTCCTGAGTAGTTTCATCTCCAAACTGTAGAGCCTCTTGTATCTGATTTGCAGAGAACTGTACTACCTGACGATTGATGGTAGCACGCATCACTGGAGGTTCCACTCGACAATCATATTCCACTGTGTTCCAAAAGTCTTCTATATTTGGTAAAGAGGTCGGAAGAGTTGTAGTGATAGCATGAAAAATCCTTGATCGGATGAGAAACGTGATAATCTCCGAGTAATCATCTACTCCACGAGCATCTGGGTCCAATGTCACGTACATGTTGTGACCCAGAAAGAATTTTCTCTTATCTCCATCTCCTTCATCACCACCTGTACCACCGGCACCTGCTACAGCTGCCATATCTGCAAGGCAAACGAATTAAGTTAGATAAATGTTTAGACAGTTTGTAACTTCGCTTAGCCTGGAGGTAGCGAAGTTGGTTTCGGCAAAGTTGTGACCAACAGATCTCAAGCAGCGAAGTTATAGTAACTTCGCCAAATACGAACTTCGCCACATACACAGTGTCGTCATCAAGATCCTTTTCAATTGCAATTACGGACAATTAAAGGATGACAACAGGTAAATGGAAGTCCGATTAAGGTCTCGGAGTTCCAGACACCACCAACACATTCAACAACGAAGAGTATGATTGACGTTTTAGGGTAACTCAAAAGACCCGATTAAAAACCTACGTTAGGAACTGATTAACCAACAAAACAAGTAAATTATGAATCGATAGACGTCACTGCACCTTATTATCAGACAAGAAGCAGATTATATGAGGGTTGATCCAGAGAGATAAGTTTGTCGAGGGTTGAGAGGGTTTTTAGTGTTCTGTTTGACCAAAAATGGACCATTGTTGCCTTTTATACTTTCTGAAAAACCCAGTGGCGAAGTTATAACAACTTCGCCAATTTGATAACAACGCCACCCAAGCGAAGTTAATTTTAAAACAATTTGAAAGAAGGAAAAGACCAAAAACGAGTAACCCTAGATTCTATGTTATTCACATAAGACAAACGTATAAAATAATATAAACTAAACATAAGTAAAATAACATTGACGGGATCAAGTTTCGGTCTATAGAGAACCCAACATGTTTAAGAAAAGATCCGAACATGGAATCATACTGATTAAGAGACTGTCACAAGGATCCATGTTCAGCATTATTATGACATAGAGAAATAGGTTGAAGGTAGGTATAAAAGTTAGCATGATTCTCATTGCTTCAGTGATACGGATTAAGTTCAATTAGGCGCAAAATTTAGATGGACATCACTTAAGGAACTGTGATGTCTCCTATCTTCTCAAGGCGTATTTTGCTTTCCCCAGATCACCCTGAGTTGACTTCGATTTGTAGTGTCTGATTTAAACAATGTACATTTGAGTCGGCTTCACAATCCTTAGATCTTGCACAAGACTCAGTTGGTGCCTCATCTATGTTTTTTTTAAAGAACTATAACAAACACCTGCAAGTCCCGATTCTGGATCACTGCAGAAGGATAACACAATATACGAGGGGATCAAGACACTAACGGCCTCGTGTATGACTGGGTAATCACTTTTCTGCCTATCATTCGGAGAGATATATGTGTAGACATGCACATTTCAAAATGACTCTCCACAGTAAATCGAGCAGATTTAATGTGTATCACATTAACTTTTACGTACCATGGAAAGCTACCGTACCAAACAATGATTGTTCTAAAGCCTTTTAAGCCTAATAACTTCACCCATTAGGCGCACAAAAACAGTTCATCTATCATTTTCCAAAAATTGGATCAATTTCCAATTTAACATCAATTTTGAAGCTTCATGAGAAGCTATAGACTGAAAAAATATTTCATTTCCCAAAAAAAATAATTTTATATTCAGACGCCCCGATCACTTCTAAGTCTTTGGGTAAATGACTATCCCGAAAATCCAGTAGATTAGCAGGACCAAACACATACAAATATGTGTCCCTCCAACTGAGTGGCTTTCAGTTATTTGGTTAATGGCTATCCTTTGAATCTACACGTAGATACAAGGACTAAACATATTCAAGAACATGTCCTTCAAACCTGAGTGACCAACATAGTTCTCAGCGATAGTGATTTTTTTTTATTTATTATTTTTTTAAGGAAAAACATGGTTACTCGGGATTGATCATCCCATTTAGCTCAATAAGGTTTTGAAAACGGGACAGGTCAAAAGCTTTTGTAAAAAGATCGGCAAAATTATCCAGTGAATCAACCTTTTCAAGCATGATTAATTTCTTCTCAGCACAATCCCGTATGAAATGATGACGAATGTCAATATGTTTTGTTTTACTATGTTTTACGGGATTGTTAGTTACTAAGATAGCAGCTGTGTTATCAATGCAAATAGGAGTTTGAGTGAAATTCAGGCCATAATCTCGCATTTGTTGTTGTATCCATAAAACCTGGGAGCAGCAATTTGATGCTGCCATGTATTCTGCTTCACAGGTGGATATGGCCACTGAAGTCTGCTTCTTGCGTTGCCACGACACCAATCTTCCTCCTAGAAATTGACATCCACCAGTTGTTGACTTCCTGTTCTGGTTGCATCCTCCATAGTCTGAGTCTGTGTATGCTACCAGATCCAGTTCTCCTCCTTTTGGATACCAGAGACCCAATTTAAGATACCGCAAAATTCTCTTCACTCCCTTCATGTGCGACTCCTTTGGGTTTGCCTGAAAACGAGCACAAAGACAAACTGCAAACATAATGTCAGGTCTGGAAGCAGTTAAATACAACAAAGAACCTATAATAGCTCGATACTGAGTGGGATCCACATCTTCATCACTGTTGGAGTCAGCACCTAGTTTGTGGTTCACACAAATCGGAGTGTCAAACGGGGTGCTTTCTTCCATCTTAAAACATTTAAGCACATTGTGAACATATGTAGTTTGATGAATGAACATGCCATCCTTCTTCAGATTACCTGTAAGCCCAAAAAGAAAGTTAGTTCACCCATGGCGCTCATCTCAAACCTTTTATTCATGACCGCTTCAAACTCTTTACACATAGAAATCTTTGAGGCTCGGAAGATGATATCGTCCACATAGACCTGAACCAGAAGAAATTCTTTCCCATTCCACTTTACAAACAACATACTGTCGATCTTTCCCCTCACAAACCCATTCTCCAGCAAATAATTAGATAAAGTTGCGTACCAAGCTCATGGAGCCTGATGTAGGCCATATAATGCTTTCCTAAGCTTGTACACATGATCTGGAAAGTCTGGATCAGAAAATCCCAGAGGTTGCTCGACATACACCACTTCATTGACCTTGCCGTTTAGGAAAGCACTTTTAACATCCAGCTGAAACACTTTCATATCTTTGTGTGCAGCAAAGGCCAAGAAAAGTCGAATTGCTTCTAGTCTTGCCACAGGAGCAAACACCTCATTGTAGTCGATCCCTTCTTGTTGATTAAATCCTTTGACTACTAATCTTGCCTTGTTCCGGACGATTACCCCTTTCTCATCTCTCTTGCATTTGAATACCCACTTCGTACCGATTGCATTCACATCTCGTGGCTTTTCAACCAAACGCCATACTTCCATTTTGTTAAACTGAGCTAATTCTTCCTGCATGGCTTCTACCCACAAGCTATCCTTTAATGCCATCTGATAGTTCTTTGGTTCAATCTGGCTGATAAAGCAAGCATACAAGCATTCATTCATAATACCAGTATCTTTAATTCTTGCATACTATGTGTTTTCTTCCAAGCTTCTTCTTGTTTGCACTCCATCGGAAGGACTACCGATCACATTCTCCAGGGGATGATTCTTGTGGATTTTGGTGGTTTGGACAGGACCAACCTCTAAGTCTTCTCCAAGATTTGGAAAGATTTCATCTGAATTGTGTTGAGTGTGAAACGGATTGATAAAGTCATCACCACTTGAGACAGCAGGAGTTTCAACATTACTTGACACGGGAGTTTGTTTTTCATTGAACTGTGGACGATGCAGAAATGCCTCATCTTCATCGAGTAGCATCTGAGTTGCCATTCTTTCTTATGTATCAGCAAAATCAAAAGAAGGTAGATTAAAGGATTTGAATAATTTATCATAATCGAAAGCCTCTGCTGGTCCCATGCTAGGCATTGGTGATTTGTAACTTGTAATGTCAGTGTTACAGACCACCTCAACATTATTGTTCGGTGACCCAACTACGTAGCCAACAAGAATACCTTCGTCAGCTTTCTCACCAAATTTTGAGTTAGTCTTTAAGATCGAACAAGGGGACCCAAAAGGTTCAAGACCTTTCAGATTTGGCTTTCTACTATGCATTAATTCATAACAAGTTTTATTTAATCTTTTAACAGTTAAAACACGATTAAGGATATAGCAGGCCGTGGCAACAGCCTCAGCCCAGAACACCACGGGAAGTTTAGCATCGGCCAACATAGTCCTGGCTCCCTAGATTATAATTCTATTCTTCCTTTCAGCTACTCCATTCTGTTGCGGAGTGTATGGTGCACTAAACTGATGCTCTATCCCTTTCTGCAGACAAAACATCTCCATTTGATAGTTCTTGAATTCTGTGCCGTTATCGCTTCTGATGAACTTGACTTTTCCCCCAACAATATTTTCCATTTTGGTAATCAAGTTAATTACCAACTGCACTGTTTCATCTTTAGCTTTCAGAAAATAAACCCATGAGTAACGTGTGTAGTAATCAGTCACAACCAAGCAATAGGATGTTCCACCCAGACTTTTAACATTGATAGGACCCCAGATCCATGTGAAGCAAATCCAAAGGTGTGACAATTGAGTTAACCAGTTTGGAGTGATGTGATTTTTTGTGCTGCTTTCTTTTCTTGCATGACAGACACTGGTCTTCAAAGTTGAAATTCTTTAATGGAACCCCAAGTACAAGCTCATTCTTGACAACGTAGCTCATCTTACGTAGATGGATATGACCCATCCTTCGGTGCCACAATTCCGACTCAGATTCAGTTGCTTTTGACAAGAGACATGATTCTTCCGTCTCCATCTTGGTGGACCTCATGTCCATCACGTATGTATTCTTTTCTCTTGGAGCTTTCATCACAACCCAGGTTTCAGGAATCTTGAAACCAGGATAAAGCAAGAGTGCTTCATCCTTTGTAAAGTGCACAGTGTATTCTTTGTCACAGATCTGAGAGACGCTCAGAAGATTGTGCTTTAACTCTTCCACAAAATTAACCTTCTCCAACTTGATTCTCCCATTAGTAACAGTACCAATTCCAGAAATTTTTCCTCCACTTTCTCCTGCAAAACTAACTCTTCCTCCTTGTACAGCTTTCAAATCACATAACAAATTCTTGTTACCCGTCATGTGCCGGGAACAGCCACTGTCGACAACCCACCTGTTGTTCACAGTCCGGTTCGACTGTTCCTGCACAGTTAAAGAAACGAATTAAAAACGGGGGACCCAAGCCCTTCTGGTCTTGGGTTGGTCAAACCTGTCAAGCGGCATCCAACTCCTTGGTTGCCTATGGTTCCCTTGAGGGAAGTTTTCATTTGATCTGAAAGGAGGATTTCTAGAAAACTGATTATGAGGCCATCCAAACATCGTTGATTTTCTAGCATTAATGGATTTGAAGTTACCCGTTCTGTGATTAACTGGGAAAAAATGAGGTTGGTTTCTGTGAAATATTAAATTTGTCCAACGATTAAAGTTGGATGCATTAGAATTCTTACCAGTACCAGTTTTAAAGTTCTTTCCATTTTCAGTTTTGGTTGGCCTTAAATTTTTAGATTTCTTCCTTTTCAGCGGACAGTTACTGACAAAGTGACCTACCTTGTTACATCGAAAACAACTTTTGTTCGGACAATTAATTTTCTTTGGACAATCTGTGTCTATCCGAGCATTCTTTTCAGAAGTTGCAGCAGAAGATGAAGTTGCTTCACTGACAGTTTGTTTCACATAAGGGGGAACGAATGGGTTTAAAGAAGATTTCTTTTTACTAAAAGTATCACTCTCCCCCCGTCTGAGTAACACAACTTCATCATCCACTTTGTGAATGTTCACAGACTCCTTATTCGTGGTATCTTGATCCACGACTGACGAATTTGTCTGAACCGATTCATTTATATCTTTATCGAGGTTCTCATGATTGTTCAATTTAACGTTGGTATTGCTTGATTGAACTCTAACGGGTACCTCGATGGAGCTGACATTTCCCGTTACTGTCTGATCAGATTTAACAAAAGCAGATGGCTGATTACAAGGATTATAAGCATAGTTATTGTTAAAAGGTGGTGGAACTTCATTGTATCCAATTCCTCCTTCATTGTTAGGAGAACGTTGAACACTTAGGACATGATTAAGCATCATTGAAGAATTCCTAAACTGTTCAAGTTTTCTGTTTAGTTCCACCACTTTCACTTGATAATCTGCTATCCGTTTCTCCTTTTCAGCAATAAGTTTGGTTTTTTCTTCCACAACTTCATAACTTAGATCAATTACTTGGATTTTCTCAGCTAGTGTTGCCTTAAGGCTTCTTATGTCTTTTTCATCAGCATTAATTTTTACCGAGTAACTGTTTTCCTTTTGTTTAGAGTAATGATGTTCTTCTTTTACAATTTTTAATTCTTTTTCCAAACTTACATACTCATCAGTTAAGGCATTTAATTGATCAGATAGTTTTTCACATTGTTCACAATGAGGTTCGGAACATACCTCTGAAAGCTGATCATTCACTTCTGCCATGTATGCTTGATCCTCCACTGGTTCCTTGTCACATCTTTCACTAACGATATTCACCAGATTTGCTTGTTCAATCACCTCCTCAACTTTATGTTCCAATTATACCCACCATTCTGTTGAGATACCATGGCTTTTATTTCATTTCCATTACCATTCTGTTGAGTAGGCCTGTGTAACACCCCGTAACCGCAGCGGAAACGTACACGGGATGCAACAGACACATCTGATATCAACAGCGTTGCTTATAAAGAAAACACCACTACAATAATTTAAACGTATTACATTGTTCCGAGTTTCGTTACCGACTAGGTGTTATCACATAAGTTTTACCAATAGTACGTTAACATGTTTAAAACAAAATATAGACTCTTAAGCTTCCACAAAATAGCACACATCAGCAAGCACGTATCACTCATTCCAATTTGGGTGTACCTAGAAAGCATGTAAAGAAAGCGGGTCAACTACGAATAGTTGGTGAGTTTCACTAATTTAAGTAAACCATGACAAATCATTTTAATAATCATAAATTAATGATGTAATTATGCTGAGCCTACAAGTGAAAACTCCGTTAACCCAGAAACATATTTAATAACCTCTGGGGACACTGTTAACCCAGAAACACATTTAATAACCTCTGGGGACACTGTTAACCCAGAAACACATTTAATAGCCTCTGGGGACACTGTTAACCCAGAAAATACATTTAATAACCTCTGGGGACACTGTTAACCCAGAACACTGTTTCGGGCCTTACAATATTAGTAACTCAGACAATTACCTTCTTAATACATTACCGTACGATTCCCGTACAATAAACATTATATAAATTTATTCATTTCCATGCGATCGGCATGTACTTAAACACTTTGATAACAACATGCTTTCCGCCCCGGGAAAATATTTAAAACAGTTCAATAAAAAGGGGCTCGTGAAAACTCACCTTTTTGGTGAGCAGATGTAATACTGTGAACAGCTACCGGTCTGGATCTGTAATACGATCCCTAAGTCGTTACTACACAATTTCTATTAATATAACTTAAATTCGTGTTAACCTGTACGTCTGGGGACACTGTTGACCCAGTACCGTACACGATCCGGGGACAATGTTAACCCCGAAACACTTCTCAGGACTTAGATTGTGATATTACTTAGAGTTCTTTAGTCAAAACTACCATTAGTTTGTTTTCTCGTTTTGCGTGCCTAGCACGATTATTCGTCTTTATGTTTTCAAAAATGAGTTTGGCCACATACGACCCGAAAATAGTTGTTATTGATATTTTAATTAAAGTGGTGAAATTAGAGCTCGGTTTAGACACCCCGTTTGGCCGCGGGGCCCGTTTCCGTCTTTAATATACCGGAAACGACTAAATCGGGTAAAATTACCCAAATCATCCGAATTATCTTCGGATGACTTATTTTTACTTAACTAATTTAGTTTCATGAAAATAGTCCATTTTTAAGGTTTTTATACACCAGTCAGTTCGCTTAGGCGAACTTTGCCGGTTTACGCGTTTTAAGCTTTAAAAGTTTGTTTTTATGTTCTATTTAGCACAAATAAATATCCGTTTAGTCTTGGATCTTGAAATTTTGCACAAATCAGTTTTTGATAGTAAGGAATTTTATAAAAATATTTCCAGAATTAATTTTTATATTTAATATTTATTTATCTATTTTTAAACGTCATTTAAACACCAAATATGCCGAAAATACCAAATGACTTTAGAAAAATCCCAAATTTTTCTGAGATGACTCCTGCCATCCATATAGTTCCCAGTAATTTTTACAGAACCAAAAACTCATTTTTCATGCCATTTTCACCAAAACCGAGCTAGAAAACCCTAGAACTCGTTTTACCGAAAATATCTACTTAGATTCTCCAATGGACCTGAAATTTTGTGTGTGACTTTTATATGTTATAAAAAGCTTATCTAAATTTTTCCAGAATTTTTCATGATGTTTAGCTATTTTTCACCATTTTTAGCAAAAACCGAGCATTAAATTCACCAAATATTCATCCTTTATCCAAAAATTACCAAAATTTCACAGATCTCATATTTTCATGTTTAGATCATCTCTGTGAAATTTCATGACTCAACTCTAAGTCTACCACAATCTGTCCAAATCTTACAAATCATACGAAAAACCGAACTACCTTGTGTTTCTAGCTTTAGATCGCAAAGATCTTGATTTCTAGCCTTTGCTAGCAACTAGATACAACACCTACAAGCACAACAACACCACACCAAGCAAGTTATACCCACAATCAAGCCATTTCTTTCATGGTTTCGGTTAAGACACCAAAACAAAGATTTTAACCGTAAAAATTCGTTTTTGACTCTTTTAAATCCTTTCTTGGACCAAGATCCCTTGTATAACTTGTATACATCACTTGATCACGCAAGAATCGGTTTCATCTCGGGTTTTCACCCATTTTTCACTTGAAACTTCATTCTCTTGCAAACAACTTAAGATCATGTAATCAAAACTATGAATCAACCATTAAAACCATGTTTTTACCTTATGATTCTTGTTAAAAATCAAGGGTTTGGATGAAGGTTGAAGAGTGTTGAGAGGATTTTGGTGTTGGGAGTTTAGAAAAAAGAAAGTGTGATGTGTGTGTGCACCACATGGACCGATCGGTCCATGTATGGTGTGGGAGGGGGGCCCACATCTCCAACCATGGCCACACATTTGGATTGTGTAATCCGGATAACGTTGTGGATAATCTGGTTCAGTTCGTTTCTCGGTTAAACACTTAATTCGGCTTAAAACGAGGCTAAAACGGTCGTTTTTCGTCTTAAAAATAAAATTTATATAAAACTGATTTAAAATCTTTAAAAACTTAAACCGTGACATTTATTGACTCAACACATCATATTGTCGGTCATTGTGCATCTTTTTCGGCTTGATCGATCGTCTCTTGCTTGGTTTGATGTTAAAGGTTTCGTTTAACGTACCGATGTACTAATAAATCGAAATCCTTTTTCTGTGCTATAATTCACTTATCCCGAAGCCTTAATACTTCGTACACATCACTAAACATTATATATTTCGTCTATAACGTAATCCCCGATTCGTTCGGGTTTCAATAACCGTTCATCGATTAATCGTAATTTCAATATGACTAGCTGTACATTCGAGTATAATTCGTACTGTGAATCTTATATACTCATATAAACACATTATAATTCATATATCCGGTATTAAATAACACGTAAATAGTATATTCCGGCTAGGGTATACCTGAATTGCCGGAATCGTTACAGCCTGTTTTGACTCCGTTCAACTTTCTCATTTGGGCACTCTCTTGCAAAGTGTCCATTCTGTTGACAGTTGTAGCAACGAACCTTTGACTTGTCAAATCCCGGTCTCTCTCCCATGAACTTTCATCCAGTCTTCTTCATAAACTGTTTTACCCTTTTTACTATCATCGCCATTTTCCACTACAGATCCATTTCTTCCAAGTCATCAGCATCTATCTGATCATAGTCCTCATCCAAGGTTGCAGGGTCAACTATCTTTCCCTTGATGTAATTCTCATAAGACGCAATGAAAGAGGCATAAAGAGCAAATTGTTGTTCAGCAGATTTTACACTCATAGGCATCTTTGAGTAGTTTACACTTGAAGGACTTGTAGACGAATTACTGACTGAGGATTGAGGTTTTGAAGAACCACTTCCACTAGCTACAAAGCATATATCTCCATCCATATTCATCACCACATGACCATCTTGCGTAGAATTTGGTTCCCCGCCTGAGTAATAGGCAGTCGACTCTGTTCTAGAGCTTGAGTTTGTAGAGCCTTTTGCACCATACATTCCCGGATCCTGAACCTGATCAGTAGGCGTCTCTTTTTGTAACATATTAAGCTCATAATTACGTAACTTGTTGACTACCTTCTCTAAATCAAAGCTATCAAATTCCTTATCTTCTTTCATCAGAACTGTATACATCTCCCATTTTGGTGGAAGAGCATCAAGAAGTTTTTCCACAATCTCATTCTCAGAATACTTTATGGAGTAGTTGTCCAATTCGGTCATCAAGTGATAGTATCTTGTGATGATGTCATCAAGTGATTCATTCTTAAAGTACTTGAATACTGAGAACTAAGTTTTTAATAACTTTTTCTTGGATTTCGAATTCCGACGTTACCTTCATAACGGTTCTCCAATGCTTCCCACAATTCTCTGGCCGACTTGTTCTTTCGGAAAATATGAAGAATTTACTGAGGTAGTGCCATGGTGATTGCAGCTAGTGCCTTACTTTCTGCCTCGTACATTTTCTTCTCATCTTCCTCCATCTTATTATATTTTTTTAGTTGCTCACGTCCTTCAAACTCAGTTGTTGGAGGGATATAGCCATCCTGAATACATACCCACATCTTTGCATCTTGATATTTCACATACTGCTCAAATCTGTCTTTCCAAGCAACAAAATTAGTGCCTTTAAGTAACTTTGGAGCTTTAGTCGCTGACCCAGCTTCAACTTCCATCTTTACCAGTTCAGTGATGTTTATTGGCGTCATATTAAACCAAAACGAGAGCTGGAACTAGTTCAAGCTGTATCCCATGATGGCGAAGATAGTGTAACTTCGCCTTGTGTTAACTTCGCTTTCGGCGAAGTTATATTTAACTTCACTTTCTTTTAACTTCACCAAATAACTTCGCTAGTTACAACTTCACCAGTTACAACTTCGCCGAAACCTTAATGACAGGTGACGGCACCTTCGCTGGATGTGGGATCTGATTTTGAGCACCGTTTTTCTGGTTTCGAATGATTAAAAGGTAGTATGGAGTGCAACGAGGATAATATGGTGTAGGAATGGACTGAACGAACGGTATTTTACGTGAAACGATTCCGCGTAAAGTCTAGCGGAATAATTTAACACTCGCGTGATAATCCCGAACCACACAATCATGAGCAAATGCTCTGATACCAATTGTAGGTTCCCAGCCGGATCAACACAGGATTATCTCATAACACGAGGGTGCGGAATCCCCTACATATACGATACGAGTATTTAATCGAGAGACACGTAAAGAAACACGTAACACGTAGGACAAAGGTTACTTGTTATTAGATGTTAATACCAATAACACCGAAACCCTACTGCGGATTACAAAACGAACACACAAAAACCTATATTACTAACGGCGCAAGTTAGGTTTAAATAATACGACAACTTCGCCTAACACCCTAGGCGAAGTTGTCCCTAACTTTGCCAGAACAGAAGTTCGCCAAAAACTAGATAACCAAACTAACTAGTTCATAAAGACAAAACAAGCATCGTAATGATTACAGACACGATAGACTCGAGACAAATGAACTACTGGCATAATGCACCAACATTAACTCGTAAACGCGTTAAGGAAGGTAAACTAATGGAGTCAGTTAATAAATAAAATAAAATTAAGTAATTTAAACTAATATGTTATCCTGAACTTTGACATTTCAACAATGCCTGGGTAGAAGGGTCTTCCGTTTGTTGAGAACAAAGCCTGGGCATTGTTCTTAATTTCCTGCACTTTTGTTAGTAATAACATAATCTTTTGGCTTTATCTCGTGTTTCATTTGTGCAATATTCTAGATAGATTATCTTGACATGTTTTACAATATCTTAAACATAATATATCCAAGAAATCTTTTTAAAACATAAGTTTTAAAATAGAACATCTTAAGGATAATATACTCAGAAAATATATCTCTAAAACTTATCATATTTCAGAATAAAGTATCTTAAGGATAATATACCCAGAAAATATATTTTCAAGACTTATTATGTTTTAGAATAAAATATCTAAAGGATAATATATTCAGAAAATATATCTCTAAAACTTATGAGAGTTGTCACAATTAAGCCGAAAGATCATATCTTAAAATAAAATGTATGGTAAAGTTATGTGTAAAAGCGTACCTTTGTGGTAGATACTCGTAGATTTAACAAGTTTACATATGATGTCCCCAAATGTTGAGTTTTTTCTGAATCTTGCTTCTAGAATTTTCTCTAGCCAAGTTAGAAATAACTTAGTGACATCTTTCCACTTAGTGACTTGGCCAATCTCTTATCTAGCAAAACCAAGTTAGAAAAATCTGGCGATAAAGCCTACTTGGGATAAAATCCTTTTACTGGCGATAAAGCCTTTACTGGGGTGAACCCATTATGCTGGCGACAAGGCCTTTTCTTGAGAGACATGAAAAATGTCTAAACCTTAGATAAAACTGGGGAAAATCCCAAACGTGAGCGACATGAAAATGCCGAAACCTTAGATAACATGAAAATCTTATAAACCTTAGGAAAGTATGTGTGACACGTCTGCCACTTATCTTAAGGATCTGAACTATAGCCAACAACAACAAGATTATCAGCCACTCTTCATCATCTGGTTCGGCCGTCTCGAACTATAGTCGAATGTCGTGCGCTCCAGGCGGGGTGTTACCCAATTCGTAAGAAAGGTGAAGACATTTAAACCTTAGAAGATATGCAGGATATCTTAATTGTGTGTGAGGTGATCAGCCTCTACCTGCAAGACACTGAACTCTTGATGAGGTGGGTGTTAGCCTGGCTAACACCCCTCCGATGCTTAAGTCAGTAACTTGAATAAGTTATAATTTAAAGCTAAAATATATAAGAATTTAAAGATAGATCAGGAGACATACCTTTATCCAAAAATGTTGAGGATATGAACATACCAGTTGAAGATACTAGTTGAAATATGCCTTAAGATGTATAACATTCCAAGCTCTTGGTATAGGATCACCTTCCATAGTGATTAACCTGTAGGTTCCCTTGCATGCTTCTGAATCAATCAAATAAGGACCTTCCCACTTTGGAGCTAGCTTTCCATCTGCCGGGTTGGTGGTATTTTGAAATGCCTTTCTCAACACCATATCTCCTACTTGAAATCTTCGTATCTTGATGTTCTTGTTGTAGGACTTGGCTATTCTTTGCTGATATGATGCCATTTTGATCTTAGCAAGATCTCTTAGTTCATCAATAGTGTCTAGATCTTCAGTAAGGCTTTGATTGTTGGACTCATTATCTTGTATGCTGGTTCTTGCTATGGGGATCACCATCTCTGTAGGGATAACAGCTTCGACCCCAAACACCAAAGAGAAAGGCGTTTGACTGGTTGCATTTTTTGTAGTAGTTCTATCAGCCCAAAGTACGAATGACAATTCTTTAGCCCATTTTCCTTTCTTGGACCCCAACTTTTTATTCAAACTGTTGATGATGATCTTATTGCTTGATTCTTCTTGACCATTGGCTTGAGGATGTACTGTGTTGAAGTTATCATCTTAATTCCCCAACTTTCACAAAAGTTGGTTGTCCTGCTACCGATAAACTGTGAACCATTATCACAAATGATCTCTGCCGGGATACCAAATATTTTCAGGATATTGCGCTTGATAAAGGATATTACTTCTTTCTCCCTAACTTAGACAAATGCTTCAGCTTCGATCCACTTGGAGAAATAATCTGTCATGGCCAGCATAAATACTTTTCCACTTGGAGTCTTGGGTATCTTTCCCACAATATGCATTCCCCATTTCATAAAGGCCACGGGGATATAATAGAATGTTGTGGTTCAACTGGTTGATGCAGGATGTTGCTGTGTCTTTGACAAACATCACATTTCCTGGAAAAATCCATTGCATCCTTCTTCATTGTTGGCCAGAAATAACCTATTCTTAATATCTTGGATACTAAGGCTCTGCCCCCAGTGTGGTTTCCACAATCACCTTCGTGTGTATCCTTGAGGACTTCTTGTATTTCATGATGTTCCAAGCACCTCAAGTATGGACCTGCAAGTGACTTTCTATATAAAATATTATTTTGGATAATATATTGAGTTACCTTAGTTCGAAAAGCTCTAGGATTTTCTCCTTCTGGGATCTCGTTACCCAGGAGATACCGTATTATGGGACGGGTCCAGAATACTGGATTTTCTTCAGCATTTGAAGTATCCATGACTTCAAGGCTTTCCTTCGTTTCTAGGGTCAAGATGTGTACAATAGGTATCTTGATGTCATCTGGTATCTTGAGGGCCAACGCTAAATTTGCTAAGGCATCTGCTTCAGCGTTCTCTTCTCTAGGTACATGTACTATATCAAACATCTCGAAACACATAGCTAATTGTTTAACTATTTCTAAATATTTTGATAAATTTTCCGCATTTACTGCATAAGAGCCATTAAAATGGTTAGTTAATAATAAGGAATCAACATAAACCTGAAGATACCTGACCTTCATATCCTTAGCTAATTGTAATCCTGCTATTAAGGCTTCATATTCAGCCTCATTATTAGTAGACTAAAATTCACAAGATATAGATAGAGGTATAATGTCCCCTTGTGGCGATTTTAGCAGGATACCCAAACATGCTCCTCTTATGTTAGAGGCTCCATCTATATGCAAAGTTCAATGCTCCTTGACGTCCATTTATTTTATTTCTTTTTCTATTTCTTCAAGAATATCCTGGCTAAAATCAGCCACAAAGTTGGCAAGTGCCTGAGACTTGATGGTCGTCCTTAGTTCATACAAGATGTCATATGCACTCAGTTTCACAGTCCACTTTGCCATCATACCTGACATCTTTGGTTTTCTCAAAACAGCCTTAATAGGATAGTTAGTTTTTACATAAATAATATGAGTTTCAAAACAATGTCTTAATTTGGTGGAAGCCATTATAAGTGCAAAAATTAATTTTTCAAGATAAGAGTACCTGGATTCAGCATCTAATAGGCTTTTACTTACATAGTATACCAGATGTTGTTGACCTTCGTGATCCTTGACTAGGACAGCGCTTATTGCACTCCCTGAGATTGCTAAGTATAAGGATAGTGGTTCACCATCACCTGGCTTAATCAGGAGTGGTGCTGAGGATAAGTATTCCTTTAGAGATACCAACACCCTTTCTTGCTTATCTCCCCATTCGAATTTCTGCTTATCTCCCCTTCAGAGATACTTCTCTGATGATCTTGAGATAAACTTGTTGAGAGCTGCTATTCTTCCAGTTAACCTTTGGACATCTTTGACGCTTCTTGGTGATTTGATATCTAGGATAGCTTTGATCTGCTTGGGGCTTGCTTCTATTCCTCTTTTGGTGACCATGTATCCTAGGAATTTTCCTGCTTTGACTCCAAAATGGCACTTGGCAGGATTCAATTTCATGTTATACTTATCCAGGATATCAAATGTTGTTGCCAAGTCTTTAAGGTGATCCTCAGATCTTCTTGATTTCACCACCCTGTCGTCTATGTAGACTTCCATCGTGTCCCCAAGTTGGTCTTTAAACATCATGTTGACCAACCTTTGGTATGTTGCACCTGCATTCTTTAGTCCAAAAGGAATTCCAATATAACAATATATACCTGTGGGAGTCATGAAGGCCGTATCTTCTTGATCTGATGGCTCCATTTGTATTTGTTGAAATCCCAAGGATGCATCCATGAAGGTAAGTATCTCGTGGCCAGTAGTTGCATCTACCATTAAATCGATGTGTGGGAGTGGAAAGTGATCTTTGGGTATTTAGATCTGTGAAGTCTACACATACTTTCCATTTCCTATTCTTCTTCTGGACTATAACTAGATTGGCCAACCATCTAGGATAATGGACCTCTCTTATCATTTTGGTTTTGAGTAGTTTCTCCACTTCTTCTTGTATGATGATGTTTCTTTTAGGAGCAAATTTTTTTCGCTTTTGATTCACTGGCCTGAAAGAGTTATCTATACCAAGTTTATGAGTAATTATAGATTTAGAGATCCCTGTCACATCCTCATGTTTCCAGGCGAAAGTAGAAGCCCTTTTCTTTAAGAAGGATATCAATCCCTGCTCGATATCTTCAGGCATACCTGATCCTAACAATAATTTAATCTCAGTATCCTGAGGATCCAAGGATACTTCCTTTACATCCTGTTCCCTAACTTGCATGACCTCACCTGGTTGTTTCTGTAATTGCTATGCTGGAGTAGGTTTTGCGGCCAATTTCATTGATGATGCATAACAATCTATGGCGTCTTGTTAGTCACTCTCTATCTTGATGACTCCTCAAGGACTTGGAAGTCTCACACATTGGTGGTATGTTGAGGGTACCACCTTCATGTCGTGTTTCCAAGGCCTGCCTAAGATCACATTACAACAAGATAATGAGTCAATAACACAAAGTTTTTGTAGAGAGTTTACTCCCTATATGTATACTAGAAGTTTGATTTCTCCCAATGTATTCTTGGTCTCTCCTTTGAATCCTACAAGGTCTGAGGATCTTGAGATAATCTCAGATTCTGAGATATCCATTTTCTTCAAGGCATCTAGTTGGATAATGTTCACAGAGTTCCCGCCATCAATAAGTATCATGCGCAGAAAACAGTTAGCTATACTTAAAGTAATTACCAAACCATCGTGGTGGGGATCCTGAAGATCACATCGATCCTCTTCTTCAAAGGATATAGTCCTTTGAGTAGTTAACATGGAGGTACAGAGAGGTCTCTCTGTTATCCATTTTTATTTCTCTTGAGTGCTTCTTGGTCGCTGAATATGAAGTTCCACAGATGTCTGATCCTCTAGAGATAAAGGCAATGACCTTTGCTCTGGTTGGTGGAGAGGCCGCCCTTTCGGGTGTCTTGTCAAGATCCTGAGTCATGTTCTTGCTCTTTCCAAACAGCTCTTTCAGGTATCCTTTGCTGAGTAGGTATCCTATTTCCTTTTGAAATGCTATACAATCATCAGTGCAATGGCCAAAGTCTTCGTGGTATGCACACCATTTGGACTTGTCTTTGCTGGATCCGCACTTTTCATTTTTTTGGGCCATTTAGCCTTGTCACCTAAATCCTGCATGGCATATATCACACCACTTATATCAATGTTAAAACAATATTAAGAAAGTTTAGGATATTCTTCATCATCATCATATTCTTCCACAGCATTTATGTTGGGACTATCTTGTTTGGAATAAGGCTTAGGTCTAGAGAATTTGATTTTCTGTTGATAGACTCGTATTTTGGGATAATCAAGTTTCCATGAGCCTTCTTGTCATCCTCCAGCCGTACGTATCTTAAAGCCCTATTTCTGACTTCATCGAGATTCCTGCATGGCGTAATGACAAGATCGTCATAAACGGAGAATCCTTCTTTAATCCCATTTTGAGAGCTTCAACAGCAGCTGCCATATCGAGGTTGGGGATATCCAGAGCTTCCCTGCTAAATCTAGTTATTTAATCCCTTAAGGAATCATTATTACTTTGAACTATCCTATATAAACACCTGTCATTTTCTCAAATGATCTACTACAAGAAAACTAATTATTGAATAAGTTAATCAAATGAGCAAATGAAGTAATAGTATTGGAAGGAATACTCAATAACCACTTGAGAACCGGTCCCATCAGTTTGAACCGATTGCTTTGCATAAGCGGGCTTCTTTGATGTTGACGGGAATGGGATTGATTTCCTTCCTTTCCCTATATTGGTCTACGTGTTCTTTAGGATCCGTAGTGCCGTCATACAGCTTCATGCTAGGAATTTGGAATCTTTTAGGGATCTCCACGTTGCATATGGGCCAAGTGAATCTGGATAACTTGTAACTCCTTGAGGGAGCCTCCGCTATTGGACGTATTGTCCCAAGGATATAGAGATCATATCCTTCATCTTTTCCAATTCTCTTGCTATTTCAGGGGACATCCCCGTATCTTGCACAGATCAACGGTTAGTGTATAAATTTGCATTAAGTAAATTGTTACCAAGATCGTGGCTAGGCATCTAGTATCCTGAGCTTTTAGGCTTGCAGATCCAGTGAAAGTAGCCTCACGATAAGGTGGCGTTTGCATAGGGATATCATCCCCCACATGTACTTCCAACGATACTATGGGAGGTCCCGACGAGAATAAGCCGGCTGGCATGGCTAAGAGAGGAAGCATGTTGATGGAATCTGGCCTCATAGGTTGGGATGGTTCCGAGGATACCGGAGGATAATTGTCCCCGTATCCTAACTGTTGTTGAGATGGAACCCTCGCTGGCTGCTTACCTGAGGATCCGTGATTCTGGAGGATAGAGGATCCCGGAGAATCGAAATCAAGGGCTTTTGGCATGATCGGAGTGGCCTCCTGCCATGGCGTCTTTTTGATCCCTTAATTCTCTTTGAATAGCTTTAGGTTGGTTTTTTCTTGCTGCTCCATGTGAGTTTTTACCTGTTTCATCAAAGAGAGAATATCATTGTTAGAAATAACTGGATCTACCTGTATAGAGGTTCCCGAGTATGTTGGAAGATCTCCTCTAGGCTGAGTGCTTTTCTTCGGAATTGGCGGAGGACCAGGTTAACATTTGAAGCACTTCTGACAACTAGAGCAAAAATGGAACTGGTTTTTGTGACAATTGAGACAAAACAGGTACACCGTAATTTATAGTTACCTATTTTACGATTAAACGCTTATTACGTAACGAACGAACAATTAACCTAACGGGTTTGGTTATGACCCAAATATCCTAAGGGGTCATCTATGAGTGATATACGTTTAATATAAGCCAATATAATAATTTTATGGCCTTAGCTCGATAGCAAAACAGTTAAACAAAAACATGTTCGTTTAACTACGCGCTATAGATTTAAATGCGAAAGAGAGTTACAAAACAAGTATTGTATCATTTGTTAAGCCGAAAAAGATTTACAAAACACTTAGTGGGAATGTTTTAAGTGATTCGTGAAAATATTTTCTATTTTTACAAACGTATAGTATGTTTTTATAAATTTACACATAAATAGCCGAAAAACACTCGTTTTCGCATTGTTTGTCGTACCCGCTATATTTTTTGCGCCAAAAACCAAATCTGAAATAAATTTGAACTTGGGTTTTCATGTTTGGGCTTGCAAATCAAGAGTTTGGGGCCAAAATGGGCCCAAAGGGGGCCCATTTGACTCCCGGCCACAATCAAGGCATACCCCCCTAAGTTTCCTTTAATTATTAAATATTTCTTGAGATATTTTTGGACATAAATACTTAAGTAAATTCTAGAAAAATTCCTTCTTTTACAGTTCAACCTCAAAACCCTAGGTAAATTTTACTAATTGCATCATTTTTAACTAGTTTTAATTATGTTTAATATCATACAAACATGATTTAATTGCCAAAAATCATTCCTAACCATGTAAAAATCCTAAATATGGTTCATAAACATGTTTTGATCATACAAATGGTTAGGAACCTGGTTTGATAGTTTTTTTGGCCATAAACACGGATTGTAAGGTTTAAAGGGTGTTTTTACGGTTCAAAAGTTTGGTTTAATACCCTAGCCGAAACCCTAAGTTAAGAGGTTTCCGTGTTGATAAAACTTGCTTGTTTTGTGACATAGGACCTGTATCTAGCTTTCATAGAAGTACAAGAACCCGAAAACTTGATTAGAAGGACGAAAACGAACCAAAACTGCTAAGGTAATACCGAATCACTCGATTACGGGCAATTTAGGTTAAGATTGGGATGTGGATATTGTTCGGTCATGAAATTTTTTAGAGACATCAGGGATCATATCATTGAGTCCATTTTCAAATTGGGGTGTTTATTTGGGAAATATAGTTAAAATGCTTGAAAAATTATGAAATTTTATGGGAAACTCATATTTGGTATATTATGATCACATATGAAATTTGGGGTCATTTGGAAAAGCCTAAGCATGCTTTGTGCATTCACATTTATTTGAATTTTCATAGTCGTTTTTGGCTCGAAAAAGATACTTAGAAAGGTTGTTAGAGTTTGGAAATTTTCCAGGTTGTTTTGGGATGTATTCTGATCACTCAGAAATTTTGGTGGAATTTTCGGAAATGGTTTGGTTTAAACGGACTATTTTCGGGCTAAATATAACAGATAAAATGAGTTTTTAATAAATTAGTCAGTAAATAATTCCAAAAATATTTTTATAAAACCTAAATATTTTAATTGATTAGTGGCTAAATTTTCATAATTTAATAATTAACGGATAATTAGTTGTGCTAATTTGAAAATTAAACAAATTCAATTCTACTTAAAACCGACAAGTTCGTGATTAACAAGCACTGGTCACTTAGTGATAGATTATGTAACGCCCGTTAATTTCCGACAAAAGGTTTAATTTTGTAGTGTTATGTACACCTTTCGGGCTTGACCCGGCATTCTCCCGGGAGCTCCTTGCAACCCTCGTAAACGTTTCTCACTTAACTTTTCTTACAAATTCGATCTTAGTAAAGTGGAGGGGCTAGGATTATTATTATTATATTATTATACAAAAAAAAACCCTAAACCCCTAACCCATCACCGATCGGAGCCCCCCTCACCCTCTCTTCCCGATTTTTGTGCAAGACCAGCACATCTCCGGCCATCCAAAGTTCAATTCCAGGTCGGTATTAAGTGTCTACAACTCTTTTTAACCTTAATTGATCATATTAACACGCTTATTGGTCGTTAGGGTTGATTTTTGATTATCACAATTTCTGACAGATTCGTACTTGTTTATTGTAGGGCCTATAACTTGATGATAATCCATTGTGTTTGATCTATTCTTGTTTCCATGATGTTCTACTTTGAGTCTAGTTTCCAGAAAGGTATAATACGTAATTTTTGGATGAGATGTGAATACTTTTTATGATTTTATAATATCGAGTGTCAAAGCTAATGCGGGATGACGGATTCTGGTCTGTCTTCCCGACATCATAACCCTTTTTCTACAAGTCTAAATTGGTTGGTTCCACTTCTGAAAGTTAATATTTTGAGTTAGAAACCAAATGCAATTGGAATCGTTTCATTTGGCTTGGTAATGAATTTTATAAAAATAAAACCATTTTGTTGCGCACTGAAATAGCTGCACATACCTTTTTGTGTTGGAGGAATTTTTATGATTTTTGTGTCCACTAGAAAAATTTAATAAAAATATTTTTATAAACTAAAGATATTTATGCAACTCTGGTAAGAATTTAATAATTTAATTCCATGGTTTTCCAATGTAATAAATTACATCCTTGCATGCTAAAATCTGCATGTTATATTCGTTATTGATTGATAAGTTCGTCTTAGGCTTAACCGGTGGCTGCCCTTTCTCGCATCTTTCGGGGCTGTTATAATTGAAGTTCGTGCTCCGTCATCTTCTTAGGTATGTCTAGTGTAATATACTTTAGTATCATGAGTTTTGGCATTCGTTAGATTGGTCAACTGTTGATGAAGTGAAAACTAGGTTTCGGTTGTCTAGTTTGTCAATTGTTGCGTCTAGCGCGTTGTTTGAGGGAATTAACAACCAATTCGGATGTTTTAGCCTCGGTATGATTTGTTGGCTGTGAAAAACTATATTTTTATGTTATTGGGGCTGAATTGGTTGTCGGTTACTCAAACGGGTCGGTACGGCGCAAATTCTCGTTTATTGGTAATTTGTGCATCGTGCTTGCGAATTACCGACCCATCCAACTCGTGTAGTGTCGTGTGGAATTGTTGGCTGTGATTTTACTAAATTTGGTCCACACGGGGCTGATTCGGTATCTAAGTGCATAAACAACCCGTTAATGCGCGTATTCGATAAAGTCAACAACTTTCGGGGGTAAATTGGGAACCCTTTGTCCCCAGGATTAACTAAGGGTGGTTTTGGTAAATACATGGCCTCGGGGGCTGATGTAATTGAATTTGGTAATATCAAGGCTTTAGGTCAATCTAATCATGTTCGAACGTCTCGTAGGATAAACGAGTCGGTACGTTTAGTTAGTAATCTTTGTGTGCAATCCGACATGCTTGTAAACTGTGGATTGGCTTTGAAGTTCTCATACCTATTGTTATTTGATTGGCTCGTTTCAGGTGAGTTTATGATGCCATTTTTACTCTTTTTTACTTTTGGGCTAGCATGCACACCTAAGTGTTTTCTTACTTGATGAAATGTTTTAAACGGATGTATATAGGCTTGCTAGCATATGGTAGGCCTTGGGATGTTAATATATATATATGCACACACATTATTGTTTGGCCTCTATTTGGCGATGTTGTAGTCGTTTCGACTACTGAATGTTGAGTATGCCTACTTTATGTTTGCATACGAATGGATGGTGATCTTGGCCAGGCCAAACTATACGACTCAGGTTCTTAAATCCTGTGGCGGGCCCTGAAAAGCCCGTGAGGGGGGAGGCTCATGTGGCATGATCATCATCGGATGTTACGTGTTTGGGTTGTACGTGTGCTCGACCGTGAATGTTATATGTGGATGTTATATATATATATATATATATATATATATAGGGATGTACTTGAAAGGATGTTTATGTATTATATATATATCTTTGTATATGTATGTATGAGAATGTTTAGTATTCGGTAACGATGACTTAATGGATGCACTCTTTTTACTTTAAAAACTTTTGGTATACGTGTTTGGGTTGTACGTGTGCTCGACCCTGATGTTATTATTTAGATGATATTTATAGGGATATAAATATATGGATGTATATAGATGTCTAAGTACGAATACTTAGTGTTGATGATGGCCTAACTGTTCGTATCTCGTATTATATTTTAGACTCTTGGAATGTTTTATAATCCCGTTTTTATATTTAAACCCTTGGAGTGATTTATTTAAATGTCAATTATTAAAACTTGAACTCACACAGCTCAAGCTGACTTTGTGTGTATGTTAGTGTGAGTTTTAGGTTTAGAGGAGGATGCTTAACGCTTGGACGTGCTCGAGACTACTTGGACGGTTGAAGGCATAACTAGTAGGAGATTAATACGCAAACTGTTTTCTTTTCATTTATTACTTTAAACATTTAAATTATGGTTTTGGGCACTCTTCCCGGTTTTGGGAACTTGGTTTTAGTACTTGTGATTTTCCGCTATTTATTACTATGAAACGATTTTTTATAAGATGAAATTGTTTGACTTTAAATTTTTGAGAATTTTTGGATATGATTACCAACTGTAGGATTCCCGGGATTCGGGGTCTTACAGATTATTACAAGCATGTACTGAAATGAATTATGATTTTGATGTATTATTATATGCACTGGTCACTTAGTGATAGATTTTGATATATACATGCAAGTACTGTGTAACGCCCGTAAATTTCATTAATCGGCTCGATTGTTTATAAATGTTTGTTTAGAATCCGAGACTCGTCTTCAATCTTCGGGGGGCCTCCTAGACGAGCCCATAAGTTGAATTACTTAAGTTTCATTCAAGTGTCGCAACTTTCAACTTGGAAGGGCCAGAAATAACGTTTTATATTATAATCAAAAACCCAAAACCCTAACCCTATGGTGATGTCCGATCGGCAGCAGCAACCCACCCCCGTTCCACCTCGTTTTGCGTGCAATCAGCCACCGTCTGGCCGTCCAAACTTCAATTCCAGGTCGGTATTATACGTATACAACTCTTTTTCACCCTAATTCATCCTTATGGCGCGCTTATTGGTCGTTAAGATTGAGTTTTGATGATAACAGCTTGCTGACATATTCGAATACGTTTATTGTAGGGTCTGTAACACGATGTTAATCCACTGTTTTTGATCGATTCTTGATTCCATGATGTTCTACTTTGAGTCTAGTTTCCAGAAAGGTATAATACGTAATATTTGGACGAGATTTGAATAGTTTTTATGATTTTATAAAATCGAGTGTCAAACCTGATGCGGGACGACGGATTCTGGTCCGTCTTCCCGACATCATAACCTTTTTTCCACTTCTGAAAGTTAATATTTTGAGTTAGGAACCAAACCCAATTGGAATCGTTTAATTTGGCTGGGTAATGAAATTTATAAAAATAAAACCATTTTGTTGCGCAGCTGAAATAGCTGCACATACCTTTCTGTGTTGGAAGAATTTTTATGATTTTTGTGTCCACTAGAAAAATATAATAAAAATATTTTTATAAACTTAAGATATTTATGCAACACTGGTAAAAATTTAATAATTTAATTCCATGGTTTTCCTAGGTAATAAAATACATCTTTGCATGCTAAAATCTGCATGTTATATTCGTTATTGATCGATAAGTTCGTTTAGGCTTAACCGGTGGTGCCCTTTCTCGCATCTTTCGGGGCTTTTATAATTGAAGTTCGTACTCCGTCATATTCTTAGGTATGTCACTTACAACATACTAAAATTTTATGGCCAATGGAGGTGTTTAGGTCGGTTAATCGATTTTAGTTCGAAAACTATGGTTTATCGGGTGTTGGATTGGCAATTTTTGAGTTTGATGCCTTAAACAATCGAATGACTGACTGAATCAGTTTGTACAGCCCTAGGGGGGTTTAAGGGCTGTGGGAAAATTATATTTTTGATGCACGGGGCTGTTGTGGTTAGTGCTTCGTCAATCGAGTCGGCGGTGCGGAAATTTTCGTTTAAACGTTAAAGTGAGAGTTGTAAAAAGGAACCGTCAACCCTATCAACTCGGGTGACATAATCTTGGTCCATTCTGGGCTGATTCGTTTAACAAATGGTTTTACAGTTTATTTCGCGCGCATTCGACCCGATTTGATTATCGTTAGGCCTTAGGCCAAGTTGTTGGGCCTTGGGCCAAGTGTTGGGCCTTGAGCCAAGTTGTTGGGCCTTGGGCCAAAGTGTTGGGCCTTGGGCCAAGTGTTTGGGCCTTGGGCCAAGTTGTTGGGCCTTAGGCCAAAGTGTTGGGCCTTGGGCCAAGTTGTTGGGCTTGAACGGCCCATTAGGCTAGAGTGTTCTTACTGTCTAGTTTAGTAACGCGTTGTGTATAATTTACAGGCCCTTGCTTGTGATTGTGCACTAAGGGATTTCCTAGCTCATTGCAGGTGTTCGGTTGATTCAGGTGAGTTCATGATGCCCTTTTTACTCTTTTACATTTTGGGCTAGCATACTCACCGAAATACAATTTTAAACGATTTTACTCGTTACAGTGAATTGAATAGTTTTACATGGTCTCACTCGTGATGGTGCATTTTGAAAGCTATATTTGAATTATTTTATATGCCTTAGGATATTTTAGACTCGTTCATGGTCTTGTGTCCTTAAGGGTACATACATTATTGATGGTCTAGACTAGAGGATGTTAGTAGACTTGGCAGTAATTGAATATGAGTAGACCTATTTATGTTTGCATGCACTGATGTTACGTGTTGGGTTGTACGTGTGCTCGACCCTGATGTTATTACTTGGATGAGATGTTACGTGTTTGGGTTGTACGTGTGCTCGACCCTGATGTTATTATTTGGACGGTATTTATAGGGATATAAATATATGGATGTATATAGATGTCTAAGTACAAATACTTAGTGTTGATGATGGCCTAACTGTTCGTGTCCCGTATTATATTTTAAACTCTTGGAATGTTTTATAATCCAGTTTTTATATTTAAACTCTTGGAATGTTTTATAATATCGTTTTTATATTTAAACTCTTGGAATGTTTTATAATCCCGTTTTTATATTTAAACTCTTGGAATGTCTTATAATCTCGCTTTTATATTTAAACTCTTGGAATGTTTTATAATCTCGTTTTGATATTTAAACTCCTGAAATGTTTTAAACGAATTTATATAGGCTTGCTAGCAATGGTAGGCCTTGGGATGTTAAATATATATATGTATATGTATATACATTATTTCTTGGCCTATATTTGGCGATGTTGTAGTCGTTTCGACTACTGAATGTTACGTATGCCTACCTTGTGTTGCATGCGCCGAATGTTACGTGTTTGGGTTGTACGTTTGCTCGACCCCGAATGTTTGTAGTTGTCTCGACTACTGAATGTTGCGTATGCCTACCTTGTGTTGCATGTGCCGAATGTTACGTGTTTGGGTTGTACGTTTGCTCGACCTTGAATGTTTGTAGTCGTCTCGACTACTGAATGTTGCGTATGCCTACTTTGTGTTTGCATGCGCTGAATGTTCCGTGTTTGGGTTGTACGTTTTCTCGGCCCTGAATGTTAATATTGACGCGGCTGGGTCAAATATATTACTTGGGGAAGACCCGGGGTGAGGAGGCCCGTATCACGTGTTTGGATGTTAAACCGTGACCGAGTCAAATATATTACTTGAGGATGACCCGGGGTGAGGAGGCTCGTGTTACGTGATTTTGTTTTATTAAACTGTGACCGAGTTAAATATATTATTTGGGGATTGAGCCGGAGTGAGGAGGCTCGTGTCACATGCTTAGGTCTTACCGCGTCCGGGTCAAATATATTACTCGAGTCTTGACTCGTGGTGGAGAGGCCCGTGTACGTGTGTTTGACGATGATTGTATTACTTGGTGAATTATATATAATTTATTTTATTTATACCTTCTCTATTGTTTATAACTATAGCTTAGAAATAAAGTATGAATTATTGTTTATGAAAACTTGAACTCACTCAGCTCAAGCTGACTTTGTATGTATGTTAGATTGACTTTCAGGTTAAGGATTAGAGATTTCCGCTCGGACGTGCTAGAGACTACTCGGACGGTTGAAGGCACATCTAGTCGAAGAATTAATAACGCAAACTGTTTCTTTTAAATTATTACCATAAGTATTTAAATTTTAATTTTGGTCACTTTCCCTGGTTTTGGGAATTTTGATGTTATCTATTCCGCTGTTTACTACTCTGAAACGATTTTAATGAGATGAAGATTTCAAATAAAACGAATATTTTATTTACAATTGATTTTGGACACCTGTACCCGTGTTTTGGGATTTTTAATACTTAAATTTTTCCGCTGTTATTTACACTGAACTTGTGTTAGATACAAAGATTCGTTTGGTTTTAAATTTTTGTGAATTTGTGGATGAGATTACCAACTGTAGGATTCCCGGGATGCGGGGTCTTACATACTGGCCTTTATCAGGCTAAGTTTATGTACCTTTTGTTATCAATGTACAAAATAGTTTGTGAAATAACAGTGTGCTGTTTGATTTATTTGAGTAACCTTTATTGTGATCCATGTTACAGTGTGGTATGTACTTGAATTAATATTAATTGGCTTATATTTGATTATCATTATAGAATAGCCCTAAAGAAATCAAATCCTATAAATGATGTGGAAATAGCCAAGAAGATTGCTCGGCAAATGCAGGTAGTTATCCCATTTATTATACACAAGTAACTGCCGGTGTAAATGCAAATATACAAGTAAACCAACAACCAATCAGTAATGCTCCCCCAACCAACACTGAAAATGTCACAAATAATATTCCCCCACCTAATATAAATACTAATCCCAATGCAAATAATCCCCCACCAGAAATAAACACAATCAATAATAATAACCCACCTATAAATGTGAACACCGTGGGAAACAATAATCCTCCACCGAACCCAAACAATAACAACCCTAATCCCCCTCGGAGAGAATATTCAATTAAAAACTTCATTGCTTATAAACCGATTGACTTCAAGGTCACCGAATGGCCAAACGGTGTGACATTCGTGACAAAACCGGATACACCTTAGTATTTACACATCGAATAAGTGTTTAACCGCTTATTGCGTAACGAACGAATGAATAACCGAACGTGTCTGGTTATGACCCGGACATCCAGGGGAGGGGGGGGGGGCATCTATAAGTGATATACGTTGAATATAAGCCTACATATTAGTATTATGGCTTTAGTTCGATAGCAAACCAGTTAAACGAAAACATGCTTGTTTAACTACCCGCTATGGATTTAAACGCGAAAGACAGTTCCGAAATGAGCATAGTATCATCCGTTAAGTCGAAAAAGATTTACCAAACACATGTTGGGAACATTTTAAGCGAACCATGAAAACATTTTCGATTTTTACAAACACATAGTATGTTTTTCTAAATTTACAATAAATTAGCCGAAAAACACTCGTTTTCGCACTATTTCTCGTACCCGATATATTTTTCACGCCAAAACCAAACCTGAAATAAATTTGAAATCGGAATTGCACTTACAGCACGGAAAACGAGGTGGAATGGGTTAAACTTGGGGCCCAAGGGAGTCCTTTTGTTGGCGGCCGCAAGGAGGGGACCCCACCCCCCTTGGATATTTTGTTTCTTAAAGCTTCCAAAACACTCTTTAGCCAAAATAAGAAGAACCAAGACCTGCTCCAGCTGATCTCCAAGTTTTGACCAAAAACAATAAGGTAAATAATGTTTATAAGTTGTTTTAAACAAGTTTTTATGATTAGAATTGAGTTTGATAAAGAAAATTCCTATCTATCCATGATAAACACTTCAAAATCATGCAAAATCAGAAGTTGATGTTAAACAAAAGTATGAATCTGATTTGACATGTTTTTTCACCATAAACACGGATTAGAGGGTTTAAACGGCGTTTTTACGGTTCAGAAGTTCGGTTTATAACCCTAACCGAAACCCTAACTTTCATGGCTGGTCTCTTGATGATAAATGCTTGTTTGTGATATAGGACCTGTATCTAGCTTATATAGAAGCACGAGAACCCGAAAATTGGATTAAGAGAGCGAAAACGGGTGAAAACTGCAAAGGTAGTGCCGATATACTCGATTACGAGCTGTTTAGGTTAAGGTTATTATGTGAACATTTTTAGATCATAAAATTTTACATGGACATTAGGGGCCATATCATTGAGTCCCTGTTAAAATTTGGTAATTTTTCAACCATCCGAGAATATTTGGTGAATTTATTACCGAGTTGGGACGTTTATTTGGGAAAAATAGTTAAAATGATTGAAAAATTATGAAATTTTCTGGGTAACTCATATTTGATATAATATGATCACATATGAAATTTGGGGTTATTTGGAAAAATCTAAGTATGGTTTGTGGGTTCGCGTCTATTTGAATTTTCAAATTCGTTTTTGGCTCGAAAATGATATTTGGCAAGATTGTTAGCTTTTGGAATTACAACAGTTTATTTTGGAAAGTATTTTGATCACTCAAAAATTTTGGCAGATTTTTTTCGGAAATCATTTGGTATAAATGGACGATTTACGGGCTAAATATAGCATATAAAATGATTTTTTATAAATTTAAAAATCAGTAAATAATTCCAGAAATATTTTTATAAAAATCTAAATAATTTAATTGATAAGTGTATAAATTTTCATAATTTAATGAAAAACGGATCATTAGTCGTGCTAATTTGAATGTTAATTAAATTCGATTTTGATAAAAACCGACGGGTTTGTGATTAACGAACCTGTTAGAATATTTGGACATCAAGAGCGATCAAAAAGCGTATTTTTGGATTAATTAAGTAAAAATGAACTATTTGTGAGAAATTCGGAAAATTTGGATAGATTGTGCGCGCTTTTCTATAAATCAAACTGAATAGACGGAAATGAGCCACGTAACGAATCCAGACCTCTACATTGTGATCTTTCTTTATAAATTAATCATTTTATCAACCAACACGTTTAACCAATTTTACATCCTTATAAATTTTTTCCAAACGCATAAACAAGCAACTTGGCGCAGCTGGTGAAACGGGGAAAGTGAGCCAAGTTCGGTTTTAAACATTAAACATTAAAAAACATCACAATCTAAGCCTATTGACGCTTTCTAGGTGCGAAAGCTATACCCAGACTAGATATACAGCCCAGTCTAGTATGAAGATTATAATAATATTAAAATATTAATATTATTATAACATTGACTATAGGGACTAAGAGATAGCAAGGGAAACGAACCCCGAGCAGACCTCGCACTGGTGCCTACAAAACCATGAGTTTCATGACCCCTCGTTTCAAACTGTTTACAAACTTATTGGGGGTGAAAAGCATATTTATATACGTTATCTATCTGGAAACCGTTCAGGACACAAATTATCTGAACGTTTACATACCAAAAGTCCTTACAAACATAACGATTGAATACGTACGAATGAATGGTGAATAGTATTGTTGAATGATAAATTAATTGGACAAGGTACGAATACCAAAACACAGTGAAATTACGCATGAATACAAATACTCTGTGTACTATTAAACATAACCTGGCCTGTAAGGGCTATGGGTGAATAACGTGGTCTGTAACGGGCATGGGCGAATAACGTAGTTTGTAACGGCCATGGGTGAATAACGTGGTCTGTAACGGCCATGAGGAATAACGTGGTTTGTAACGGCCATGGGGATAAGGTGGTATGTGACGACCATGAGAATAACGTGGGCAGTGGAGGCCACGAGGATATTGTGGGCGGAAAGGGGCCACAGTGTTTGGTGAAACGTGATAAATACTATATATGTGCATATTTGTATATATATATATGTGTGTGTGTGTGTGTATACATTGTGTAATGTTGGATTTCACGTGGAACCATTATGAGCGGAAGGGGGGCCACTGTAACGATTCCGGCAAAATCAGGTATACCCTAACCGGTATATACTATTTATGAGTTATTTAATACTGAATATATGAATTATAATGTGTTTATACGAGTATGAATGATTCACAGTACGAATTATACTCGATTATACAGTTAATCGTATTAGAAATACGATTAACCGATTAACGGTTATTGAAGCCCGAACGTATCAGGGATACATTATAGACGGGGTATATTATATTTAGTGATGTTTACGAAGTATTAAAGCTTCGGGATGAGTGAATTAAAGCACAGAAAAAGGATTTCGATTTAATGATACGTCGGTACGTTAAACGAAACCTTTAATACCAAACCGAGCAAGAAACGATCGATCAAGCCGAAAAAGATGCACAATTATTAAAATATGATGTATTAAGTTAATGAAAGTCATGGTTTAAGTTTTTGAAGTTTTTAAATCGGTTTTATATAAATTTCATTTTTAAGCCGAAAAACTACCGTTTTAGCCTCGTTTTAAGCCGAATTAAACGTTTAACCGAGAAACGAACTGAACCAGATTATCCAAAACATTATCCAGATTACGGAAATCCAAATGAGTGGCCAAGAATGAACATGTGGGTCCCACCCCACCCCCTCATCACCTCCGGTCGCAACCCCCCCTCATCCCATTTCATTTCATTTTTCTTTTTTGCAAGAAATTCCATGTTCTCCCTCCCCTCTCCACAAGATCATGATCCAAAACCGAGCTTTTGTAGCAAGAAAACAAGGTAAAGAATCGAGTTAATCACGTTTCCATCTTCGTTTCTTGAGTTTATTTGCAAGAAAATGAGGTTTCAAAGATGAAAACCGATTCTTGCATGATCAAGTGATGTATACGGGTTATACAAGGGATCTTGGTCCAAGAAATGAGTTACACGAATCAAAAACAAAATTTTACGGTTAAATATTTGTTTTTAGTATCATAACCGTAACCATGAAAGAAATGGCTTGATCGTGAGTGTAACTTGCTTGGTATTGTGGTATGTTGTTTGTAGGCTCTGTATTTAGTGGTAGATAAGGCGGAAAGATGAGTTTGTAGCTTGTAGTGGCGGAAAACGAAAGGTATATTCGGTTATGTTCGGTTTTGGGAAATTTGGACAGATTGTTGATGCTTTAGAGTTAGGTCATGAAATTTTACAGAGGTGTTAAACTCATGAAAAGATGAGTTTTGTGAATTTTTGGTAATTTTTGGATAGAGGATGAATATTTGGTGAATTTAATGCTCGGTTTTGGCCAAAAATGGTGAAAAATAGTTAAATATCATGAAAAATTCTGGAAAATTTTAGATAAGCTTTTCATATCATGTATAAGTCACACACAAAATTAGAGGTCCGTTGGAGAAGTCTAAGTAGGCTTTTCGGTTAAACGAGTTCTAGGGATTTCTAGCTCGGTTTTGGAAAAAGGGCATGTAAAAGAAGATTTTGGTTCTGGAAAAATTACAGGGGACTATGTGGATGGCAGGGGACATCCAGGAAAAATTTGGGATTTTTCTAAGGTCGTTTGGTATTTACGACATATTTAGTGTTTAAATGATGTTTAAAAATAGATAAATAAATTTTAAATATAAGAATTAATTCTGGAAATATTTTTATAAAATTCCCCACTATTAAAAAGTGATTTGTGCAAAATTTCAAGATCCGGGAGTAAACGGATAACTTATCGTGCTGATTATCAAACTTTTAAAGTTAAAACGCGTAAACCGGTGAAGTTCGTTTAAGCGAGCTGACTGGTGTATAAAAACCTTAAAATGAACTATTTTCATATAATTGAGTTAAACAAGTAAAAATGAATCATCCGAAAATAAGTCGGATGATTTGGGTATTTTTAACCGATTTTAACGGTTTCCGGTACGCCAAAGACGGAAACGAGTCCCGCGGCCAATCGGGACGTCTAAACCGAGCTATAATTTCACATTTTAAATTAAATTATCAGACAACCACTATTTTCGGGTCGTGTGTGACCAAACTCATTTTTGAAACATAAAACGGATATTCGTGCTAGGCACGCAAAACGAGAAAACGACTAATAGAAATTGTGACCATGGAACTCTAAACGACATCACAATCTGAGTCCGGAGAAGTATTTCTGGATTAACATTGCCCCCGGAACAGGTACAGTACTGGGTTAACAGTGTCCCCAGATGTACCGATTGATAAGGTTAAAGATTATATAAACAATAATTGTATAATAACGATTGTAGGGATCATATTACAGATTGGACGTGTTAATTGATAATGATTGTTGTTACCTGCTTGCATGTGCTAAGGTGAGTTTCACGAGACCCTTTTTATTGAACTGTTTTAAATATTTTCCCGGGGCGGAAAGCATGTTTTTATCAAAGTGTTTAAGTACATGCCGATCGCATGGAAATGAATGTATTTATATAATGTTTATTGTACGGGAATCGTACGGTAATGTATTAAAATGGTAATTGTCTGAGTTGTTAATATTGAAAGGTCCCGCAACAGTGTTCTGGGTTAACAGTGTCCCCAGAGGTTATTGGAAGTGTTCTGGGTTAACAGTGTCCCCAGAGGTTATTGGAAGTGTTCTGGGTTAACAGTGTCCCCAGAGGTTAGTGTAAGTGTTCTGGGTTAACAGTGTCCCCAGAGGTTATTGGAAGTGTTCTGGGTCAACAATGTCCCCAGAGATTATTAAATGTGTTTATGGGTTAACAGTGTCCCCAGATAATATTATATTATGATATGGATTTATCATGGTTTACTAAAATTGTGAAACTCACCAACTATTCGTAGTTGACCCATTTTCTCACATGCTTTTCAGGTACAATTTAGATGAAGTGATTGCTTACGTGCTAAGTGCTTGATGTGTGTAAGATTTGTGTGCGGGATATTAGGATACATTATAACAGATAGAATTATGTATCGTATTGTAAGATGTGTGTATCACCTAGACTTTAATGAAATACAAGATAATGTAATTTGAAGTATATTAGTGCATTCGGTTTTCTTTATAAACAATGTGGTTGATATCAGAGGTGTCTGTCGCATCCCGTTTACGTTTCCGCTGCGGTTGCGGGGTGTTATAGAACTTGGTATCAGAGCCATTGGTTATAAAAGAATTAGGATGTCTTTAAAAGATACCTAAAATATAACCAGTAGCTCAAGTATTATAGGATCTGAATATCAACTAATAATTTATAGTGACGAGGTCTGGATGAACTTGGACGGACAAGTGAGTTGTTATGGTCCGGAACATAATAACAGACTTGTCCGCACGAGGGAATTCTGGGGAAGTCACGGGGTACATTAATAGGTAAAAATGACAACATATGTGTAAAGTATATAATATTATTTATGTGTGCTAATGTGTATATATATATACGTGCATATCTTGTGGGTACATGTATTGAGAAATGGGACCCGGATAAGGAACCGGGGGATGAAATAATAAAAGTACCGAGGATGCTGAAATTCCTAAGAGCATCGGTTGATGATGAGTCTGACTTATCGGGTCGTAATTATGATAGTACCAAGTTAGATCTCCCGTTTGACATTAACCAGAAATATCTAGTAACCGTCACTCCCAACAAAAATTGATGAATCCCTTACCCTACCAACACCGGTACCGTATATCCTAATAACCCCGGATGTTCACCCGAACCGTCGACCCTCACGTACGGACGGATCCGTACCTGAACCCATTCTTATTCCATTAAGGTAAATAAATAAATAAATAATGATAATAATAAATTTGATAATAAATCAGCAGATAAAAAAAATAAAAAAAAATAATGTATAGAAATATATATATGTATTTCTCATTCTCAGACATATGAGTCATACCACCTCCAAATCGAGAATTACCGATTTTAACGAACCTAGAACGCCTGAGGACATTGACAGAGCAAGTGATAGAATTTCCCATAATAGTAATTATTAATATTTGAAGGCAACCCATGTTGCGCGATTACCTTGAACCTTGCAACTCCCTATGTTATCCTTATATCCGTTAGATGCCTACGCCCATGTATGCTCGAATAGAATGATTACCCATACACAAAGAGGTGTTGGAGTCATGATAGCATAGTTGGCTGTTCGTTCGTAGATGGTATACCGTGTATGTCGGATATACAAATAGACACGGATATTATAACTCCGTGGTACGTAATCATTTGGTGCTCACGGTGAGCATGTATCGGTTATGCTGACATGTAGAAGGATATTGAAATCATGAATATTAAACATTGATTTTTGTTGAGAAAGATCTATATGTCAGGTGGTGACAAGGGTTATGAACCATATTTAGACGTTAACCGACGTCAGGTTAAGTCTATATGTTATTATATTTGTGGGACATATATACTAGATGCCGGTATGTGTAATATATATGATAATATTTGGTGTGTATGTGTACCTGTTGGTATGATTGAGCTGGTAACGAGTTATATGGTGAGATTAGTATTGATTACTGCGTACGGGATGAGTAAGGCAGAATGACATAAAAAGAGTAACTCCAATGATGGAGCTTGATATGATTCAGTTGATTGCTCAAAGATAGCAGATGATGATACCGAATGTTGTATCACAGATCACTGCTAGTGTTGATGCAAATGTGATCGCAGACTTATAGATCGAGCAATCACATGATTATGAATATTTCAATTCTTAGTGTTATTACTAAGAGTGATAATGTCCCACCGGATACTATTGTGACTACAAGTATTAGTTATAAACTAAACATGAATAGTAGTCATAATGAATTAGATCCGGTATGAAGGATATGTTGTTGTTTGTGGTAAGGAAATCATTAATAGTTACCGATGGTAAAGGGAGGAATAGATTGGCGAGTGGATAGAAAAGATCGAAATGGTTAAGGATATTGGTAAGGGTCTAAAACATTGTGTAGTGAAATATGCTACAGATATGTTGGTAGATTATGTTGTGTCGTGATGGAACACGATGGTACAAAATTATAGTTAGAAAATTTTTACTCAGATGATATGGTCAGAATTTAAAATTCTTGTGCTAGAGCACTTTTATTCGAGTAAATGAGTTCAGAGTTGGAAACTGAGCTATGGAAGATAGAAATGTTGTGTGCTGATCACTTAGAACATGCTAATCGTTTGAAGGAATTGTCATGTCGGATAACATGGCTGATTACTCCTGAAACTAAGCAAAGTGAGCACTATATCGGGGACTAACTCCATCGATAAGGAGTATAGTCAATCATGTAAAATATACAACCTTTGGAAGGGTTGTGTCACAAGCCAGCATTGATATATTTTACTCTATGAGAAGCGGACTGGAAGGACGTTAGGTGAGACGTCGAGTGTTAAAGAAGAGAAGTGATAAAGGCATAGTGCAAGATAGGCCTTTGAATAATTAGGTATGTCTTACAACCAAGAATTATACTGAGACTAGTTCTGGTGCGAAAACATGAACCGCATAAAGGGTCCTTCCTTGAATGTGGAAAATATAGTTATCGGCAGAAAGAAGAATGTCGGGTGATAGTAGGCCACAGGTATGGTAAAGATGGACGTAATGCCCCATTCGTAGAACCAACTGAAGCCATGAGAACCGGCAACCCCAACCCATTCATGTACAACCACTCCGAACCCAACAACTTCAATAACAATCCATCCGAAGAAATCAAATTATGCCAAACAGTTGTACTTGCTATGAATGTGGCAGTGAAGATGAACCTCATGACAAGCAACAACCTCTGATCAAGCAAGGAGCCGTGCTTTTGTGAGTAATTCAAATAAAGCACATCATGATCCAACAGTGGTATTAAGTACGTTGTAGTTTTAAATCAATAGGCTTCAGTGATATTTTTGCGGTCGTCGATAGAAGTTAGTTCCTGCTAACCTCCTACCATTTGGAAAGATACCGATTAGTGAAACTATAGAACCCTATACTGTAGAATCGCTAACGGTAAATCCCTAATGGTTAACTAAATTGTACGGAATTGTCCTAATATTCTGAACGATTAACCTTTCCTTATTGACCTACGACCTGTAAAGCAAAGAAGTTTTGACGTAATAGTTAGCATGGATTGGCTAACTCAACATGAAGCAGAAATCAAATATGAAAAGAAGATGATTAGAAGCTCTCTTTCGGACGATGAAGAGATTAAATACAGAGAAAAGTGTACGGTATTATGTTGCCACTCAAATCTCATCTTGAGATGTTATAATATTTACGACAAGAAGACGTGGTGTATTTAACAAACTTGATTGCCTAAGTATTTAAAAGAAAACATATAGAAGATATCCCGGTGGTGCGCAAATTTTCACAAGTTTTCCCAGAAGAACTCCCTGGATTACCGCCAGCCCGACAGGTCGAATTCAGAATCGATTTAATGTCTCAAGCTGGCCCTGTTGCTAAAGCATCCTGCCGACTTGCACCGTCCGAGATGCAAGAATTATCCAATCAGTTACAAGAATTGTTGGATAAGATTTTATACGACCTAGTTAGTCACCATGGGGTGCACCAGTTTTAATTGGGAAATGAAGGTCGGAAGTGTTAGGATATGTGTTGATTAGGGAGAATTGAATAAAGTGACGATCAAGAGTAGGTGCTCACTTCTTCGAAGTGAATGATCTGTTTAACCAACTGCAAGGGACGATTTATTTTTTTTAGAAAAATTGATCTTAGATATAGTTATCACCAAATGAGAGATCCAAGAGGAAGACGTTGCAACAACAGTGTTTCGGACTCGCTACGGCCATTATGAATTCTTAGTTATGCCTTTCGGGCTAACAAATGCGCCGGCAGCATTCATGGAACTCATGACCCGAGTCTGTAACTTTATTTTGACAAATTGTCATAACATTCATTGATGATATTTTAATATATTCGCAACGTAAGGAAGAGCACGATCGACGGTTAAGGAAAATTGTGGAAGTGTTAAAGCAAGATGAGCTATACGCGAAGTTTTCGAAATGTGATTTTGAATAAAGAAGGCATAATCCCTTGGTCATGTTGTAAAGCAACAAGGATTACGCAAAGATCCAAATAAGATAGAAACCGTTAAAATTGTGCCAAGCGCCGATTTTAAGTCTCCCCGATGGAGACGATGGTTTTGTCGCGTATTGTGACGCGTCGCGTAGAGGGTTAGGATGCGTGTTGACGCAGTATAATAAGGTCATAGCCTATACTTCCCGACAGTTAAAAATACACGAGTAAGATTTCACTACTCACGACTTAGAACTGGGAGCGGTTATCTTCGCACTTAGAATGTGGAGACATTATCTCTACGATACGAAGTGCACCATCTTCACCGATCATAAAAGTTTGCAGCACATATTTGATTAGAAGGAACTGAATATGAGGCAACGAAGATGGGTCGAGTTGTTAAGCGATTATGACTGTGACATCCGTTATCACCCTGGCAAGGCTAACGTCGTAGCTGATGCCTTGAGTAAGAAAGATCGGGTTAAGCCATTGCGAGTGCAAGTGTTGGGGATGATAGTCCAGTCGAACTTTTCGGATCTGAGTCGAGTCGCTCAACGTGAGGCGTTGAAAGAGGGACAATTGGAAAAGGAGGAACTTTACGGCAATGAGAAGAATTTCGAACAACGCGTGGACGAAATTCTCTACTTCAAAAATTGGGTTTGGATCCCGACTCTCCATGACCTTCGTGAATTAATCATTGACGAAGCGCATAGATCGAAATAATCCATACACCCGGGATCGGATTTGACTATTGATGATACGGGTATCTGAAAGGATTTTTATTAATGGTGGAGTTTGGAGAAAGATATGGTCACGTATGTTGGTGAATATTTAAGTTGTGCAAGAGATAAGGCTACATAACGAAAACCCTTGGGAACGCCACAACGACATAAAATTCGCCAATGATATTGGGAATAAATTACATTGGATTTCGGGACTCAAATTCCCAAGATATATCAAAGGCATGAGGACAATTGGGTAATCGCAGATCGATTAACCAATCCTCGCATTTCATTCCAATCTATAACGATTACCACAATGAATTCTCGCCCAAACTCCTGATGGTGAAATGGTATCTCGTCGTGGAGTACCATTTTCAATTATCTCAGATCGAAATGGGCATCCTACTTCCATTATTGGATGACAGGGAAGGAAGCATCGAGAGCTTGAAGCTTTCTATGGGTAAAGTGATTATCACCAATTTGTTAAATCGAAAATGGGCGTCACTCAAGCCATAATATTTGGATTGATTCGAGAATCAACCAATCAGGTTTATAATATTTAAGATAAGCTGAAAGCAGCGCGAGATTGGCAAAGGATTTATGCCAACATTCAAAGGAAACCATTGTCGCTGGAAAGAGGTGACAAGGTATTTTTAAGGCATCACCTTAGAGAAGTGATATGAGGTTTGGCAAAACCGAAAATAGCTCCTTGATATATTGGACCCCATGAGACTATTTCCATGATTGGTCATTTAGTTTATCAATTAAAGTACTCCAGGGGCTAAGTATTATACATGATGTTTTGCCATGTATACGGAATGAAAAGTACCTAAGCGATGAGACAACGAAAGTACTAGTAATGGAAGTACTCATAGAAGACATGCTTGATATGATAAATAATTCCGTAGAGATAGTAGACGGGAAAACTAAACAGTTTGGACATACCAAGCTTTATTGATTAAGATTAAGTGGAGTTCACAGCGAGGACCAGATTATACCTGGTAACGCGAGGGTGAATTCTGAAGGAAAAACCCCCCCACCATTCTCTCGAAAGGGGATAGTGGGCGTGTAAAATTTCGAGGACGAAATTTCTTAACGGGGGGAGAATGTAACGATTCCGGCAAAATCAGGTATACCCTAACCGGTATATACTATTTATGAGTTATTTAATACTGAATATATGAATTATAATGTGTTTATACGAGTATGAATGATTCACAGTACGAATTATACTCGATTATACAGTTAATCGTGTTAGAAATACGATTAACCGATTAACGGTTATTGAAGCCCGAACGTATCAGGGATACATTATAGATGGGGTATATGATATTTAGTGATGTTTACGAAGTATTAAAGCTTCGGGATGAGTGAATTAAAGCACAGAAAAAGGATTTCGACTTAATGATACGTCGGTACGTTAAACGAAACCTTTAATACCAAACCGAGCAAGAAACGATCGATTAAGCCGAAAAAGATGCACAATTATTAATAATATGATGTATTAAGTTAATGAAAGTCATGGTTTAAGTTTTTGAAGTTTTTAAATCGGTTTTATATAAATTTCATTTTTAAGCCGAAAAACTACCGTTTTAGCCTCGTTTTAAGCCGAATTAAACGTTTAACCGAGAAACGAACTGAACCAGATTATCCAAAACATTATCCAGATTACGGAAATCCAAATGAGTGGCCAAGAATGAACATGTGGGTCCCACCCCACCCCCTCATCACCTCCGGTCGCAACCCCCCCTCATCCCATTTCATTTCATTTTTCTTTTTTGCAAGCAATTCCATGTTCTCCCTCCCCTCTCCACAAGATCATGATCCAAAACCGAGCTTTTGTAGCAAGAAAACAAGGTAAAGAATCGAGTTAATCACGTTTCCATCTTCGTTTCTTGAGTTTATTTGCAAGAAAATGAGGTTTCAAAGATGAAAACCGATTCTTGCATGATCAAGTGATGTATACGGGTTATACAAGGGATCTTGGTCCAAGAAATGAGTTATACGAATCAAAAACAAAATTTTACGGTTAAATATTTGTTTTTAGTATCATAACCGTAACCATGAAAGAAATGGCTTGATCGTGAGTGTAACTTGCTTGGTATTGTGGTATGTTGTTTGTAGGCTCTGTATTTAGTGGTAGATAAGGCGGAAAGATGAGTTTGTAGCTTGTAGTGGCGGAAAACGAAAGGTATATTCGGTTATGTTCGGTTTTGGGAAATTTGGACATATTGTTGATGCTTTAGAGTTAGGTCATGAAATTTTACAGAGGTGTTAAACTCATGAAAAGATGAGTTTTGTGAATTTTTGGTAATTTTTGGATAGAGGATGAATATTTGGTGAATTTAATGCTCGGTTTTGGCCAAAAATGGTGAAAAATAGTTAAATATCATGAAAAATTCTGGAAAATTTTAGATAAGCTTTTCATATCATGTATAAGTCACACACAAAATTTGAGGTCCGTTGGAGAAGTCTAAGTAGGCTTTTCGGGTAAACGAGTTCTAGGGATTTCTAGCTCGGTTTTGGAAAAAGGGCATGTAAAAGAAGATTTTGGTTCTGGAAAAATTACAGGGGACTATGTGGATGCCAGGGGACATCCAGGAAAAATTTGGGATTTTTCTAAGGTCGTTTGGTATTTACGACATATTTAGTGTTTAAATGATGTTTAAAAATAGATAAATAAATTTTAAATAAAAGTATTAATTCTGGAAATATTTTTATAAATTTCCCCACTATTAAAAAGTGATTTGTGCAAAATTTCAAGATCCGGGAGTAAACGGATAACTTATCGTGCTGATTATCAAACTTTTAAAGTTAAAACGCGTAAACCGGTGAAGTTCGCTTAAGCGAGCTGACTGGTGTATAAAAACCTTAAAAATGGACTATTTTCATATAATTGAGTTAAACAAGTAAAAATGAATCATCCGAAAATAAGTCGGATGATTTGGGTATTTTTAACCGATTTTAACGGTTTCCGGTACGCCAAAGACGGAAACGAGTCCCGCGGCCAATCGGGACGTCTAAACCGAGCTATAATTTCACATTTTAAATTAAATTATCAGACAACCACTATTTTCGGGTCGTGTGTGACCAAACTCATTTTTGAAACATAAAACGGATATTCGTGCTAGGCACGCAAAACGAGAAAACGACTAATAGAAATTGTGACCATGGAACTCTAAACGACATCACAATTTGAGTCTGGAGAAGTATTTTTGGATTAACATTGCCCCCGGAACAGGTACAGTACTGGGTTAACAGTGTCCCCAGATGTACCGATTGATAAGGTTAAAGATTATATAAACAATAATTGTATAATAACGATTGTAGGGATCATATTACAGATTGGACGTGTTAATTGATAATGATTGTTGTTACCTGCTTGCATGTGCTAAGGTGAGTTTCACGAGCCCCTTTTTATTGAACTGTTTTAAATATTTTCCCGGGGCGGAAAGCATGTTTTTATCAAAGTGTTTAAGGACATGCCGATCGCATGGAAATGAATGTATTTATATGATGTTTATTGTACGGGAATCGTACGGTAATGTATTAAAATGGTAATTGTCTGAGTTGTTAATATTGAAAGGTCCCGCAACAGTGTTCTGGGTTAACATTGTCCCCAAAGGTTATTGGAAGTGTTCTGGGTTAACAGTGTCCCCAGAGGTTATTGGAAGTGTTCTGGGTTAACAGTGTCCCCAGAGGTTAGTGTAAGTGTTCTGGGTTAACAGTGTCCCCAGAGGTTATTGGAAGTGTTCTGGGTCAACAACGTCCCCAGAGGTTATTAAATGTGTTTATGGGTTAACAGTGTCCCCAGATAATATTATATTATGATATGGATTTATCATGGTTTACTAAAATTGTGAAACTCACCAACTATTCGTAGTTGACCCGTTTTCTCACATGCTTTTCAGGTACAATTTAGATGAAGTTATTGCTTACGTGCTAAGTGCTTGATGTGTGTAAGATTTGTGTGCGGGATATTAGGATACATTATAACAGATAGAATTATGTATCGTATTGTAAGATGTGTGTATCACCTAGACGGTAATGAAATACAAGATAATGTAATTTGAAGTATATTAATGCATTCGGTTTTCTTTATAAACAATGTGGTTGATATCAGAGGTGTCTGTCGCATCCCGTTTACGTTTCCGCTGCGTTTGCGGGGTGTTACAGCCACAGTGGTTGATGTTATGCGGAACTGTTGTGGGCGGAATGGGGGACATAGTGGTTGATTTTATGTGGAACCGTTGTGGGAGGAAGGGGGTCCACAGTGGTTGATTAAACACGGAACTTGGAAACACGTAGTACGAACAAGCAATCACGATTTTATCGTAATTTCGAATTTATATTATAAACTTACATGCATACATATGTACACATAGAGACACAGCTATACATATATGCAAACATAAATACAATTTTTATATACGCACGTACATGCGAACTATGACTGTGTGGTAAGTAGAACGGAATTCGTTAAAACTTATGAAACTCACCAACTATTCGTAGTTGACCATTTCTTAAAACATAACTCACCAACTATTCGTAGTTGACCATTTCTTTAAACATGCTTTTCAGGTAATCAGAAAGGTGGAGTAGATAGGTTATGTGTTACCAGTTGGATTGTGACCGATGCTATGAGCATTTGAGTTAGAAGTAAAGTAATTGAAGAGATAGTTTTGATTGTATCACTTAGATTGTAAGAGATGTTAGAATAATGTAATATATTATAAATTAGTTAGTAATGTTTCCTTATGAACAATGTATTTGATACCAGTTGTTGCATTCTTGTTTTACGCTTCCGCAAATCGCTTAACGCGGTGTAATAGAAGTTGGTATCAGAGAAATTGGTTATAAAGGATTAGATTATCCATTAGGATACCTATAATATAACCGTAGGCTCGATTTTATCTGTGAAAATTAATACTGAGTAACGATAGATACTGATGGTCCTGAACGTAATAACAGACTTGCTTATACGAGGGAGTTCGGGGAGAAGTCGCAGAACATACTAATAGGTAAAAATGGTAACATACGTGTGTAAAGGAGATGTGGAGTATATATGTAACATGCATACGTGTTTATCTGAAACGAGGTATATGGATACGTGTACGTATGATACTATCGATAATATTGAATGTTATCGTAATGAATATTATATTCGGTTATAGTCAGTATTAATTTCTTATTCTAATTAAAATTTTATCTTACCAAAATTAATATTATATCTTATTATAATTAATATTACATCTGTTCGTTAGAAATAAAATATTATATCTCTGCCCTAATTAATAATGTCCTTTACGCTGATCTAAGTTATCGGAAAATGTTCTTTTATGACTAACTACTGCACCGAGAGGTATCAAGATCGGGTGGTTTTATGATAGATAAAGAACCAGTGTTACATGTGAACGAGAATACAAGGATGCTTTAGCAAGTGTAAACTAAATCTGGGAATGTGACGGAACCACAAAGGGGCTTAATATACAAGGCTCGGGAATGAACCGTGGGAGGTGTGACTTACATATAATAATTTCAAGGGAATATACATATAATACTTCTTAGCTTGGGTCTAATCTTTATCTTATTAACTCGTTTCTTTGACATTAAACTAACCTATTTTCCGGTCATTCTTCCATTTCTGTTGTTCAAAAACAAACACCATTCCTAAGGGAAATACCTAATGATGAGCCCAATTTATTAAATTATAAATATGATAATTACCAAAACTGAGTTTTCAATTATAATACAATCAATCGTGACTACCAGTACATATAATGTACTAATGATATTACAAATAGAAATATTAATAATATTAATTTTCTTTACATATCCCCAGTACAACTAACTTTGATGAACCTCCCTAACCAGCAAACTCTTCGAACCATCTATGAACAAGAACCTCCAACCTCTACTATATTATGCTATTCCAATTGATTATTATAGGAGAGAAACCTCATGCTCATGAAGCGATGATGTGCCTGAATGGAATGGGACATACTTACCCCAACCAGTAATCTACCACTTTTAATAGACCCAACATGCTGACGTGTACCGAATGACCTGGCGAAGAAATATATTCTGTAGTTATATTTAACAACCTCCAAGGGTCTAGTGGAATATACGAGTGCATTCTTATGATAACACACTAATTAAAATCGTAATGAGAAAATGTCTACTTGCAGAAGAGGCTGAACAAAAACAATTGCCCAATGATGGGATCGTACCAGAACAATTGTCTGGCAAGTTATAAACCGTTTATAATTGTTATAATGTGTACTTGGGCGGATAAATAGTACGGTATTGTTGTGTATATCAACTTTTCGATACTCCATGCAAGCATCTAGTAGTGTGTGCTATCCTGATATGGAAGACAACTTTGACCTTCCGTTACTATATTGAACCTTACATAGTTAAAATTTCTTGTCAACTGGTGGCAACTTTTGATATATACATACAGAAAATGGCCTTTGTTAGGCTAAATAAATATGCTATCCTTGATATATAGACACATGGTCAAAGATGTGTAATACATATGTGCTATTTGAAATACCTGATTACTTGAAAATGTGATTCCTTTGGGGATGAGTTGTGTAGCGAACTACTATTAGTTACGGTATAATTGGTTATCATTACAGAGTGGCCTCGGAGAAAACAAACATGCTATTTGAGGTAGTGGTGGCCGAGATGCTTGCTCGGCAACTGCAGACAGTAACTCTGACAATAGAAGCACGATTCGCTGCTAGCATTTATAAGGCAAAAAATAAAAACCAAATGCCAAACACTAATGCGGCCGCGAATACTATTTCGCCGCTCAATGCTAATACAATTACAAATATTGTTCTCCCAACAAATAATAATATTGTCACGAATAATACTCCCGCACTGAGTACTAATGCTACCATCGATAATAATAATCTCCCCCACTAAATGCCATTGACAATACAAATCTCTTATCGAACACGAATACTAGTCGTAACAACAGTGATCCTTCACAATGGGAATACTCGTTTAAACAAATTACGTTGTGCAAATCTATAAATTCTAGTGATACTGAAAGAGTAAATGGGTTAGTAAAAGGAATCGAAGCTATAAACTCTGTTATCAATACCAAAAATTGATCATCACATATGTAATAGATAACGATTGTGCAAATTCGGGAACTAGAGGCAACCAACCTTATGACTTGAACAAAACTTAAAACTCTTTTATTAAAACATTTTCGTCCAATGAATGAAACCTAAAAATTTGGACACGAACCCGAGAAATTGAAAATGAAAGGTGTGGACAAATTGGAATACCCAAAATGTGTTAACGGTCCGGCTCGAATGATGCCACGATTAGTAGCTCAGAAATAAGGACATTAGTTAACCCAGTTAACCACTAAACCTTTGAGAATGCCGTGACACAAGCCAGTGTGGTAACTTTTGATTTGGTCAGAAGTAGTTTGTTGAGTTTGCCTGGGGAAGCATCTAGTACAAAGTGAACCAATCGTGAAACATGTGTACAAGAGATACAACCAACTAAACATGCGTGCTCTACAACTTAAACCGATACTTCGATCAGTTTTAGCTCCGACATAACAATATACAATGAACTTTCTTCAAAATGTGGGAAATATGATTATTATCACATAAGAGAATGTCGAACAAAGGTATGCCATAAAAACAGGAAGGTTATGCATTATGCCCATAATTGTAGAACTATTATGAATATTATAAACTAACCCACCCAACTTTAGTAATCACAACTTCCTCGACCCTAACCGATCTGATAACGACCAACTCACCAAAACCAACCCATAATAAGCCGGTATGCTTGCTATGAGTGTGGCAGTATGGGGCACGACAAGAAAGACTGCCCTGGTTTGAATCGAGTTGCAATGAGAAGACAAAATCAAGAACCAGTATCGATACCCATCCCGACTAGAGGTCACGTATTGTGATTAAATCAGATAAAGTAAGCACAGTAACGGGTACATTCTGAGTCTAGTATACTTTAGTTTTATTTAATGTGGACATTGATAGAGGTATCATTTCTACAAATCTTTACCTTGGAAAAATATACTGAGTAGTAAAATAATAAATTCTTATATTATAGAACCCACTAAAGGTAAAACTATAACCATTAAACATACTGTTCAAAACTTCCCCCTCAACCTAAACAACTAGCTATTCCCTGTCAATGCACTCCCGGTGGAAGTGAGGAGTTGTTATGTAATAGTCAGTATGGACTAGCTAATTGAGTTCAAATGGAAGTTATCTATAGAGATAGAACTGTTATACTACCTCTTCTAGATAAAGAAGTGATCCAGTACACGAAAGAAAACCTAGTACCCTAATGCCTTTCGTATCCCCATCTTAAATGATATATTATAACAGTTACATCAAAAATTCATGTAACGGGATAAACACTTTTCCAGTAGTACTTAAAATTTACCGTCCTAATCAAAAAGGACCGAGATTATGAATGGAAGTGAAACAAAGTAATAGCATATACCCCTAGTGACTAAACAAGGATGAGAAGAACTATGCTATTTGTAACCAAAAATATGGAACGATTGCTTTTATACCCAAGATCTAGAGGCATTACTTGTATATTACTAAGCATACGAGTTACACAAACATAAAGACCTACGAGTTATAAGTGATCAAAACAAGTTAAGTAAGAGGCAATGGGGATTAAGTGGAATTGCTAAACAATCATAACTGTGAAAACCGAAGAAGTTCCTTACTACAATAACCGAAACTTGAACTTCAAGCTTTTATAGCCTCAATAACCAGCTGATGAACGAAGAAAATACAGGTCAGATGTTCTGTAAGATTGATTATTAGTATAAAGATATAAGGGAAATTTATGAAGGAATTAGTATGAGAAAGATCATTGGCACATGTGTTGTAAAGTTATACACTATAATATATAAGGTGGAATATTAAAAATCCTAAGGGCGTTATGACAGTTTGATATACCCCATTGGAAGGGGGAAACAAACTACAATGGATTTCTTAACACATGTTCCTAAAACATCCTAAGAAAGAATGCAAGCTGAATGATAGTTCCCCTACTAATCCACTCCAGATACCTTCTTTTGAATTGTAACAACTACCCAACTGAAAAAACTCGCCTTAACAAAATCTTATACTTGGTGAGTTGTGCATGAAACTTTAGATCCCTATTCGACCGGAACATGGTCTGTAGTCCTCTAACAAACAATAAAACCAATTAAACTATTCAAAAGTTAGAGGAAAGTAAGACGGTAATTTCAATCCTCGTACATTAACAGCCATCGTAATATTATACAAGCGATTATATACTACATTATACGAGCAAGATTATAACTCGCCACCTTATTCAATTGAAAATTGGCGACCCCCAAACTAAAAAATCTAAATCAATTTTGGAACCATAAATAAATTTCGCAATATCAAAAACAAACTCAAAGCCACTTGAGGGTAACCAGAGGACTATACCGATATATGTGAGAAGATGACGATTCTTGAAGGGTATTAGTTGAGTTAATGAAACCGACGAGTTAACTTGAAAATACATGGAACTGTACAAAAATTGCCTCGTAGGCTAACCTCGTAACGTATTAAACAAAATTATCTCATTCCCAATATTTAATATATATCGAATCAGAATGAGTACCTTACTAAAAGGACGAAATTAGTACCACCTGAAAACTTGTATACAACTAAACTCTATAAAGGAAACCGTGAAAATGTTGAACGAGGAAAATCAAACAGTTACGATGATGTGCTAAAAGTAGTTAAATAAAAACACACTAATATACACACTAAGTAATAAATTTTAGACTCTTAAACTTAACTAAACTACTATCCGGCAAATGAACCTATCGACTCTAGTATAGCTAAGTAAGTCCGGATATCAAACTCACAGGACTCTTTAAATTATGTTAACTAGCTAAATTTAGACTTAACTACAGACACGACTATTTATTTATTATTATTTAGGGAGGGGGGAGGGGGTTTACTAAAATACTAATATTAAATTAATCAGTAAGACTTAAAGACGACTTAAATCTAGAATTAACTCAAATGATGACAAATAACCACCTAGGCTAGAATCCCTAATGCATCAATTATCAATTAGTTGGAAAGTGTATGTTACGGAACTGGGATCGTAAATAGACGCTTAAAAGAAAACCCAAACAAGACCCCTAACCCTTTTCAAGAAGACACCTATGGATTTCTATTAAGTTCTTAAAAACACCGGCTTAGTTAGACTCGCTTATGGTCGCTAATTATTTTATGACAAGTACCTCTACAAGAAATCCTTCCTTACAGTGCGAATATCACAGGTAGTTTCAAGAATTTGCTCGACTAGATAGACAAGGAAGATAAACCAAACCTAGGCGGACTCTTTACAGAGAACTAAACCCAACAATTAATCAACCAAGACCTATCACATAATCTATCACCTTACAGCTATTTAGATTAACAGCACACTTAAGTCTATTTGATTAATTATTATTGTTCCTATGGTTTTATTGCAAATCAACCATAAACTAGTAAAAAACACATAGTAGATGACCTAACATAATCCTATCATATGACAGACAATCACCAAGGAAATTGTGAAATAATAAAACTCACCAAACAATCCTAAGCACACATATGCACTGAAATGACCTGGAATCTTGATGTAGATTTCAATTAAGATCTCTAGATATTACAACCTATAACTCAATGTGTGGAATCCATTGAGAATGAACACAATCAAGTAAACATTAAGCTCGTATTCATTGAAAACTTGAAAGATTACAAGATATGACACTTTGGCTACTTTCTCTGTCTACTCTCTTACTCTGACAATGACCAAAAGTCTACATAATAACGCATAAGTCCATTATTTATAGGACTTCAACATGAAAGACAATATGGGCTTATATGATATACGGCGCATATGTTATGCACCGCATAACCTATGCGTTCCATATGACTTATGCGCCATATAATTTATACATTTGACACTTTTAGCCATATACAATCATATCTAATACATCTAAGACCTTAGCAATAGACATTATGCTCTAACGAACTCCCCATTGGATGTTGCTAGGTCTTCGATCTTCACGTTTCGGTCTTTCATTCCAAAAACCTTTTCTCTATACTCCCTCCTCATATCCTCCCATGAACGTTTAGAACTGATTTGTGGGAATCGATACTCCAACGCCTTTGAGTTGAAATCTCTTCAACGTAGCAATCCTCATCTTCTCTTTTATCTCCTCCTCTCGTTCCTTTGCCTTTTGTGCTTCCTCTTCACCAAAATAAAACCATTTGCTCTTCCAAATCTCTCCAGAGTGAATCTTATATTTATAACAAATCTTGATCACCTTCTGGTATTGCATAGTAGACGCATGATGTTTATCACGTGAAACTTGAATCTTGCACTTATGCAGCGTCTCTATGTCCTTCTTTGAAAAATTCACCAACCACATAGGATCCATCACATCTATGACATCCCATACTCCGTCTGGGTTTATGTGACATTCGTGACAAAACCGAGAACACCTTGGTATTAACAAACCGAATAAGCGATTAACCGCTTATTGCGTATCGAACAAACGATTAACCGAACAGGCTTGGTTATGACCCAGATATCCAGGTGGGGCATCTATAAGTGATATATGTTTAATATAAGCCAATATATCAATATTATAGCCTTAGTTCGATAGCAAACAAGTTAAACAAAAACATGCTCGTTTAAATACCCGCTATAGATTTAAACGCGAAAGATAGTTACAAACCAAGCATTGTATCATCCGTTAAGCCAAAAAAGACTTACCAAAAACTTATTTGAAATGTTTTAAGCGAACCATAAAAATCTTTTCGAATTTTACAAACGTATAATATATTTTTATAAATTTACACAAAAATAGCCGAAAAACACTCGTTTTCACACTGTTTGACACACCCGATATGTTTTTCGCGAGAAAAATCAAACCCGAAATAAATTTGGACTCGGAATTTCATGTTAGGACACGTAAATCGAGAAAAGTGGGCCAAATGGGCCCAAAAGGGGGCCCAACAAGCCCAGCCCGCCAAATTTGAAAAAAAAACTTTAATATTATTATTAAGATTACTTAATATCTAGGAAAGCCTATATATTTTGGTATCCAAATTTTTTCAGAAACTTAACCACCTGCTGATGTTCTTAAACAAAAACCACAAACCCTAAGGTAATCTTCCATGTTTGGATCGTTTAATCTTTGTTTAAACAAGTTTAATATCATATAATCATAGTTTGGTTATCAAAAATCATTACTAACCATGCAAAAACCTTAAAAGTGATCCATAAACATGTTTTTATCATACACATAGTTAGGAACCTGGTTTGATAGTTTTTTTTAGCCATAAACACGGATTAGACGGTTTAAACGGCGTTTTTACGTTTCAAAAGTTCGGTTTTATACCCTAGCCGAAACCCTGAGTTAAGGAGCTGTTGTGTTGGTGAAACTTGCTTGGTTTGTGATATAGGACCTGTATCTAGCTTACATAGAAGCACAAAAACCCGAAAACTTGATTAGAAGGCCGAAAATGAACCAAAACCGGAAAGGTAATACCGAATCACTCGTTTGCGGGTTGTTTAGCTTAAGGTTGTGATGTGCATATTGTTAGGTCATGAAATTTTTCTGGGACATCAGGGACCATATCATTGAGTCCCTGTTCAAACTTGGTAATGTTTTGACCATCCGAGAATATTTGGCGAATTTATTACCGAATTGGGGTGTTTGTTTGGGAAAAATAGTTAAAATACTTCAAAAATTATGAAATTTTGTGGGGAATTCAGATTTGGTTTGATCACATATTAAATTTGGGAGGATTTGGAAAAGCTTAGGTAGGTTTTGTGTATTCACGTTTATTTGAATTTTCATAGTCGTTTTTGGCTTGGAAATGATATTTGGCAAAATTGTTAGAGTTTGGGATTTTTTCCAGATTGTTTTGGGACATATTCTGGTAACTCAGAAATTTTGGTGGAATTTTTTGAGATCGTTTGTTATAAACGGACAATTTTCGGGCTAAATATAGCAGATGAAATGAATTTTTATAAATTAATAAATCAGTAAATAACTCTAGAAATATTTTTGTAAAAATATAAATATTTTAATTAATAAATGACTAAATTTTCATAATTTAAGGATTAATGGATAATTAATAGTTCTAATTTAAAGATTAAACAAATTCAATTTTTAAATAAACCAACGAGTTCGTGATTAACGAACCTGTTGGAATATCAAAACATCAAAATTGATCAGAAATTATATTTTTAGATTAATTAATTAAAAACAAACTTTTTTATATGAAATCCGGACAATTTGGATAAATTGTGTGCATTTTCTCCAAATCAAACTGAATAAACGGAAACGAGCCCCGTAGTGAATCCAGAACCCCAATGTGTGATCTTTCTTTATAACTTAATCATTTTGTCGACCAACACTTTTACCCAGTCTTACATCCCCATAACTGTTTTCTGAACGCTTAAACGAACAACTCGGCCCAGCTGGGAAAACAGGAAACTGAGCCAAGTCAGTTTTAAGTATTAGATATTAAACAACATCCCAAACTAAGCCTATTAGCAATTTCTGGGTGTAACAGCTATACCCAGATTAGATATACAGCCCAGTTTAGTATTGAGATTATAATAGTATTAAAATATTAATATTATTATAATATTGATTATAGGGACTAGTAATAGCTAGTTGAACCAGTTACGAACTGACACTGTACCAGAACTCTACTAAACATTGAGGTTCATGACCCCACTTTTAAAATGTTTTTACAAACTTTTGGGGTGAAAAACATGTTGATACATATACATTACCCCTTGTTAAAGAATGAATTTTACATATTATAATGTTGATTTTATCATTAAAGGCCCATCTGGTTCTAAAACGAGTAAGTTACCATATTTAGTTCGTTTTAGTGGAACCTATATAAACATATCATATATTCTCTGCCACAAATCATCCCTAAACCCTAACTCACCTACTCCAACCGTCCTCCATCTGTTCATCACCAATCTTCTTCAGTTTTTGCATTATTGTTGAAGATACACTCATAAACGGTTGACTTTGCATACATGTGGACCTTTGACTCTTTGTTTCTCTTGATTCTTAGACTTTCCGGGTAAGTTGTACACATAGAAATCATTCAAATATATACCCTAGTCAAGAACCTTCAATCAATTTAGGTGGTTGAAGGGTGTCGACTGGTCAATTCGCTTAAAACTAAAGGGTAAAATAGTCAACAAGTTTGACAATTCGTTTTCTCATACTTCTGGTCGAATTCAACGTTCGATCCAGAAGACTTTTATTCTTGTAACGTACTTTTAAGGCTACTAACCAAAACCCGACTTCCAACTTGCTATTCGGATTATGTTCAGTACCAGCTCGCTTAAATCTTAAATCAAACATACTTAAGTTCTAAACGTCCGTTTAGATTGATTCCAGCGACAACAAGTTTACTTTTACTTATATTTTCATATCTCAAACTTTCATATTCTAATCGTTTATAACGTTTGACGTGTAATGGATAACTCGCTTATTTGTTAGCTCGTTTAATCATATTTATTAATCGCTTGTCATTAATCTAAGGTGAGTTTGATCATTCCCCTTTTTATCTACTGTTTTCAAACGTTTTGGGGACATATGCGTACTTACTCATATTTTATGTCACATATTAGATACAAACTCGCAAACATAATCATTGTGTGAATATCAATTGATGCTATCTGGTAATTGCTATTTGCTTATGTGTATATTCTGTCACTGTTGGAGAGGTCCAACATATCTCCTTGTATAGGGTTCTCATTAGTATGATCATACGACCGTCTTAGTAACCGGAGCCCGATTCGCTTGGCGAAGGTAAAACGACAACTTTGGTCATCGTAATCAACGCCCGATTCGCTTGGCAACGATTCATTGGCACACTAGCAAGTCTTGGATTAGTCTTTGGTTGTGTTTATGGTTGATATATGTTATGATTTGATTGATTACTATCACATGTGTTTGTTTGCATATTTAATACTAATCATTTATTATTTATTATTATATAACCATTTGTTGTGTCAAAATTGGTAATCATCTCACTCAGCATGTGTTGTTAAGAAACTTCATTTTTTACGCATAGGCAAGATGCTTTGTATTGAAGATTGAAGTTGGACACTTAGACAAGACCTTAGGATATAAACAAGATAATCATTATTTGAGCTTACATTCATGCATTTAACTTGTTTGTTATATTTGGATATTGTGTGTATTCTTGTAATAAAATAATTAATTAGATTTGACACCTTCTATGTATGATAGTATCTTCGAGCTATGAGCAATCGGATCACGCCTCGGCATATCCGCCTTAGGTTTGGGTGTAACATTTGTCCAAGTCGTTATCTCCATATATTATTATATCTTTATTAATATTGCTATTAATATTCTCCTTTATATTTACTATTTTTTTATTATTATATTATTATTATTATTATAAGCATCACCAACCACTTCTCTCTCATATAACCTAACCCCCCCCCCCACCCCCACCCCTACCCGCCTCCTTCTTCCTCACCGATCAACCCAAGCCACCGCCATCTGCCATTTCCGGCCACCAAAGTCGTGCCTTAAACTACAACGGCAGTCCACTCTAGTCGCATGAGGATCCTCAAACAAGTCGCATGACAACGATTCACATCCAAGACAAATCGCATGGGATGCCATTTAAATCTCACAATCAATTCGCACACAAACGATTCGCATGCCAAACGATTCGCATTCAAAGGATTCGCATGCTGAACGATTCGCACGCCAAAACCAACCACATGTCATGCGATTGATTTAATCAAGTCGCACAGGGTCGGGTCGCGCAAATGGTCTAAAACCAGGTCGCATACGGGGAATTCTACTCCGTGTCGCACATGGTTTAACGGGTTTGGATCTGGTTCAATAAATTCGCACCACGGGTTTCTGGTTATGTTTGAACTCCAGGCGTCCTTGAGTGCTCACCAATACATGGACATGGGAAAGGTTTGGGTTAAGTTCTTAAGGGTTCAGTGGTCCGAGCACTACAGATCTGGTTCGGGTTCGTTTAAACAGTCGGGTTTCATTTGCTGAACTTTTTGGGATTCAGGTCTCGCGGAAACCCGTTGCACCATATATTGTTATTATTTGTAGTTTGTCCAAATCACAGGCTATTGTTATTATTATCATTTGATTCGATTGAAACTCGTTTTTATCGGTTTCGCTTATGTTCAACTTTAAGAGATCCATTCGATCATTATTTATTAGATCAAATATAGAAATGAGATGAGAAAGAAAGATGAATATTAATTAAAACATACCTTAAAGATGGATAAACTAGACCTTGAATAAATGGAAAGATGGATTGTGTGTAGGAGGTTTGTGTGTGTGTACGGATGTCTGTGACAATGATTGGGAGATTATGATGGATTGGTGAGGATGAGGATAAGATTAGGGTTTTAGGTGTTTAAATAGGATAAGCCCAAAGGCTTTTAGGCCCATAATTGTGTTCAAGTCCACTAACCATAGTAATCTTATCATTTCTTATTATTTAATTAACTAAATAACGCAACATGACACGTATGTTTAAAACGATCTTATATTAGTTTATTTAAATAAGATGCTAAACAAGGACGTTATAGCACCGGACCCTAATAATATCTGAGGTATGGAGGGCACCAGACCCTAATAATATTCGAGGTATTGTAAGTCCCAAGAAAGGATCTTTCAATGTGATTTCAAGTAACTCAATGATTAGGCAGAAACTAATCACCAAGCCGATTCTATAAAGCCAACACAAACACGAAACAAAACACAAGAATAAGCTTCAAATACACGTATATTGATACGTCGGATGCTTAAGCCCTTAACAACTTACACGGGTGAAAGATAAACTTGAACGAACAACCCTTACAAAAGTAACATACATCACTATATATACTCTACCAACTAGGCCCAAAACAAACTAACGCCCACCAAGATCAAATGATCTCGATTTTCATACAAAACCCTAACTAAGCCCAAATACACAAAGCATAAACCATAAACTACGACCTAACATTCTCCCCCTTGGTTTATTGCTTGATCCCAGCCACACTCAAAATATCAATCGTAGACGTTTAACATGCATCCATTCCTTCATTCCTTCCGGCGCATATACTGTGGCTTCAAAATAGACACTTGAAAATTGAGTGTCTTATTTAGAGACTTTATTTTGGTAATACTAACGCTGGCCAGCAATCCAGCACAGGTCATGCTACTTGCTGATAGGAGTAGATATTCATGACATTGGTTAGTGAAAACAATAGAAAATCTTAGGTTCGATCGACTCAGAAACGTCGAATACGATGTACTTTTTGATGAGCAGATGGATTCCCAGTCAAAGATTGATTGAGAGTTCCTTGAGATATCAGTTGACCAAGGAAATTTCTGGTTGACCAAGAGATTTCAGTCAATCTCCATCAATAATATGTGGATATGACCTGTCGTCATCTCTATTCTACCAATCACCATTGATGACCAAGCTTCATCTTCATTCAAAACACTCAAAAAACACAATCAGAAACATCAAGAAGAAATCAAAAATACAATCTAAGATCTTAAACCAATCGAGTTACCTCAGAAATGTCATACCCAAGAATCAAAGATAAAAGTTTTTCTTTTTCATAATCCTATAGATGAAGACATGAAATGATGTGCACGGAATTATTAGATGGTTGATGATTTCGAAAGATCTTGGAAGATTTAGGAAGATGAAGGTTCTTGAGTGTTGAGTGACTAATGATGTATAATGAGTGCCTTTTAATCTTCCAAGACACATCAATATGTGCCGAGAACACATACGGACCGAGAGCATATATGGACCGAGAACAACTACGAACCGAGATCTCACATTAGTGGAGTCCATTGGGCCAAGAAGAAACACCTTGGGCCAATTTGACCAGGCCGAGAACATACAATATAAGAACCCATTGGGCCAAACAGACTGGCCTACGAATCCAGACCAGCAGTTGTAAAAGTTTTATTTTCTAAAACAATCTCGATTCATAATAAAATTGATTTCTTGGTAGACATTTGTTTCGACACGAGTAGACATGAGGTAAAAATAAAATAAAAATTAAAAATTAAAAAATTAAAATAAAAACAAAAATTAATTTACCTATCTAGCCTTCAGCAGATTTATCATATATTGGGATCAAATTTCAGCTGATTAAAAACAACCAACCCTTTTCAAGAAAAGATCTGAATATGAAATCATATTGATTAAGATACTTTCACAATGATCCATTATCAGCATTATTGTGACATAGTGAAAAGGTTGATGACAGGTAATTATCATGATTTTCATTGCGCCAGTGATACGATAGATTCAGTTAGGCGTAAGTCTTATATGGACATCACTTATGGACTTATGATACCCCTTATCTCTTCTCAAAGCTTATTTGGCTTTCCCCAGATCACCCCAATTTAACTCCAACCCCCTAGCGTTCGATCAAAGAATTTTCTTTATACAAAATAAATTTTAAGCTTTAAGGAACGTTGGACTTACATGCCGTCCGGACTTACGAGCCTTACATTCAGGGTGTTTAAGACTTACTTATATGCCCCACCCCTGTAGTTCTCTGGTGCCCCTTTAAGCTTATTACTAAAAGTATGTTTGAATACTCATAATTTACAAATTTTTTTTTTATATATTTTAGCTATCAAAACACTAATGGGCTCGTGTATGACTGGGTAATTACTTTTCTGCCTATCATTCGGAGAGATGTATCTAGGGACATGCAAGCATCTTCAAAATGAATCTCCACAATAAGTTTAGCAGATTTAGTTTATATCACTTCAAACTTTTACATATCATGGAAAACTACCATACACATCAATGACTGTTCAAAAACCTTTTTAGCCTAATAGCTTCACACGTTAGGCAGACATAATCAATTTATATATCATTTCTCAAAGGTTGGATCAATTTTCATTTGAAAATATTTTAATCTTCTAGTAAGCTTTAGCTGAATAATAATATCATTTCCCAGAAGATAACTTCAAAGACAATTTTAAATTCAATCACCCCAGTCACTTTCAGTTTTAAGGTGAATGGCTATCCCATGTGTCTATAGATAGACGATAGGACCAAACACATAATAATATATGTCCCTCAAACATAGGTAGCCGACATAATTTTTAGTGAAAGAACTTAAAAGACACATAGTTAAACCAAAAACATTTTATAATAATTTTTTTATTATATTCAGTCGCCCCAGTCACTTTCAGTCCTTGGGTTAATGGCTATCTCGTCCGTCAAAGGTTTACAACGAGACCAAACATAGAAATATGTCCCTTGAACTTGAGTTACCGGTATAATTTTAAGCAACAGAACAAAACAGAGATTTTTTTTAATTTAATTAGAACACACAAACGCTCTTTTTGTATTTTTCCTTTTTCTCCCCCCTAAATTTGTACATAAATTATGACAAGAAAAAAATTTATGTACAAAATTTAAACCTCAAATAAATACTCAGTCTTCAAACCGTAACATCTTAAGAAACCCTACAAGCACATTGAATCTAGCTGTTTTGACATGTTTCATAAATAGGTCCACCACATTATTATCAGTATGGACCTGTTCAAGATGAATTAACTTCCGGTTGTAATAGTAACGAATAAAATGAATTTTTATATTGTTGTGCTTGGTTTTATAATGAAGAACCGAGTTTTTAGCAATGGCAATTGCAGCATCATTATCACAGAAAATAGGAGTATCAAGAAATTCCAAACCGTAGAACAGCAGTTGATGTTGCAACCATATGACCTGAGAACAATAGGTAGAAGCAGTAACATATTCAGCCTCAGTAGTGCTTGTGGGCACCGTTTGTTGTTTATTGCATTGCCACGAGATGAGCCGATCCCCCAAAAATTGACATCCAGCAGACGTCAATTTCCTATCAATATCATCACCTCCATAATTGCTGTCAGCCAAAGCATATAGATCAAATTCTGAATTCTTCGGATACCAAAGACCGAGCTTTGGTTGCCCTTTCAGATATCTAAACATACGTTTAACAGCAATTAAATGAGAGAGTTTTAGAATAGCCTAGAAACGGGCACACTGACAGACTGCTAACATGATGTCAGGGCGACTGGCGGTAGGATACATTAGGGACCCGATCATCGACCAATAATACGTTTGATCTACGGGTTTCCCGTCAGGATCTGAAGAAAGAAGAGGTCTTTCAGCCATAGGAGTCGCCGTACTTTTGGAATCTTTAAACTCAAATTTTGCCAACATATCCTCGACGTATTTTCCCTGATGTAGCAAAATGCCTGTCGAGCTTTGACGAACTTGCAGACTCAGAAACGTTGTCATCTCCCCCAACAAGCTCATCTCAAACCTTTTCTTCATCACTTCCTAAAACTCAGAACAGTGAGTAGTGCTGGTAGAACCGAAGATGATGTCATCCACATAAATCTGAACCAAGACCAGATCCTTTCCAACAATCTTTATGAACAGTGTCTGATCAATGGTTCCACGCTTATACCCGTGCTCCAAAAGATGAGCTGTCAACGTCGCATACCATGCTCGAGGAGCTTGATGAAGGCCGTAGAGAGCCTTGTCCAGCTTATAGACATGCGACGGATGCTTGGAATCCACAAAACCCGGTGGCTGATCCACATAATTTTTTTCCTTCACTTCACTATATAGGAACGTTGTTTTGATATTCACCTGATAGACATTCATCTCATAAATTTTTTCCTTCACTTCACCAAATGCCTAGAAGATCCGAATGGCCTCAAGACGAGCCATTGAAGCGTACACTTCAATATAATCCAAACCCTCAACCTGATGAAAACCACGAACCACAAGCCTTGCCTTATTTCTAACAATGACCCAAGTATCATCCTGCTTATCGCGAAAAACCCATCTTGTATCCAGCGACATTTTCCCAGCGGGTAGCTTGACCAACCTCCAAACCTTGAGATTTTCAAACTGATTGAGTTCCTCATGTATGGCGTCAAACCAGCTTGGTTTTTGCAGAGCCATGTCAACTGTCTTGGGCTCAATTTGTGAAATGAAGCAAGAATACAAGCAGTTGTTGATTTTTCCATTCTGACTTCTGGTTGATACGGTCTCGATGATAGTCTCTTCTAGATTCTCTGATGATGGTTGAGTGGTGTCTAAGGATTTAGACGGGTCCACACTCAGCATAGGAGACTCTTGAGTGTCAACAGAAATATCTTCTTCATCATCAACAATAGTAGAAATTCCTCCCCTTGAGTTATCTGAATCGACCACAGGAAACAAATTGAATGGCTTGAACAGTTTGTCATCGTCAAATAACCAATTAGGTCCTACATGAGCATCTGTCTCATTTTCTTCCAACCAACGCACATCATATAATTCGACGATCTGTTTCGATGCCTTGTTATAAACTATGTAGGCAGTTCGACCAGCATAACCAACAAAATAACAATCATCTGTCTTGGCTTCAAACTTCGGAATCTGCTCAAGATTAACAAAGTGCATAGACAACCAAAAGCTCGAAAATGTGAGAATGTGGGCTTGTGACCATAAACAATTTCATAGGGAGTCTTCATCTAAGATTTGTTGATCAACACCCGATTTTGAATGTGATAAGCAGTGTTAACCGCTTCAGCCTAGAAAAATAATGGTAATTTTGAATCACATAACATCGTTCTTGTAGCTTCGATCAAAGTACAATTTCGTCTTTCAGCAACAACATTTTCCTGTGGGGTGCGAGCTGAGCTGTATTGACGAAGAATTCCCTTGTCGGCACAAAAATGATTCAATGTAGAGTTCTTAAACTCCATGCCATTGTCACAACGAATCCCTTTGAGCTTCAAGGTTAATTGATTTTCCATAAACACACCGAACTTCTTGATCAATTCTGCAATCTCACCTTTGTTTGACAAAAAGAACACCCAAGTGAAGCGAGAGTAGTCGTCGGTGATGACCAGATAATAATTATTACAAGAGAGACTCAAGACATGAACTGGACCAAACAATTCCATGTGAAACAACTGAAAGACGCTGAAAATTGTATTAATCAACTTCAGCCTGTGTGCTTTTCGATGTTGCTTGCCCAATGCACAAGCCACACACTTCTCGATAGTCACAAAATCTTTAACTGGCAAGACGGTTCAGGGTTTTGATATTGGCATGACCAAGGCGACGATGTCAAAGCATGGTATTATGTTCCGACACTTTAGAAAACAAACATGTAATTTCGTCAGGAACGTTCTTGTCCATGTCGATCAAATAGGCATTATCTTTTCTCTGAGATCTAACCAAAACCCACCCCTCTAGTATGATGATGTCAGGCTTCAGAATCAAACATTCCTTGTTGGTAAAGTGAGTATAAAAACACTTATCACAAATCTGTGACACACTAAGCAAACTGTGCTTTAATTCCAGAACATAGTTAACATTTTCGAATTTTAAAACCCCATTACTCACGGTACCCATTTGAGTGATCTTCCCTTTCTCTCCTCCCGCAAAGGAAACATATCCACCATTTAAAGATTTGAATATCGCTCAGCTGGGAAATGTCCCCCCATGTGCCTGGAACAGCCACTATCAAAAAACCAAGGTCTGATAATATTCCTCCATAGCTGTTCCTACACGTTGTGCGAGATCAGTTAGTTTTGGGTACCCAATCCATTGTAGTTCTAGGTAAACCTAACTTGGTCAACCGTGTTACGAGTTGCCATGACATATCGTCATGATTATCAAAAGTCGAATCAGATGACATTAAAGACTTTGTTACCGGAGACTTGGGCAATCATTTATATCTTGGTTTTAAAACTTTGTGATTTATACAATTGGCTGACTTAGTCTCAAGTCTACGGACAGGAGGTTCGTTTGGCTTTTCCCTATTAAACGTTTTCGGTTCTGGAGCCCACTTTGGTCTTGGAACCGAGACCGCGTTTCCCTTCCGCTTTTGAGTCACAATGGGCTTAGACTTGGTCTGATGAGAGCTTAACCTGTGAGCCTCGTCTCTCCTCCAATTACTATCAGAAGTGTTGGTACATGATGTCAGTAGTTCAGTGTCTAGTGTCTGTAATCGAGTTAGTTGGATTTGTATTTTGTATTAAGCGAAGTTAGCTCACAAGTTCGCTGATATAGGCGAACTTGTGGAATAAGCGAAGTTAGGGACAACTTCACCTAAACATGTTAGGCGAAGTTGTCGACTGTTAAATAGTATAGGTTACGGCAGAATAGTTTAATAGTTTTAAGTTTTCAGTTTACGAGTTATTCAGTTTGTGTAATCGGTGATCAGTGAATCACGTGTTTCCAATTGCAATACAACGTGTCTTTGTTTATTGTAACGTGTGTTTGATCGTGTTAACTTGTATCGTCTTCTACGCTCGTATCGTCTTACGTAGGGATTCCGCACCTACGTAGAACGAGATATTCCGTGTAGATCCGGCTGGGAACCTACAATTGGTATCAGAGCTTTTGCTCGTGATTGTATGGTTCGGGATTATCACGCGGGTGTAGAAATCATTCCGTTCGACTATTCGCGGGACGATCTTACCGAGTTTTTGTGTCCTACTCACCTCCCACCATCAAAAACAACCCATTACACCTTCGCATACCTCGCAAAACCCAGAAATCAAACCTGCAAAATCATCGTGTTCATCAGGCAAAGTTGCCGCTACTGTTTGTAGGGTTTAGGCGAAGATATAAGGTTAAGCGAAGTTATCCACAACTTCGCCTACCTCACAAGTTCGCTTATCTCAAGCGAAGTTATCCACAACTTCGCCAAATCAGGCGAATTTAAAAGGGAGCGAAGTTAAGAATTCAAGCGAAGTTAAGACTCAAGCGAAGTTATCCACAACTTCGCCTACAGTACTGTTAAGAATAAAATTTTTATATTTCGGGTTTCTTGTGTTTTCGTTTCGTAAAAGACGACTTCAATAAATATTACGAAACTGGTAAAGATGGAAGTGGAAGCGGGTTCAGCTACTAAGGCACCGAAAATGCTTAAGGGTACCGATTTCGTGGCGTGGAAAGATCGGTTTGAGCAGTATGTTAAATATCAAGATGCTAAGATGTGGGTGTGCATTCAAGATGGATACATTCCACCAACTGCTTTGTATGAGGGTCGTGAACAAATTAAGAAATACAACAAGATGGAAGAGGAAGAAAAGAAGATGTATGAGGCTGAAAGCAAAGCTCATGCTGCGATAACAATGGCTCTTCCACAAGAGATTCTTCACACCCTCAGGAAGTATAAAACCGCTAGAGAGTTATGGGAAGCACTTGAAAACCGATTTGAAGGTAATGTGGGGATACATGCATCCAAGATTAAACTACTCAAAACCCAATTCTCGGTGTTCAAGTATTTGAAGAATGAATCACTTGATGATATCATCACGAGATATTATCACTTGATGACCGAACTCAGCAATTATTTCATTGCTTACAAAGAAGAGGAGATTATAGAAAAACTTCTTGATGCTCTCCCACCGAAATGGGAGATGTACACTGTCTTGATGAGAGAAGATAAAGAGTTTGCCGACTATGACTTGGAAACAGCAGTCAACAAACTACGAACTTTTGAACTTAACATGGTTCGAAAAGAGACACCAACTGATCAGGTTCAGGATCCGGGAATGTATGGTGCGAAAGTTAATTCAAGTTCAAGTTCGAAGTCAGAATCATATGCTAACTACTCAAAGGGAGACTCGAGCTCTAACTCAACTCATGATGGTCATGTTTCTCTCAACATGGACGGTGATGTGTGTTTCGTAGCTGGTGGAACAAATTCTTCTAAACCTCAAACAACAAAGGGTAGTTTTTCTTCAAGTGTTCCGAACATCAACTACTCTCAGATGCCCATGAGTGTTAAATCTGCTGAACAGCAGTTTGCTCTCTATGCATCTTTCATTGCTTCTTACGAAAATTACATTAAAGGTAAAATCGTTGATCCTGCAACTTTAGACGAAGACTATGATCAGATCGATGCTGATGATCTGGAGGAGATGGATCTGCAGTGGCAGATGGCAATGGTTGTAAGAAGAGTTAAAAGGTTTATGAAGAAAACTGGTAGAAAATTCGTTGGTGAAAGACCAGGTTTTGACAAGTCAAAGGTTCGGTGTTATAACTGTCAACAGAATGGCCACTTTTCAAAAGAATGCACAAATGACAGAGTATAACGCAGTCAAAACAGGTCTACACAACAGAGTGGTGGTGGTAGTGAGAATAGGGCGATGATATCCAGACAGAACGGGGAATACAACTGGAATCTGCAAATTGAGGAAGTGTTCTAACAGGCCAACTTGGTTAACATCGAAACTGAAGAAAAACCCAGAGAGACAAAAGAAAATCAAGCCTACATGGCAGAAGTGAACAATCAGCTTTCTGAGGTAAGTCCTAAACTCCCTTGTACGAAATGTGAAAATCTGTCTGAACAACTGACAACAATAACTGATTAGTTTGTTAGTTTGGATGCTCAATTTAAAACATTAAAAGAAGATCATCATTACACTAAAGCTAGAGAAAATAGTTACAAGGTAAAAATAAAAGCTAGTGAGAAAGATATCAGAAGTCTTAAAGCCAGTCTAGCTGAAAAAATACAAGTAATTGATCTTAGCTATGAAGTGTTAGAAGAGAAAACCAAACTAATAGCTGAAAGGGATAAACAGATAGCTGATCACCAGGTGAAAGTGGTGGAACTAAACAGAAAACTTGAGCAATTCAGAAATTCCTCTGCTATACTTGATTACCTTGTAAGTGATCAACGTTCCCCAGTTAAAAGGGGAGGAATTGGATATAATGAAGTTCCACCACCTTATAATCATAACTATACGTATGATCCTAGTAATCAGAAATCTGTTGATGTTGAAATTGGTCAGACAATTCCTGTTAAGGTTACGATTAAAGATCCAGAAGTTAGTAAAGGCGAAACGAGTACGCCTGTTTCGAATGTTAAGATTTCTGTTCCTAGTTCTGTCTCATCAAATTCGGACAAGACATCCGAGTCTAGTGAGACAGAAGAAGAGGAAGTGTTACTAAAATGTGGAGAGGAACATAAACCAATTGAAAAGAATTCTCCACTAAACCCGTATGTCCCACCATATGTTAGACAAATGGGCAGTAATGCAGCCTCATCATCTAAAACAACTATTGAGACGAAAGTTGAACATAGGAGTTGTTTCAGATGCAATCAAATCGGACACCTGATTGCTGATTGCCCTCTGAAGCAGAGATTCAGAGGTATGAGGCCTTCGAAAACTAAGAATAGAGCTAACAGTAATCACTATAATGGTAAAAATGAAAACTCATCAAAGTTCAGACATTGGACTAATCCAGGTTTTCAAAGAAATCGATCTCAGTTTTTCCCTTTTAACAACCAAACCATTAGTAATAATTCATTTAATTCACGAAGGTTTGGATGGCCTCATAGTCAATCTACAAGAAGGTATCCTTTTAGGACTTACAGAAATCATACTAATACTAACTTTGGACAGCCAAAGTACGGGATGTATCGACCCAAGACCAATAGGTCTTGGGTCCCCAGATTTTAATCCTCTGCTTTAATCGTGCAGGAACAGTTGAACAGGGCTGCAAACAATCTATGGGTTGTGGATATCGGCTGTTCGCGGCACATGATGGGTAACAAGAATTTGTTACACGAATGGAAACCTGTTCAGGGAGGAAGAGTGAGTTTTGCTGGAGAGAGTGGTGGAAGGATTACTGGAATTGGGACGGTGACTAATGGTAAAATGACGTTAGAGAAAGTGAATTTCGTTGAAGAACTGAAGCTTAATCTGCTGAGTGTATCGCAGATCTGTGACAAAGATTACACTGTGCACTTTACCAAGAATGAAGCGATCGTACTGTATCCTAGTTTCAAGATACCAGAGGATTGGATAGTAACGAAGGCTCCAAGGGAAAAGAATACGTATGTTATGGACATGAGATCGACTGAGATGGCAACAGAAGAATCTTGTCTTTTGTCAAAAGCAACTGAATCGGAGTCCGAGTTATGGCATCGAAGAATGGGGCATATTCATCTTCGGAAAATGAACTACATTGTCAAGAATGGGCTGGTGCTGGGTGTTCCCTTGAAGAATTTCAACTTTGAAGACCAATGCTTATCGTGCTAAAAGGGAAAGCAACACAAGAAATCTAATCACACCAAGAAGGTTAATTCAATATTCAGTA